>NW_022104341.1:738990-740772 GCF_000313985.2 Echinops telfairi
CAAACAAACAAAAGGTTTGTCATCAATTGACATTTCATCTTTTTTGGAAATGAGAAGACCACTAGCACACTTGAGTTTCCACATAGTGCTGTCCTTGTAAGTAAGCTGTGTTCAACAGCAAAGCAGTTTCTGCAGCATCCCCCTTCTGCCCCAGAGCAGGAAACAACATTCTACAGTGGCATGCTTGTCTCTTAAATCAGCCATCACAAACACAAGGTTTGAGCAAGACTGCTTTTACGAAAAAATTCACTGTGACCAGAGAGAACCTTCCCAGGCAACGCCACTGGGTGCACTAACTCAGTGAGTAGCCTTGATGCTTGCCTAGCGGGAAAAATGCATACTGTGAGAGCTCCACCCAGAGGAGCTATTTCCTTTGTGGGGGGGGGGGAGGGTGTACCCCCTCATATACTCCCATGATACCTACTGAAATGAGGAGTTTCAATTACACAGGAGAAGACTATAGAAGACATGTGAATGAAAATGCAGAAGTAGAAGTGGCCTCGGAGCTTAAACGACCTTGTATGTGGGTGCCCTTAGAATCCCGAGTGATCTTCCTCGTGCCCTCCTGGTGCCTTCCATGCAGCCTTGGATTTTCCTTGTGTCCTGTCTGCTCAGCATCTGTGGGTCTTTGCTTTGGATAACTGGTGCCTGTGTTTGGTTGATGCCCTAAGCATGTGCTTACCTTGCTTATTAGAAAACACTGTCCAGGAGGCAACTTTACCAAGGGCTCTGCAAGCAGAAACTAGAAATGCTTGGTGATCAACAAGAAAGACTACAAAACAGGGGGTGTCCCTACTTCTCTTTCCCTCCCTCTGTCTCACTCAACTTCGCCTTTCCCTCTCTCTCTCTGTCTGCCTCTTCTCTTCTCCCTTCCTGTGTTTCTCTCTGCCTCTGCTGCTCTCTGTATCGTGAAACTGTTCCTAATTGTCTCCTGTATTAACTGGGAATAAAGACAGATGCAATCCACCCTCAATGCAATTGACAGTGGCTGAACCCAGACTTGATAAAAGTTGTGGATGACTGAACATTACCAGAAGAGTTGCATCTACTTGAACAAATTTATAAAATTTCATCAGAAAGAACCGGTCACAAAACAAAACTCCCGCTGGGCTGCTCTAGCTGGCAGGATGAGACGGGGACCCAAAACATGGTTGTATGTGTGTGATCAATCTTGTGATATAAAACAAATAGAAAAGAATAGTTGCCAATGAAAATAACGAAATTGAAAAAAGAAGTGATTTATCTGTACTGCATGGAAAATTGATGATGACATTAGAGTAAAGGAATTCCTTTTGGAAAATATTTGCTCAGTGAAAATTCATTAGTGTTTCCATCTTCTGTGACCTCCACATCCATGTCATTGACCCTTACTGGCTACTCCTCTCTGGTGGCATCTGTGAGTGGTCACAGACCCACTTTGTACCTGACGAGTACTTAGCACAACTCTCTTTTCAAATATGGAACCTGGAGTGCTGTCGCCTTGCCCACACAGCTCTGGTCTTTTTGCTTGTTACAATCTCCCAACTGTCCTGTGTTTTAGATCCACTTCCTGCCCCTCCTTTCAGGGTTTCTGGTCCCCAGGCATCTATCTCTAGCATCCTTTTTCTACATGCTCCACCAGAGCCCTCAAACCATCACGGGAGTTTTACGATTGTTTTTGTGCTGATGGTTACAAACGTGGAACCCTTAACTAAGTCATGCCTCTTACCTTCTTTTTTTTTTTTTTTAAACATTTTATTAGGGGCTCAGACCTGGTGGAACAAATTCCAAATTCAGTCACCT
>NW_022104341.1:742741-751970 GCF_000313985.2 Echinops telfairi
TGGGACAAGCTGGTCAGGAGCTGCCATTCCCTTGGTGGGGTGGGGGGGTCAGAGGGTGGAACATAATGTTGCTGCGGTGACCACAGAGCTGGCTGACTGAATTCTAACTGCCCTCTTTGTGTCACTTACCGAGGACATAGAGCACTTCAGCCAACCTACCTCTAGCCATCTCTGGCCGCCCAAGGGAAGGAAGAGCAAGGTTGGCTATGGTCGAAGGTGGGGCCATTCCTCTCAGCACAGTCCACACAGCAACAGATTCTGCAAACATAGGAAGTGGGTTGAGAGGCGTGGTGCCCACAAGCCTAAAATATACACCCTCTATGTCTTTACATAAAAGATTTGCTGATCTGGCTTTAGAGATGGAGAGAGCACAGAATTGAGAAGTTGACAGGTCACAGGCGTTTACAGGCAGGCTGCTGCTGCCTTTGGCCTCCTGTTATTTGCTACTGGTTGGTTCCAGGTGTATGCGAAAGAGACCAGGCTCTGGCTGTCTGCTTCCTGTCTAGTTATCTAGTTCCAAGTGGGTGGTCCTAACAGACAGACGTTCACTCGCTCATTCAGGGGCCGACTCTCGGGGAAGGCTGTCTGTGTGCGTCCACTCTGGGGGAAGGCCCTTGCCTTGTTTCAGCATCTCTTCCTAGGTTGCTTGATGAAAACCGGGCACAAACCTTGTGCTTGTTTGCTTGGTTTGTACTTTTCTATTAAAAAAAAAAAAAGACTGATTGATGGCTCACCCTTAACATAACAAAGAAACCTATCCTCAACTGATTTAGAATCATGGGTGACAAATACTGGGAGTAAATTCCAACTGAGAATTGTGGACTTCAGCCTCTGGGAATGGAAGCCGTTCAGAGTTTGTACAATGGGCATAAGATGTTTGAGGATAAGTATTGTTGATGTCCTTAGGTGCCATCAAGTCCGTGCAGACCCACCGGGCCTCAGTGCACGGCAGATGGCTCCGGCGGGGCCGTGGGGCCCGGCAGCATCTTTTACACCAGTTGACCTTTCAGCCCCGACTGTCAGAAAGGCTTCCTCAGGCAAGCATGTAGGAGCTCGCTCACTGATTTGAAAGCAGAGCCATGTGCATTTGAAATCACAGGGCCCACCTTAGACTTGCATTTGAAAGAAAGTGTTACAGTCTTGGAAACCCACAGGGGCAGTTCTACTCTGTCCTATAGGATTGCTATGAGTTGGCATTGACTTAAGGGCAGCAAGGTTTTCTGGTATCTATAAAACTTTAAAACCTTAATAACAAAAGGAAAACAACCCAATCTTAAAATGGGCCATGGCCATGGATGGACATTTCACCAAAGAGGATATTTTGAATTGGCCACTAAACACCTGAAACAATGCTCAGTGTCATTAAGCATGCAAGAGATGCAAGACACAGCCAGAGTGAGACGCCAGCACATTCCGCTAGGGTGGTTAAGATGAACGCATAAACAAAATACATGTTGGTGAGGATCAGGGGAGACTCGAACCCTGGTCCATTGCTACTAGTGGCTACCGGAAGCGTTCAAAGACACGTACTTTTCATGGTGAAAGGAAGAATACCAGAGGGTTAGGCCAGCCGCCCAACACGATTCAAATCTCTGCTTGGATGCTAATATCTCATTGACCCAAAGTCACTGGGTGGAAGACCATGGACGAGGCATGGATGTGTAACACTGTGAGTGGCATGAAGAATCGAGACCCGGGAATCTAGAGGATCACTTCGCTTTCTTTGCCTTCAGCCCTGTTTCCCTCAGCTCCATCCTTCACACCGCTTCCAGAGATAACTATCCAAAATGTCAATCTGACTTTGTGATTTTTCTACTTAAAATTCTGATTTCGATAAGGAAAGCGAGAGGATCTTAGTGGGTTCTTCATAACTCCACCTCTCCTCACCTCCGCATTTTCACCTCTTGCTGTCACGACATCGCTGTCCACTGCCCAGCTCAGTTCGTAAGATCTAGAAATACAAAGCTGTGGCTATGCTTTGTGCTGTCCCTCGGCCCGGGATGGCTGACCCCTCTGCCTCTCTCAAACTCACCGCCAGCAAGTTGATCCCCACTCTAGTGACCCACTAGGACAGGGTAGAACTGCCTCTGTGGGTTTCCGAGATTGTAACTCGTTAGTCTGGCCCTTCTCCTGGGGAGTGGCTGGTGGTTTTGAACTACTGACCTTTGCGATTAGCAGCCCAACATAACCCACTATGCCACCAATAGGTTACTCGTTGGGCTGCCAGCCACAAAGTCCACAGTTTGAAACCACCAGATGCTCAGCAGGAGAAAGATGAGACCACTCTGCCCTGGATGGCTAATCCCTACTGCCTTCGTGTGAGATCCGGAGAGGAGGAAAACCAGTGACGCTTACAGGAGGGTGGGTCCAAAAGGATAGTGCGACAATGGTTCTAGTGCATCCACACATGGGCTGCTTCCAAATGAGACAGGTTCAAACCATCTCTGTGGTTAGTCGATGGCTGCAGACAAATTATCTCAGGAATACCCCTGCCTTCGCCTCATGGCATGCCTTCAGAAAAGGTCCCACCCAAACAGTGACCTCTGGGGGATCTGCTGGTGAGTTAAATTCAAGGCAAAGAGGTCAGCTTAGATGGTTATGTGGACTATATTTGGGGGTTCCAAAGCGCTAGCTTTTCTCTAAGGACAGATGGCGATTGCAGGGGTTCATTAGGAAGGCTTTTTAACAAACTAGAACATTGCATTGGGGAGAATAGGCCAGGAAAGTTGTAATGAGGAACATATTTTGCCCATCATGGCAACACACCTGCTCATTTTGGGGTAATTTTGTTGTGAAACCTACCCCACCCAACCTACTGATTTTACTCCCAGAGTTCAAAGAACATTCGAACGAAACACAGTGTCGGTGCCTTGAGGATTCTAAGAGTGCTTTCAATGCGGTGTAAATCTTCAGGGAAGGGTTGGAGAGATGGAAACACAACTTCTAGAAATGTATGGTCTTAGCTGGAGGATATATCAAGAAATAATAGCTTCACACTTTGACATTTTTGTTTAATAAAGGTTTCATAAATTATTTATAACAATACTTTGTGTGTGTGTGTGTGTGTGTGTGTGTGTGTGTGTGTGTGTGTAGAGTTAATGGGGCTGGAAACTTCCAGGCTGTGGACTTCTCCAGGTTCATGTGTCTGCAGGGCTGTCATTCTCTAAATTTTCAGGTTTAGGAGACCTCTGCTGGCTAAAAATATTTTGGGGCTGGCAAAGCTAGAATTCTACCGGCTGTTAAGTAGCAAGCTAAAGACAATTGCAGCCTACATATCCCAAGACCCAGAGGCCAGACAGTAAGAATTCAGGTTTGGCAGAGGAATTGGGCAGAGGGACAAGGAGGAGAAGCAAGAGCTTTTCCAGAGCACCTATATATATTGGAGGCATGTTACCCCCAAAGGAAATTCCCCTTTCAATTGATTGGCTCCTCACACTAGATCACAAAACAGAAAATGATTGCACAATATCTGCCAAACCAAGTACTTGGCACAATGGATGTATGTATGGATTGTGATAGGAGTTGTACGAACACCTAATAAAATGATTTAAGAAAAAATATCTGCCAAACCACAGAGAATCATCACCTAGCCAAATGGACACATAATATTAAACATTAATCATAATGCCTGAATTATCTTCAGCCCTTAGCTGACGCTCACTTCTTTTAGGGGGATTTTGCTGTAACCCTCTTAGTCTGTCTTTGGCCTCTGTTGCTTCTCCTCTGGGACCCACAGTGGTAGCCCAGATGTATTTACTGAGTTACTTATCCCTCCTGCCATGTCATAATCCTCTTTGAAAACATTAGCCATACTTTATTTAACTTTGTGTTTTCAGTATCTGGTCTGGAGTCTGGTCCATAAAAGGTGTTCAGTAAATGCTGATCTGAACTAGACTTTTTTATACCTGTTGACCTTTTGTTCAGTAGCCATCTGTCCCCCAGACCTCCCACTTTCTTGTTTTACTATTTTTTTCCAGGCCCCTGGAAAGGTGTGCTGGTGACACAGTTGGTTACGCACTGGGTTGCTAGCTGCAAGGTCAGCAGTTCAAATGAACCAGGTGCTCCACAGGAGAAAGTTCTTCTGCTCCTGGAAAGTCTCAGAAACCCCAGGGGGCAATTCTGTTCCATCCTGCATGGTCCTTGTGAGTCCAAATGGACGAGTGGCATTGAGCGGTGGGTGTGGTGTGAGTGGTGGGTGTGGTGTGAGCGGTGGGTGTGGTGTGAGTGGTGGGTGTGATGGGTGTGGTGGTGGGAACACCGGGAAGGAAGGGGTGGAACCATGAGACTTCTTGAGTGAGGGAAGAAAAAAAAAAGTCTTAGGATGACTGAGAGAATGAAAATTCCCAAAATAAATTAGGTAATGGTTGGTGAGGAGATGTATTATGAATTGTGACTTAGAAATTTGGGTTTTAGGAAACAATAACTTCATGGGAAAAGGCATATGGAGGCCAGAGATGGGAAATATATGTCTCATAAAAATTAGTCAGCATAGTCTCTTGGGACAACTCAGACAAATGGCATAACACAGTTCATAATGATAATATTCTATATCCTGGTTTGTAGAATAGTGTTGGGATCCTAAAAGCTTACAAGCAGCCATCTAAGACACTGCTATTGGTCTCTACTCATCTGGAGCCATAGAAAAATTAAGGAAACCAAAGAGTTCCCAGGACTAATAGTCCTCATGAGCCATGGCCTCTTCTCCCTGAGACCAGAAGAACTAGATGGTGCCCCACTACCACTACCAACTGTCTGTCCAGACGTAAAACACGAACTCCCTGCTGGGCACACAGAACAAAATTCAAAGTCTTAAAAAAGGCCAAACTGAATTGGACTGATAGATACTAGAGGAACTCTTGGGATTATTGCCCTAGATACACTTTGAACTTGTAACTGAAGCCATCTCTGGAGGTCACCTCTCTAGGCAAAGGCTAGGTTGGCTGATAATGACATCCGTGTGTAAAGAATGTGCTCCCTTAAACAATCAAGTGTATGAGACCTAGGGCCAGTCATTGCCCAAATGCCGAGATGAGAAGGCCAGGAGGGGCAGGGCGGCTAGGCCCGCAGAAACAGAAGGGAAACAGTGAGAACTGATGAAATATGGAAATTGCAAACAGGGCTGGGGACCCTTTGTACAGAAGTGGTGAAATGGGAACTTCATTTGCTCTGCAAACTTTCGCGGAACACACAGTCACATACTTAAAAAAGAGAAGAAGACGCCAGGGTTGGCGATGTTTATCTGTCGTTATCCGTCTGGGAAACCACTGGTGCTACCTGGGAAAAAGAGCAAACACCTGAGAGAGGGCTTTAGAGGCAAGAGCCTAGAGAGCGACCTACTGAGCAGCCTAGCAAACTGACTGCAATATGCTCACGCCTCGTCCTGCTCCCATTCATTGGTGGCCCGGGTTCAGATGACAGGGTAGCACTCACCAGAGTAACTGAACGGGGGACATGACGATGCTCATCACCCCACCTAATGAAGTAGCTGCCTGTTGTTCAGATTGGTGGAGGTGACTCTAATCATAGGATCTGGTGTGCACAGCCCTGTGGAGATTGGTGGTGATGTCTTGTTAATGACCTTCCTGCTGCTGTTAGAGACCAGCAGGCTGATTCTGAGCAGCCCCGGGTGACAGCAGAACTGCTCCATTGAGTTTTCTAGACAGTCATAGCTATGGAAGGGACCTTGGTGGCCCAGTGGTTAAAGTGCTTGGTTGCTAACCGAAAGGTCACCAACTTGAACCCCTAGTCTCCCCATGGGAGAGAGCTGTGGCAGTCTGCTCCTGTAGAGGACTCTAGCCTTGGGAACCTGATGGGGCACAGTGCGGCCCAATTCTAATCTTCAGGGGAGCAGGCCGCCAGGTCGTTCTCCTGGGGAGCTACTGGGTGGGCTTGAATCTCCAGTCTTTTGGTTGGCAGTTGAGTGCTTAACCCTTTGTGCCACCAGCGGTTCGCCTTTAATGACCTTACATAGCCAACGGGGGCAATGGAGATGTCCAAGACCATTGAAAGCAATCTAAAACTACTAACAGGTTCCTGAAGCAGTGAATGATATTAAAAAAAATCATAACCCCCTGCCAACTTTTTATTAACACGAATGGTTAGGGGACAACCCCGGTGAGCCCTGGGGTTAGCGCCTGAAGAGCTCCATTTCCAGCTGTTTCCCATGACAGGAGTAGAAGTTGTTCTTAAAAGTTCAACCGGAAGAAACCCACAGTTAACCTTGTGCTTGATTTCCTTCGCGTGCCAGCCGCAGTCTCCCCTGAACCCACACCCAACCGAACCGCTTGTTAAAGGTGCATCGATTGTGTTCACAGTTAGATGCTCTGGTCAGAAAAGTTTGTCTGCCAGCCCAGCTTTAGCAACTATGAAATAATTTTCATTTCATGCATTATTGAGAGACCCAAGTTTAATAACGCCGAAGGCATAAACCGATCCCCGTGGGTATAGGTTCTTTTCCTGAAGCAGGAAGAAATCTTCAGAGGGAGGCCCGGGGAGCAGGGGCAGGCGGCTCCTCATCTGTCAGTGAGTGCTCGCCGGGTCAGGCATGAAAATGGGCATGGATGGACTGGTCTTCTTGGGAACAACTCCTCTTGCTGTCAACAGGAAATAAGCGTTCTGGTTCCTGTCCCTTTCCCAGTTTGTTTCAGCTTAGCACGAAAATAAACACCTGAGGGGCAAA
Organism: Echinops telfairi; assembly: GCF_000313985.2. Classification (NCBI taxonomy): domain Eukaryota; kingdom Metazoa; phylum Chordata; class Mammalia; order Afrosoricida; family Tenrecidae; genus Echinops; species Echinops telfairi. The sequence goes on from NW_022104341.1 coordinate 749,421, forward strand.
TGTGGCAAAGTTGATGTTTAAATGGTGCCAGTGAGTTGTAGGTTGCTAGCCAGTTAGCGCCATGTCATGGGGCCCTATGTATAACTACCCTGTTTCCCCGAAAATATGACCTACTTACAGTTTTACCTCTTGCTGAAGTATAAAGCATCCCCCTGAAAATAAGACCTCCCTGAAAATAAAGCCCCCCAAAGCTACTGTAATTCTGGACTCTGGACCATAGCGGAGCTCACTGTTGGCTACAGCACAGCAGGAACAGACAGGAAATGCGGGGTCTCTTTTAATAAAACAATAAACAATAAATGTGTACCATATTCTTCTTCATGGAAAAATAAGACATCCCCTGAAAATAAGACCTAGAGCATCTTTGGGAGCAAAAATTAATATATAACACTGTCTTATTTTCAGGGAAAAAGGGTAGAAGCATCAGCCGGCCCGGTCCCGGCTCTAGTTCATTGCTGCGGCTCTCCCGTATCTGGAGTGTCTTGTAACCCAGCAGGCTCATCTCCCGATGGGTCCACATTCTGTTGTGATCTGTAAGGTTTCACCGGGTACTTTTTGGGAGCCGTTCTCTCTAATCTGCCCTAGTAGGGCCATTCTGCTGAAACGTGTGGGTGAACTGCCAGTCTTTGATGGAACAGGTTCTAGATCATAGCAGCACACACCACCACAGTGTGATAAACCGACCACAGCGGTGTGGTCACAGTTTACTTGAAAAGAGAGGAACGGGACTCATAAAGTGGACTATGATAAAAAGGATCACCCGTGGTCAAAGGGGGCATTTCATAATGATGAAAGATCAATTCGCCAGGAAAGCAAGACAATTATAGATGCATATATGCCTAACAATAGAGTTTCAAGATAGATGAAGCAAGGCTTCTCCCTGAGCAAATGATGGGCCAGCTAGATTAAAAAATCAGCAGAGAGTGTGTTAGTCTGGGTTGACTAGAGAAACAAATTCCTAGATACTCATATGTGTAACAGAGAACTTTATATCAAAGAGTAATTATATATTAAGAAAATATCCTAACCCAGTCCACATCAAGTTCATAAGTCCGATATTATCTCATGTCTGATACCAATCTATAAATTCTTCTTCAGACTCATGAAACACATGCAATGAAGCCGAATGCAGGCAGGTCACAGGCCAGTGGGTGGAAAGTCTTGTGGATCTTGTAGTAGTGGAAGCATCTCATCGCTGGCCTGGCTCTCCACGTGACTCCTCCAGCTCCAGGGCTCTAGCATAGAGCCATGTGGCTTGTCAACAATGGCTCGCAGGGGGTATCTGTCTGTATCTGGCTTCCAGTCAGCTATTTATCTCTGTGGTGCCTCCAAACGAGGCCATCAAGCTGTGACCTGATTGACAGGCTAGACTCCACCCCTCTGCAAGTTGACACCAGATTATGTAACTACCACAGACAGGAACGATAGGAACACCAGCAGCCACTTTGACCTGACTGATGCTATAGAACACGCTGCAACTGCAGAATGCACATTCTTCTCAAGTGCACGTAGTATGTGCACCAAGCGCTATCTAATGCGGGGCCAAAAGTGAGTCTCAAGTGACAAAGGATTAAAATCATTGAGAGTATGTCATGGGATCACCATGGGATTCTATTAGAAATCTTTTTTTTTTTTTCAAATCTAGGGAAAGTTAAGATATCTGGAACTGTAACCATATTCTTACAAATAATTTATGAGTCACCGAAGAAACAAGAGTGAAATTTTACAGAAAAAAATAATGTTCACAATTGTAGGATACAGAGCTTACAGGGAAATGTATACCTTTAAATAGTTATAAAAAATAAGATCTTAATAGAATGTTCATTTTAGTTCTATCGTTATTCACTTATTTAATAAGTATTTATTGAGCACTAAATTGTTGGGTGAACAGAACAGACATAAAATCCCTGTCCTCCTGGTGGTCAGAATCTACTGAGAGACAAATAAAACATAGGAAAACACAGATAAATATAAATTTGAAAATTGAGCTATGTATTACGATGTGAAAGAACAAGGTACTGTGGGGTGAGGTGACCTAGTTCACCTTGGGGCATTAGAAAACACAGGTGTTTTTTTTAATTAAATACTTTTATTGGGGGTTCTTACATCTCATCACAATCCATACATTCATCCATTGTGTCAAGCACATTTGTACATATGTTGCCCTCATCGTTCTCAAAACATGTTCCTTCTACTTGAGCTCTTGGTATCAGCTCATTTTCCCCTATCCCTCCCCCACACCATCCCTCATGAACCCTTGATTAGATTATTATTTTCATATCTCATCCTTCACCCACTTTTCTGTTGAGGACACAGTTTTAAAACGGTAACATTTACTCTCTGCGAAGCTTCAGTTCAAAGCAGGAGAGAGTTGAAAATCGAGTGAGGGGAGGCTGCAGGTAGGAGGAACTGTGTTCAGAGTAGGCAGCTGGATATTCAGGGTCAGGGGCTCTGAGGAAGTCTCTGACCAAGTATAAACCCAATCAAAACTCAAACAACCCCAGCTGTCATTAGTTGATTCTGACTCAGGACAAGCTCTGAGCGGAGAGT
>NW_022104341.1:753156-757116 GCF_000313985.2 Echinops telfairi
GCAAAGCAGCCAACCAGTTGTGGGGAGAACGGACTGCTTTAATCGGTCACAATCTTGATACAATAGAGGAAGATTTCATTCTGGGAGCGGCCTGCTTGTAGTAGAGATTGACAGTGTGCGGAAGCAAGCTCACTTCTTCTGTTGGATCCAATCCTGCTTCGGTTTCATGGACCTCCTATTATATTGCCTGCTGATTCCAGGAGCCATCAGAGGATTGCTGACTTTGGATTCATTCAGCTCGGCATCCACCAGCCTAGGGTCTTCCTGCTTCATCTTCCTGCTCCTATTCACCATCTCCCAAAGCTACAAGAGTCAGGAGAAGCCCTTAGCTGACATCTGACCCGCAGACTTGAACCGCACTGGACTTACCCACTTGTACAACTCTGTGAGCCATTGCTGGATGTAAATCTGTTTCTATTACACACACACATACAAGAGTAACTGGCTTTGCTTCTTTCGGGAACCCAGCCTAACACAGCTCGGGAAGACCAGTGATGGGGGAAGCGTGAACAGATGAGGAGAAAGACGGCTCTTGCCTTCCCAAAAGAGGACCAGGAAGTGAAAACAGAGATCGCAGAGTGTGGCCCCTCCACTGATCCAGGGAACCTCCCACGACTTACTGATAGGCTCTGTGGACAGAGGGTGGGGGACTTGGTGGTATGTCAGTCAGCAACCCTTAATTCGGGGGATTTAATGTATGTAGATTATACCCACAGGAAGATTGCCAGATAGAATACTGGCTGTCTAGTTCTATTTGAATTTCAGATGAACCATCAATACTTTGGGGGAATGAGTATGCTCCATACGACATGTATTTTTATATTGTAATTTGGGGGAAAGTTTACAGGGCACACAGTTTTCCATTCGGTGCTGTATGCACCTTTTGTTTGGGGACAGTGGTTGCAATCCCCACGATGCTGCGGCACACTTCTGACTAGCTGCATATCTTGTTTCCATTCATCCTTCTGAGCTTTATCCTTTGACCCTCGTGTGCTGATTATTCTAAGGGATTATTATTCACCTTTAATACTTGCATTATTTTTTAAAATTATTTACTGGATTTGGCAACCCTGCTCTGTAGAGCCTTGGTGGTGCAGTGGTTGAGGTGCTCAACCGCAAGCTATGTGGCAGCCCGTTTCCAGAAAGATCGCAGCTTTGGAGACCCTCTGAGGCAGTTCTGCTCCGTCCTTGAGAGTCACGGAGAGTTAGCATCGACTGGACGGCCGTGGGCTTTTGTTTTTTGTCTGTAATTAGTTACCAAAGAAGACGTGAAGCCTGAAACCCTGTAGAACCATTTATCTGCTCAGTGCAAAAGAACAATCGATCCATTGTAAGTTGACATAGCATTTTTATTGAAAATATTTTACGCTAAAAAAACAAGTGGGAAGGGCAGCATTAGTTTATATTCATCCCCTCCTCCCCAATCTGTTAAGTCTCTCCATTCATAGAAGATTATTGTGTCCCTGTTTCTGCATTCAATTTGATGTGGCATCTTGTTTTGGTTGCATTATATAAAGAAAATCCAGGTACAGCACCAAAATTTGCCCAGTGGGTAGTCTGCTGAAGGTTAATTTCGATATTGGAATCTGAAACCCAATCAATAAATGTTCGTCCTCAGTGGAATTAAAATCCACTTGTCTCTTCTGTCACCCAGATGGAGGTTTCACCCACGCACAATTTTGCAGCATCATCACTGGCCGTTTGGAACCTGTTGGCTCCCGGCAATTGTGCGGGTTTCCCCAGTGTTTCCGTGTTTATTGAACGGATTTGCTGGGCGGATATGGAGCAGCTCACAGCATCGCCAGGAGGCCCGCAGAGTTAGCTTGACACACGTGCAGCGGGAATGCAAGGGTCTATTGCATGGAGGGAACATACCGCGTTCACCGACTTCCTTTTCTAATACAGATATTAAAGCACCAGACGCATCCATATCACCACCCGTCGAGCACTGGGAAGGTGGCGGATGCATCGTGGAGGACAAGCATTTTCCAAAATCCTAATTTTCGCTTGAAAGCTGACGTGCTATCGTTGTCTGCAGACGCTGTCCGTTGTTTTGATTGGCGTGACAGGCTCACTTGTTCCCTCCTGAGAAAGTGGCTCCCAGGGACCAAATTCCCTGGGTAACCATGACTTCTCCAGTGAAAGTCATGTTCCATGAAAACACACAAGCGCACCCGCGGCGAGTTGCGTGTGTCGCTCCCGCAGTGGCCCACGCGCCTCTTCCGGGGAGAGTGACTGAGCTTCAGTTGTAGCAGCAGCTCTGCAGCCTTCCCACATGGACACAGAGGACAGTAAAAAGATGTATCTGAGAGCCAGCACTTAATAAAAAGAATACTTCTCACTTCGAGAAGGATATTCTTAAGTGAAACTGGCCTTCTCCATAGGCCCAACCCTCCCCAAACTCCCCATTTTTCCCCCTGAAGGGGTCAGGTCACTGTGAGTCGGAAGGGACTCGATGGCGGTGAGGTCAGTCCCATGGTGACGGCCGGGACAATGACTGCGGTGAGAGTTTGGTGCCCTGCCTGGATTCGTGAGAAAGCTGTTTGACTTCCCACTGCTTTTGCGCCATCAGTCCCAATGCCAAGCTGTCTGAGAAAAGATCACGGATACCCGAGGAACTGCTGAGGCAATCTGGACCACGCAGATCTCCTAAAAGTATCGCAGCAACCCTCCGGTGCCTGGTGGCTCACCTTGGCAGCCACTTGGGTATGGAAGCAAAGCCAGAGACGGGGCAGAGGAGAACTCCTTGGAAGTGTTGTGTCGCTCTGTGAATGGCAGCGCTGGCTGGTTCACCACCAGCTCGGCACACACATTCTGGCATTTTACATGCCCAGGAGGTTTGCCGAGATTGGCTGGCAAAATGGGCAGAAAGAATGAAAAAAGAAAACCCCAACCCCCCCGGTGCCTTTTGCATACAACAAGCTCAAGGAAATACTGCACACGTGCCTGGCTCCCATAGGAAGCTAACATGGGAGGGGGTGGGTTGTGTGGTTTTCAAAAATCCCCGCAAAGAATGCATGTGTTATGTGCGTATGAGCCCCTAATAAAATGATTTAAAAACAAAACAAAAACATGGCATATGCCCAGAATCTGGGCCCAAATCACACCAAGGTGTGGGGAAGATGCCACGATTGCCACAGTGGAGGGTATGGGGCATGATCTGTCACGTCTTGCATCTCTGCAACCCAGCCGTGGCCTCCGGAGCCTGCCACAACCGTCATCATTTTGGTCACCTGGAAAGATTTTGACCAAGTTTCTGAAGGCCTGAGCGTAGGCCACTTCCCTGGGCCTCTGCTGCTCAGAAGCCACTGAAGCGATTGCTGTCTGATTATCTCCAGCTCCTATGGTGGGATGCAGCTCCGCTTCCTGCCAAGACTTAGAAGACTTCTCTAGGAGTAGGAAAAACGTTTGGGTGCTAAACCGCTTAAAGAAACTACTGTAGGGGAGCTGTACAAAGCTGCAGTGATCAGCCTAGAGCTGATCGCGGGGAGTGGGAGGACCGGAGGGAACAGAATTTCCAAGGAGAGGGAGAAGAGAAGGGCAGGGGTCTGGGAATGAGCTTGGAAACCAAGCAGTCCTTAAAGGATGAGTTGAAGAAGAGCGCCCTGCAAACAAGGCCGCAAAGGAATGGAAAGGTGGGGGGGAGAAGAGTCGTGCTTCAGAAGCCAGGAGGGGAGGGGGCTTTGAGGGTGGAGTGGTTCAATCATGCACGCCAGTCCTCCCCTTTCTCCTCACTCCCTCCCTTTTGTATTTTCACTTGACTGTGACTTATTGGTGCCTTCCAAACAACAGTCAAGGCCAGGGGTCCTCAAACATTTTAAACAGGGGCCAGTTCACTGTCCCTCAGATCCGTGGGAGGGCCGGACTATACAGTAGTTAAAAAAAAAAACCAACTATGAACAAATTCCTATGCACACTGCACATATCTTATTTTGAAGTGAAAAATCAAACGGGGCAAAA
>NW_022104341.1:758740-762765 GCF_000313985.2 Echinops telfairi
GAAGAATAACCCGAGCTGTGCGGAGGAGCTTGAGGGGCTCGTTGGGAGAAGGGGTGATGTGCAGGCTTAGGAAGGCAGGGATCAGAAGTGCCAAATTAGACAGGTGGTATCTCTCGAGTGGGATAGGAAAGGACTTTCACTGCTAGAAGGAAGGGTCTATTTTGGGTAGTAGCTAGGCATGTTCGATGGTGTTTCTGGGAGAGCATGGTCCTTTCAAACTCATGCCGTGTTGGGGGTGGCGGCGGGGGTGGGGGTGGTAAAATCGAGGGCCAGAACAAGCCTTATTCTCTGTACCCTTAGTGACCGCCAGGCCTGTGTTCAGCCTGCAGCTCGGTTGGCCATGGTGGTGGCTGGTGTGTGGTGCGAGTGGCCCATGGGAAGAGCCCAGCCCTGTTGGCTGAAGGCGTTTGAGATGTGAGGGATGCAGGCAGCTCTTGGCCACTTGACAGCAACACCATCTGCACCCGGGCGCCTGCATTCTGCAGCTGCCACAGCCCGCAGGCAGAGTTGACACAGGCTGAGCGAGGAGCTTTCCAAGAGGTTCACAAATTTCCAATCTGCCGCTCCACGTTTCCCCCCACAACCGCCACCAACCAAATGCTACATTGGATCAGAGGCCTGAAGGGTAATCAGCAAGTGGATGGACTCATCACAGAGCTGGAAAGTGAGATTGGGGCTCAGGTGGCCTGCCGCATAGGCCGTTCTGAGAAATTACGCTGTGCTGAGGGTGGAAATAATGATGCTCTCTCTCTATGGCAGTGGTGGTTGGATCTGTACTAGTCTACTAGCACATATGTCCTTCTAAGCCAGGGTGTGCCAGTGTTACTTCAAGAGTTGATGAATGCAGTCTTTAATGAATGCTATGTTAAATAAAATTTATTTTAAGCGATATTTTTGCCAAAGTTAAAAAAAAAGACTTTCAACGTGTCTTTTATATAAATTGTATCTGACTTTAGATAGAGGTATGGCTGTCTGTGCGTGTGTGTGTCTGTCTTGTGTGGGTCTGTGTTGGGGGACCATCCATGTCCTTTGGAAAAGCAGAAGAGATGGGCTGGAGGCTAGCTCTAGACTTCCATGCTAATTTACAGGAGAGGGGAAAGGTTGAGTTGCGTACACAAAGTGGTTGGCGCAAAGATTTCATCGTTATTGTTTTACTCGTCCACACAACAAAAGACATAAGTAAGAAACTGCACTGGATTCTGGGATGATACATTACAGCCCAGAGCTGCATTTCAAATACAGTTTATTGATATCTCATTTCCCATGGATGTGAAAAATATTTACTGATTGAAGAACTAGGGAACGTCATTGCTATTCCTTAGCAAAATCTAGCTAGAGAAAAGACGATCTATAAATAAACAATAGACATGATGTAGGATGATTGGAGTGTTCCCAATTTCTGTCCTATTTCGGCTAAATTGACCCGTTCTCCCTTCCACTCCATATTGGATAACAGTAACTTTTGCTGTAATTGGGTTATGTTTCTTTGGTTTTGAATTAGTTTTTCAAATGGTTGTGAGTAAAACACGGAGAGCCAGAGCTTAGAGTAAGTAACTTTAAATGGTCACGTTTCCGAAACTGTATGAAGTGAGAGGTCCACTTGTTTGCAAGACCTTGAAAGTATTTGCAGATGGTGAACATTTTCCCTCCAGACTCATTTCCACCCAGTGGTGGTTCTCTGCTTTGGCTCCCACGGCTGGTAGCAGTGGTCACAGAGCCTTTGACTGTGGACGAGCCCAGTGGCCAGACAGCTAGAGAGGCACGCAGCCTTGGGCCTGAGCACCTAGTGCAGGGTGAGACCCAGTGCCAGCTGCTTGTTGAATGAATGAATGAATGAAGACTAATGAAGGTTGAGACAGCAAGGGAGGCAACGGTGCAGTACAGCCCAGTGGGGCTCAGGAGACTCAGGAGGGAACTGGAAGTCTATTCAATTACTTAGTGTGATGTCATCGACCCTGTTCCAATCGATGCACCATAGCTGCTGGTTCCGAATCCCTGGATTCAACTGCCAATGGAAAATATTCAGAAAAAGAGAAACGGCATCAAGTGGTCAAAGTCAATCCTCTAGGTGAAGTCAGAGGGGGCTGAAGTGCTTTTTACACAGCGTTTACATTGTATTGAGGATCCCTGGTGAAGCTGTGGCTCAGGTCTTGGGCTACTCACCACCAAGTTGGCAGTTCAAACCCAGCAGCCGTTCTTCTGAAGAAAGATGAGGTTGTTAGTTCCCTAAAGATTTACAGTCTCAGAAACTCTATATGTGGTCATTATGAATGAGAATCACCTTGATGGCAGTGGGTTTGGTGATCTGAGATGACTTACAGTATCAAGGAGGATATCAGTAGGTTACAGAGGCTATTTCATATAAAGGACTTGAGCAACAAAAACAAACAAACAAACAAACAAATAAATAAAGGGCTTGAGCAGCTAAGGATTTTGGTGTGGGGGGTGAGGGTTTACAACCAAGGACCTGGAGAGGAATTGATTGGGGCCACATGACTCAGGCAGGATAAATCATCAAATTTTCTTGGCACATTCTATGGATGGAATTGTGCCCCCTAAATATATGTTGGAATCATAACCTATGTAATGGAGCACGTGGTTCAGCGACTGACTGCTAGCTGTAAACAGCCTCATCTTTCTTTCCTAGAGTGGCTGGAAGGTTTGAACCACTGGTCTGTGGTCAGCTGTCCAATGCTTACCTGACAGGGTTGAAACCCACCAGAAGTGCCTGGTGATCTGCGTCTGAAAGATCACAGTCTTGAAAAGCCAATGGGGGCAGGTCTGCTCTGCAGCGTGTCAGGTCGCCAGGAGTCGGAGTAGCCGAGACAGCAACTAGTTTGCCTGGTTTTAAGCCGTGGGCCGGTCAGCGTGGAGATAGGGTTTGCTTTGTTAACGGCATGAGGCCGTGTGAGTGTCACTGCGGTGGAGCGATGCCGACTCCCGGGGACCTGTAGGACAGGAAGAACTGCCCCGCTGGGGGTCCCAGGGCACTGGTGGCGGAGCGGTTATGTGTTGGCTGCTGACTGCCCTCAATGAGCTCATTCTTTCTGTTTGCCTTTTTATTGATGTAGGTGCGGTTTCACCCGATCACTTCCAACTTATAAAAAACAAAACCAAGACACTTACTGACCACAGAAACAACTTAAGGGGAAGGGAAAATAGAGATTGTTTGAAGCCCACGGAGGCAGATGAACAGACAGGCCCTGAGACTGTTGGAAACTGGGAGCTGAAATAGGCAAGAAAGGACCTCCCCCTTGAGCTACACACTGGATTTGGACTTGTGCCCTGCTAGACTGTGAGAAAGTCAATCTCTGCTCCTTAAAGGCACGCACGTGTGGTATTTCTGTCACTGCGGCACTTGGAACTAAGACCGTGTGATGTGCAAACTTTGGGGAAGGACTTCCTTTGTGTTTTTGCTGGGTTGCTAACTGGAATGATTCTTGTGATTCTAGCGCTGAGAAGGGCGATTTCCCCTGGCTGCCTAGAGAAGGTGATGACTGAAAACAGAAGCAAAACCCCAAACCCATTGCCATTGAACCCATTTCACCTCATAGCAGCCCCGCATAGGGTTTCTGAGGTTAGAAATCTTTATGGGAGCAGACAGCCTCATCTTTCTTCTGTAAAGTGCCTGGTGGGTTTGAACCACTGTCCTTGGGGTTTGTCATCCAATACTCACCCGACAGTTTCACCAGTAAGTAAAAATGCAGCTGATCTGCAAAATGAGGGAAGTTGAACTGAGAGCGGAGAGAGAACAAGTCTGAACATGTTGCTTGAGCCTTGGATCCACTTATTCTGGACGCCACCACGCTTCAGAAGGAATTGGTTTAGGTGGTCCAACCAGCTACTTTTCGGAGTCAGCTATTTGAATTGAGTTTCTCTCATTCAATTAACCAGTGACTGATACTCAAACTTAACTTAAACCTCATGGACTTCCATGGAGTCCATTTTGATGATAGTGACTGGGTTTCAGAGACTAATCTTTATGAGAGTAGAAAGCCTTATCTTTCTCCCTAGTGACTAATAAG
>NW_022104341.1:763914-769942 GCF_000313985.2 Echinops telfairi
AGCACACCAGGCTGTGTGAGCACGAGGAGCCAAAGGGATCAGAGACTGCAACTTTTTACAGGAGTAGAAAGCCCTGGCTTCCTCCTGCAGAGCACCCAGTGCTTTCAAACTTTGGATCTTTCAAATCACAGGCCAATGGTTCCTCTATTTAGTATAGAAGCATTTGGACTGGGGTACGGGGAGCGCTCAGTCCTTCTTGGCGGCAACCTTCCTCATGGCGACCAACATATTGCTCAGCTCCTCTCTCTTCCGCTGCCCGGATGTGTGTGACCACCCGCTTCTTGATGAACTTAAGTGCCCGCTTGTCCTTGGAGACCTTGAGCAGCTCCATGGCCCTTCGCTGGTAGGGTGCGAAGCCACACACTGCCCGGATCCTGTCCGGCTCGAACTTGGTGTGCTTAGCGAGGCTCCCGCGGGCGGCTGTGCCGTCACCTTGTGGCCGTTGTCAAGGCCCACGGCCATAGGGTAGCGCGGCCATGGCTGCTGCTCTTTGATGGCTGCCCTGGGAAGTCTTGATTTGTTTGAGTAAAGCTATCATTCCATGAACCACAGATGGGGAAATGGCGGGCTGGATGAAGGTAAACTGATGCTTGAATTTAGTGACAGGCTGACGCTGGAGGAATTTCAGAATCTATGTGTTCAATCCTCAGCCTGCATTGAGGAGGGTACTGTTGTCTCCCCATTTAAATGCCACAACTCACGGCACAGAAATGAACTCAAAGATCATGCTAGGACATTGGTCTTCCATCATGTAGGGCAGCATCCTATTACATAATGATATTTTCTCTAGATGCTTAAAGAAGCCTCATGAAAATACGAGAACACTAGCATATTATCTGTAGCATTGCGTTTTATGGCATATTTGGGACAAATATTTTGAATTTTCTGACACAATAAATGCAAAACTGGTTAGTTTATATAATTGAATGTTAGCTTGTTTTAATACAAATGTCTCAAACTATAAGCTCTCTCAGAGTTAAATATTCACTTTCTTGACACTTTTCAGTCTGTTAGTCCTCTACTGATACTGATTCCAGAAATCACATTTTAAAGGGTACCTCTATTTTTCTCTCATTTATAAATGTTTGGGATAACCCTAAGGGACAAGAAGACTTAAATGGAAATATCAGCCCTAACCATGGAAATCAATCATTGTTAACTTAAATTTGAGAGCAAAAGGAAATTAGCAGGAAAATCTTACATGGTTATTAATGACAGCTAGATAGCTTAGGGATCAAGGGGGTTGTCCCCACCAAACGCCTACCCTAAACAAAAATTAGCTGGCCACGCCACAATAAAGGGGTTGGAAATGAACCAGGCACCCCGTGGACACTATGGGAAATCCAGACCTGAGCACGCTCAGACTGCGGTCACCTAGGCTCAGGTGAAGGCCAACCTTTACAGGTCAATGTCACAGGTGCGCCTGAACTTGACCCACTGGGAATGGCAATACCCTCAACCACGCCCCCTTAGGTAGTGGAGGGGAGAAAAGCAGGACCCAAGGGCAGTCAGTCTCTCTTGGCTCCGAGTTCTCACCATTTCCCATCAGGAACTTTCCCAGGGCCTCGCCCTGCAGCCCAGCAGCCCAGCAGCCCAGCGCACTTCCCAGGGATAGTGTGAGCTATCTGAGACCGGAATACCGGAGATTTCTCTTTCCCTCATAAGAGTCAACTTGCCTTTACAAAGGTGCTTCTGCCGGGTGAATTCACTTAGCGTTGAGAAGCAAAAGCGGGGGTAAACCATCCCAGAAACCTACCCTTATGAGCGTTAATACATGTCAAATGGTTACACCAGGCCTCAGCACAAAGCAGGCGCACGGTATCAATGTCCCTTAAGTAAGCTAAATGAAAACTTTAAAAGGCACATTCGACACTGGTGTGGTGATGCAAATTTCTTCCTTGGTCGCCCTTCCAGGATAGGGCCACAGTGAGTCGGGATTGACCCCATGGTACGGGACTGGTGGTCCATGAGTAAGGGCTCAGCATGTGTCTCGTTTTGTAACAGTAAAGCAAGCAGCAAGAGGCTTTTCCATGGTTACTTTATGTTTCTTCAACCTACTTGGGGAGAGGGGACCCAATCATCACAAAGCTTTAACTAAAACACGTGTCCTTGAACAAGACTTGCTGTTACTTAGAAAAAACGAGTGCTTTTTATTACGCACCAGCAGAGCAGCCACCCGATTGGAGGGCTTAGGTCTGCCTCTGAAGGGACAGCGTCAAGGGGCAGAGTACACTGCAGGGTGTATTCCTGGCCTTGGAGTTAGGTCAAAATGTGACTCCTCCTCCTGGATGCCCCTCTGGATTCAACCAACGTATAATTGCTCCAGTGTTCAATATTCTCTGTTTTACGTTCAATGGGGAGTTTTGCTCTGTTGCACTGTGTCATTGTTGTTGGGCCGTTTGTGTGTAGTCTGTCCTGATGTTGTATGATTTTCTCTACATGAAACCCAGATGCGTTAAACCTATAGAGACAACCGCTGCATCAATAGATTCAAAGTGACTTGACAGGGGAGCCTGACCGGAAATGGGGAGGTAACAGCATCAAATACAAGAAGATATGTCTTGGAATTGACTGTGCTGAGTTGTATGAATGTGAACTCTTATGCATGTGATCGAACTATTGAAATGTATGATATGTGAGCTGTATGTGGGTGAAATTGTTAAAAATTATGGGGTTCAGCCCCATAGTGAATGGTCCTGCAGAGCGACATGCACAATTAAAGAAGAGAGAAACGGGGTGCAGGGGACTCAACTTCATTCTCGGGAGAGGCAGAGAAGAGTCAGGAGTTTATTCAACAATGGGTTTCTATAGCTCTCGAAGCATGCAGGCCCCTGGCTATACGTCCACCTCAAACAAGCGGGCAGTGCACGAATCTTGAATATTACAAGCCCTCAAGGGGGATACTAAGCATGCCAGAAACAAGAGGTGCAAAGGCTCCTTAAGATAGAGGACAAAGGAGTAAATGCTTTTAGAGATAAGCATCCTTTAACTGACAAGTCAGGCATCTGTAGGAGACAGCTTTATATTAGCATTTCTGGGGGATGGATGTGCTGTGGAGAAACATCCTTCCTGGAATGTGGAGTATTGAGGTGCTTTCCCCATATTTCGAGGCTGCAGAAGAGCCGTCCATGCCTCACGCTTGGGATGGCTCGCCACGCTCAGTGGTCATGAGTGCTGGGAACAGGCCGCATAGACTCTCTTCCAGGTCCTCTGTTTCCCGCAAAAAATAAACAAGCTCGTGTTGAAAAAGTGAGTCAAGAGGCTGGCTCAGTCAGCTTTGCAGATCATATCTTATTCCACAGAACTTGAGGTTTCTTCATTTACCAGAAATGACATTCGTTTGAGGGCCTCTGGAATCTTCTCTAGCAAATGCTGGAAGTTGCTCTACAAACATAGATTCTAATTCTAGATTCACCAGTTCTCGAAAAATGTGTGGTTTTAGCGCATAATTAGGCATTGAGGCAGAGGGAAATTCCAGAGGTCATTTTCTTTAGAAACAAAGATTTGTGGAAATTTTTTAAAAGCAGCCTGAGAATATAAAAGAAATTATAGCATCATCAGGTCTATTTCACTATCACGCAGGAACATTTTTTTTGTTATTGTGGAAGATTTCTGATGGCAAGTTTTCATCACTAGATATTGGGAGTTGAGAGACCAGGCTTGATGAATATTTTATTCTGTACCCAGAAAATGATATTTTTGAAAACACCAATGCTTTCTGTGAGAAAAAATTCTGCTCTCCCAAAAAAAATATATTTCACAGAGAATAATTCAGGGAGACTAGGGACCCAGGAGCCATCAGAAGAGGCAAAAAAGGGCTGTGTTATGGCTACAACCCTCTCGTCGCTTTGGAGAGAAATGCATTTTTAATCAGAGCATTAATTTAATCTGCCAAATTTTACCACCATGCATCGTATTTTTAAGTTAGCTTTCTCATTTGTAATGGTTTGTCGAGTTAGCCCTATCAGAAGACAAAAGCACAAACCTTTATTAAGTACATAATACTGGTGAAGCCTTTAAGGAAAGATATAAGTAATTTCTGAACCACAGATCTAGGCTGAACATTCTGTTGTTTTATATACCACATATGCTTCACAATTTAAAGACGTTTGCTGAACTGAAACTGGACAGTTTGCTGGGAGATAAGAAGTCAGAATTTGGTAGCTCTCCTTAAACATGAGTGAAATTTGCCCCCAAATAGGACTTCATCTTTTCTGTTGGTGGCAACTCAAATGGTAGGTTTCACGTTTTTGTCTCAGACCCTACCATTGAAATCCTTCTTAAAAGTGCTTTGCAATGTTTTTCCAAGTTCAATTTGTTTGACTAGCCCCTTGATAAGATAACACACACACACACACACACACACACACACACACACACACACACACGGAACTCTTTCTGTGAGAAAAAGTTCTGCTCTGACAAAGAGCATGCATTTCACAGAGAATCATTCAGGAAGACACAGAGCAGTATTCAGTCTACTCACATTTGGAATGAAGTGCACTAGTCACACTATTCATCTAGCATTGCAGCCATTCCAGGTTTCCTGAATAGTTCACAGGACTAGACCACGGCGGACTAGGCTATTTTCCCCGAAGCTTTCTCTGTTTAGACAAGTCGGGGCCCTGGGCATTTCTGCAGTCTCCCACTCCCTCGGGTGTGGGGATTCTGCCCCTTTGAGGGCAAATACATTTCAGTTGGAATGGCAAGAGAAGAACGACCTGTTTGAGCATTTCTGTGATGCTAGTTACCTTTTCCCTTAAATCCTGTGATTCTATTTGATTTTGCACAGCAAAAATATATGAATCTGAATACCTCTAAAAGCCCTAGAGAAAAAATAAGGTTTACTTGCAGCCTACTACATTATTAATAATTTTAAAAACAACAAAAGCTATCATTATTTTTCCTGTTTCACAAGTAAAATAGGCTTAAGAAAAAACAGACGGTATAGAAAAAAAATGTTTTTTTTATATTCATCACCCTGAGAGTCATCATAACTAATTTCATTCATCTTCTTCCACATTTGTTCCTCGGTGTATGCTAATTTTTCTCTATTTTTAGATAAAAAGTATTTTCATCTGATCTCTGTCTAGCCTTCTTGGACGGCTAAAGTCAGATTCACGTGCTCAAGTCCTCCCAGGATCCATTGCCTGGTTCGTCCTCATGGTCAGGGGAGGACGGGACCCTAGCGATTCACGAGGTTTTCAGAAGAGACTTCTAGGACCGCCTTCCCAGCCCTTCCGTCTTCGCAGCATCAGAGCAGCAGGCCGACAGATGCTGCGGCGATGCTTGAGCGCACTGGCCAGAAAGGCAACCCAGGGCTCCTGCCTAGAGGGGGAGAATTCTACCATTCCAAGGACTCCTTCCCCTGCCCGCCACATCATCCATTGCCCTTTGCTGCGGAGCCAGTTCTGACTCATGCCACCACCCTTTCTCTTAGTAGTCTCGTCTGGAACCATTTCCCCACCCCCACATTCACAGGGAGTCAAAACTAATCTGTTAGGCTTTGAAGTTGGCAGGAGAAGGACAGGGCGGGGAAGATTGTGGTGGCAGCGACAGTCAAGGTCTTTTCGCTGCTACTCTTGGGTCCCACGGGCCCTCAGATCTCCGCCCGCTAGGCACAGTGGCTCGTGCTAATAGACACCCACAGGGGCTCCTGCCCACCAGTTCTGCAAATGGCCACCCCGCGGGCTCAGCCAGGATTGCTATGGAGGTATTCAACCCAACAGCATCCTTTCTGAGATGCCCAGAGCGTGCTGTCAAACAGCACGGTACAAGCCACAGAGAGCATCTAAGGGGCGTGGAAGACCCTGCAGAGGGAGCAGGCAGTGTGTCCTGTGCCTGCTCCGTGGTATGGACGCAGTGCTGACTTAGCCCACGGGAATTTTAGGGCTCTCAGAGCACACTGGTATTTTAGTACAAGCCCAGGCACCCTTTAAATAAATCAGATGCTAGTCACTCTTAATTAAAGGTGCAGTTTCCTCTAGTAAATCACCATCAGCAGTGGATGGCAAGGAAATTAAGTCAG
>NW_022104341.1:770662-772430 GCF_000313985.2 Echinops telfairi
GTGTGTGTGTGTGTGTGTGTGTGTGTGTGTGTGTGTGATTATGTGCGAATGTGGGGGTGGGAACGTGTGTGATTATGTGCGAATGTGGGGGTGGGAACGTGTGTGTGATTATGTGTGAATGTGGGTTTGGGAATGTGCGTGTGTGTGATTACGTGTGAATGTGGGGGTGGGAAAGTGTGGGGGTGTGTGAGTGCTTGTCTGGGTGTGTATAGGTATGCATGCGTGTGCATTTGCATGTATGTGAAGGAGTCGGTGTAATGCGTGTGGACTTGTATAAAAGAACATGCATCTGTGTTCCTGAGTAGGAGAGTGTGTGTATGTACGTGCTTGTGAATTGCCACTGAGTCATGTGACCCAGTACACAACGAATTCGGACCAGTGTACCCCATAGCACTTTCGTTGTCAGAAGCAGACCACTAGGCCTTTCATCCTAGTCCGTCTTAGTTCGGAAGCTCTGCTGAAAGCTGCTCACCGTCAGAGCAAAGAACAAGCCTCCAGTGGCAGACTGGTGGAGCCTGCGTCGGGGATGCATCTGTGGGGAATTCAAAGTAGGCCTCCTTCAAGGACGGTGAGAAGGTGAGAATTCTATCCCTGAGACAGTTCATGTAAGAAGTTCACCGCACTCATGTGATTTCCTAGACCGCCACATCATATCTTTCTCCATTGGAGTGGCTGGTGGGTTTGAACTGCTGACCTTGAGGTTAGCAGCCCAACAGGTAACCCACTATGCCTCCAGGGCTCTATATAAGTGCCACCAAAACCTACTGCCAGCAAGCCAATTCTGACTCACAATGACTCTATAGGGCAGAGTAGCATTGCCCCTATAACTCTTTCCTGGAATAGAAAACCTTGCCTTTCTCCCAAGGAACGGCGGGTGATTTCAAACTGCCTACCTTGCAGGTAGCAGTCCAATGCTTAACCTATTACTCCACCAGGGCTCCATGCAAGTGCTTAGAGAATTTCAATAAAGAGCTGACAGGCCTCAAATGAATCATCACTGGTGCTCCTTTTGTAACCAAGACAACGAGTGACTTTAGCTTGTCTTTCAGATGCCCTTGATTCGTTTTCTCATCTTCTTGCAAGAAAAATGAAGCTGGCTCCCTCTCAGAGGGTCTCGGGTATGAATGACAGCTATGCATGTCTCTTTAAGAGACAAGCAACAAATGGCTGGATTTTAACACTCGCATTAATCTAGATTCGGATTGCTGTTACATATGGCCCTTGCCCCAAGATTATAGGAGCAAATCACACCGTTTTTTACCACCCGAGTTTGGCCAGATGGGAGACTGATGAGAGAAAAAGGAACAGGGAAAGCGATGATATTTCACGAACGCTTATTATTTGACAAGTATCATAGCGCCTTTATAGATGAAGAAATAGAGATGAATGAGGTTGAGTATCTGGCCCGAAGTCACACAGCCAGGAAGTGATGGAACTGGGATTCAAAGCAGTCGGTAGCCATTCACTCACTGCATTGCCTTGTAATACCTTGAGGGCAATTCAGGGAATTTTCACTTTGACTCTGGCCCAACATGTTACACACACACACACACACACACACACACACACACACACACGCATATATGTATTTTTGGAGAAAGTTCATAAAGCAAATTTGGATCCCACTTAACAATCTTTATACAAACTTCTCCCTGACATTGGTTGCAATTTTCATTTTCAATCAATACTTTGATTACGTCAACTACAGCTCAAGTGATCATAGAAGTCCTCAAAAACATAAAACAGAGAAGACAAGAAGGAAAAGAGG
>NW_022104341.1:773864-774920 GCF_000313985.2 Echinops telfairi
TACGAGCCCCCAATAAAATGATTTAAAAAAAAAAAGAAAATGATGCTGGCAACAAATGTACAAATGTGCTTGACACAATGGATGGATGGATGGATTGTAATAAGAGCTGTAAGAGCCCCCGATAGATAAAATGATTAAAATAAAAAAAGAAATATAATGAAAATAAACACAATGAAAATTAATTAATATTATTGAATTCTAGCTGCCCATTACTGCCTGTTCAAGGTGGTGGGCCTAAGGCCTACTCTCTCTTGGTTAAAAAAGGACTATTAGATCAGTGTGGGAAGATGATGAAAATATACCCAGGTCCAATCGGGACTCTCCCCTGGATTTCAACAGAAGGCTAACGAGGATGGAAGGGAAAGAACTGCCTCACCATGTGATTCAGCATTTCAGTCTATCCCCATGTGCCGCCCACTGATGACACAGGTCCCGCAGCCTGAAAAATGGATAGGAACCAAAGTCTTGAGATCGGAGGAAATGCCGAGACCAAGGACAAGAAATAAGGCAAGAGACAATAGATTCTGGGAACTAAATGCAGTGATCCAACGTAAGGACAATTTGTGTCTCTGAAGCAGAAAACCCAATAAATGGAATAAAACCTGTGTTAAAGGTTGCCATGAAAGAAAAAGTATCTGAAATCGAGGAATAGCTGATGTTGTATGATAACAGGGAAACTCTGTCCACGAGAAGATGATGTGCAGCATTGGACACCGAGCTCCATCCTGACTGCATGGGGGAGTTCAAGGCATAAAGGAAGACGAGTTTCAGGGAAATCAGATCAAGAGGAACACAAACACTGAAAAACCAGGCTGGCCTCACACTTGTTCAAATCACATACATTTGCCAAAGACAAGCCAGGAATCACTACTGACTCAATTTCTGAGGAAGATTGTCATTCAAGAATATTATGTTAAGATAAACAAGTGGCCATCCAGCTGAGAAGCATCAAAGCTCACATGGAAGAAGCACACAGTATGTGTGACCACGAGCTGTCAAAGGGATCGGTGTCAGGCATCAAGGAACAAGAAATCATGTCATTGTAAAGGTGGGTGA
>NW_022104341.1:778090-781763 GCF_000313985.2 Echinops telfairi
TTTACAGAAATAAATTCAAAACTCAAAACCAAACTCAATGCCATCGAGTAAAATCTGACTCATAGCGACCCACCGTGAGTTTCTGAGACTGTAACTGTTTAGGGGAGTAGAACGCCCAGTCTTTCTCCTGAGGAGCTGCTGGTGGTTTCAAACTGCCAACCATGCGAATCGCAGCCCAACTTGAAAGTAATATTAAGTTGCTACTTTCATGGCTGCAGAACTCAAAAGAACATAATCAATGCCACTGAATTATACAGATCAAAACTTGATTGGTGTATGTTTTTGCTGTGTATGGTCGCAACAACAAATGAATAATATAACTGTCTTAAAAATGGATAATTTTACCAAGAACAGCATCTAGATTGTAATCTCAGTTTTGTAAAATTATGTGTTCCCATCTGCTTACCCACCCTCCTATCGGAATATATGCTCACGACATGCTTAAAAGAATGTTTAACAAACATTAATGACGGTTACTTCTAAGTGATTGTCTTTAGTGTCTTTTTTAACTTTTCTGTGTATGCCGCTATTTTCTTTGAATATCTTAGATGTATCATTGTTACCAAAAAAGACATTATTTTAATAAAACCTCGAAGGAAATAAGTTGCTAGGAAGTAACTTTCCTTCTCGTCAGCTGGGCAACACTCACAATGTCAGCGAGCTGGATGTGGCCCGGAGGACCGTCGCGTGTTGCTTCTTTACTGCGAGAAGGAGGACTGAGAGCCTGCTATTGAGTTGCATGTCCCATCCTTCTCTGAAATGTGAGGAGTAAATTGGCTTGGATTTTCCCTCGGAGGAACCTGTACAGTTGGATGTAACCGTGACACCATAAATATGCTATGCTTGAGACAAGAGCCGTGGAGCCTGATACTCGGGCCCCAGTGGCTACAGAGATGCCCGGCCTGTAGCTGATGACCTCTGTGACTCACCAGAGGGCAGAACTTCAAAGCAAGTCCCTTTGAAAGTGGAAGGCATTGGGGTGAGAGGTCAGCCAAGGGACTGCTCTAAAAACTGTTTTCCGTTGTGATTGAGGCAAAAGACACAGAGCATACCAGTTGCCACCGCAATCATTTCAACACATGCGGCTCGATGTGCATGACCATCACAATGTTGTGAACTCACCACATGGTTTTGTTTCTCAAACATTTTCATTATGTCAAAGAGAGATGCTATCTGCTGAGCTCCGCTCCCTGCTTCCCCCAGGCCCCGGTAACCACTATCAATTTGTGGTCTCTATGCACCTGCCTTTTTGCTTTTTTTGCTGGTGATTTCTGATCGCAAATAGCACGACCAAAGTTTCCTAGAACCCCGGTGAGCCCCTTGTGGGGGACCGTGCTGGGTTACTTGTTGGACGTCCTGGGTGGGCTCCCCGATCTGCCTCTGCCTCGGTGTCGTGCTGCTGAGGCCCACGTGGGGGGGCTCTCAGCCAGCTCTTTCCCGTCTGAGGGCACAGGTAGGGCTTGGTTTCACTAAATCTCCCCTGACATCCTGCTGAAGTTACTGTTCCCCAGCACTCAGTGGCTCTCAGGTGACCCCAGTGGGAAAGGAGCCAGCTTCTGCAAATCTCTTTCGGCAGAGAGCGCAACATGACCACGAAGCTGACCCAGGGCCGTGAGTGTAGGCAGGCTAGAGACCCGCTGTTTCACACCATGGCATCGAGGAATAAAGCATGCAGACATCTATCTTGTCTGATTCGGTTGCAGTTTCTTTTTGAGGACGTTTCTCTGCAGAGGCTAATCCTCCTGTGTGCTTTCTTCTTTCTCCGCCACCACCAGAGGGCTGGCCAGGTCGGCTCGGTATTCCTCTTGCCTCTCCCCCTGTCTCCCCCGACGAACAACAGCGATTATTACTCCAGGAGTTAATCTGCCCTCTGATGAAAAGTTATGTCTAATTCAGAACATTATTGAGATGCCTGATACGGAAAACATGATTAGCAGGGGCTTTGTGGAGTTGCAGACCCAGCACACGTTGTGCACCAAGTATGACATTCGCCACAGGGCAGCAGCACAGAACAGAGCCAGGAGGTGTGGAGAGATGGGTGTTTGGGGGATGATAAGCAGTCTGAAGAGCCGGAATGAGCGGTGCATGTGGCTTTTCATTGTTTGGCAAGACGACAAAGACCAACACATCTTTCCTCATGGAGTTCACAGGTGAAGGAGGACCGAAGAGAAAGCAGCCAGCACGCCGAGTGTCCTAGTGAGAACCTGTGGCTGGTGCTACAGGAGCTGAGAAGAAAGAAGGAGCGGGGCAGTTCTGTCAGGTAGGGTGGGAGATCAGGGAAGGGTTCACAGAACAGGGACAAACAAAAAGAAAACCCGAACTCACTGCCACCGAGTCAAGGCTGACTCGCAGCGACCCTGTAGGACAGGCTAGAACTGCCCTTGAGAGTTTCCACGGCTATAACTGTTCACAGGAGTAGAAAGCCCCGTCTTTCTCCTGAGAAGGAGCTGGTGGTTTCAAACTGCCGATCTTGTGGATGCCAGGCCACCTCAAAACCATCACACCTCCCAGGCTCCCTAGGCCAGGGCAGCTGGAGTTAAACGTTGACATTTGGGTAGCTCTTTCTCCAATGAGTACGTCAAGAGCAGCCATTAGAACCCCTGGGGAGCCTAGTTCTCCTCGGACACCCCCGGGGCCATCATGGGTTGGAGTCAGAGATGGGATTCAAATAATTTAATGACAGGTTTGCTGCCCCAATGACCACTTTAAATATAAAAACCGGATAGATCATAAGGTATTTTGTTACTTCATACAGTTAATACTTAAATGAAAACAACAAAAGAGAGATACAAAACTAGGTTGTGTTATAAGAACCAGTTTTAAACTATTAATGAAAAAATACTAAATAATACCTGACAATCAAATCATTAAAAGGGTTACTTAAGATATTTCTAGATTGCTTCTTGATTGGCATCCTCACTTGCAATTTTCCTCGCTTTACCCAAGCATCCTTGGCTCTGTGATTCGTCCTTGACCATCTTTTCACTGTAGGCATAGGATCCCGTTCCTTTAGAGGGAGGCCAAGCAGACAGTCATCGTTGTGTTGTGTTTGATCTACTGGAAACAATGAGAAGACTTCGCTTCTCTGAGCACATCATGTTCATCTTTGATAAACCCCTTTCCACTTCTGCGGAACTTACAGCAATTCTTCTGGCAATATTTTTAGCTCTTTGAACACTTTCAGAAATCGCATCGTTCACTCATAACCTATGCCTCATGGGAATCTGGGGCGCAGCACAAAGCTGCCACAAATGACAGTGTGTCACTCTGGGTGTTTGGCGCTCTTTCTCTTTACATGATACGTTTGTTTCCTGAAGTATCAAGTGCAAGGGAATAAAAATGCAGTCTCATCAAAAGTATAATGAGTTTTATGAGATGAATCCATAAACATTACAAGCATAGTTCTGTCTAGTTTATTATCTCTATGGATTAACCTAGCATTACTACGGGCACTTAGAATATACTGTTGCTCAGATGAGTGTTAGAAAAGAGTAAGGAAAGCAACCTGTGTGATCGCGAGGTGTCGAAGGGATCAGGGATCAACGAGCAAAAAATCACATCATTGTGAATGAGGGGGAGTGCAGAGTGGGGACCCAAGACCCATCTGTAGGCAACTGGACATCCCCTTACAGAAGGATCATGGGGAGGAGACGAGCCAGTCAGGGTGCAGTGT
>NW_022104341.1:782555-784418 GCF_000313985.2 Echinops telfairi
CACACGAAGGAGGGCTAGATCTGCAGTGGGGGTCCTTCTGGTTGCCAGAGACATCCAGGGAAGAAGAAAGAAGGCGGGCTGGCATTCTCCACCTTGAACTTCCAGGTGGCTGTGGGCAGACCTGGGCCTCTCCAAGCTCAGCCGTCTCTGAGCTTGAAATCTCCATCTAACTGCTGTCGTTCGGGGTAAGCCAGCAACAAGGCTGCCAGTTCTTTGAAAGAAATGCCCCACTTTTGAGGGGCCGAGGTTCTTTTGAGAAGCTAATGAAATCATAGACATCTCCGCTAACTCATGCTCGGGCTAAAGCTCTTAGATGATTTCAGGGAGTTTGCAGATGCACAACGAATCCCTGATCAGCTGCTTTAGGGAGTAGCACGTGATGACTTTGTAAGGAGACTCAGAAACACCCTCTAGGAAGCAGGCACGTTATCCTCATGGGACAATGCCACTGCCACGCTGCAGGTGCCCTCCCAGCTTCTGCCGCCCAAGAAATGCAGGCCCAGGGAGGACCCCTTTTCCGGGGCCTGCCACTGGGCTCCGGCTTAGAAGCTTTATTCGGTTTCCGAGTGGCAGGAGCGCACGCGGAGCCATTTGGAGGGCTTTCATCTGCTGCCCAGCAAGTGATGGGCCCGAAATGGCTGCGGCCCTGGCTGCAGTCCCGCAGGCTGCGCCCGGCAGCCGCGCTGGCCTATCGATTGGGGAAGAGCGCTGTGGAGCTGACCTCCCTCCATGGACTCATGGGGCGCCCCTGGAAGGAGTTTTAATTATAACTCTGAAGTCTATTTGTCTTAAGAAATACATCAGGGATAAAATATTAAAAGGGCAAATACTCTTTTCCAAGAGAATGAAATTTCCTGCCAGTGTATTTTATTGGAACAATAATCCTGACAGAAATCAAAGTAACACAGAGACCCTGCCAAGGGAAAGTGCAAGGAAGCGAAGGAATCTTTTGTTGTGAAAACAGCTACCTTTGAGCCTGCGCTGACTGTGTGCCAGGCTTATTTTGCGTGGTGGTGGCTCAGGGCTGAAGCTCTCCCCTCGGCTGCTAACCCAAAGGTCGGTGGTTTGAACCCACCAACGGCGCTGTAAGAGCAAAGACCCGGTGGTCTGCCCCATAGGATGATAGCCTTGAACCCACAGTCCACTCTGCCCTTGGGTTACCATGAGTCAGAGTCGCCTTGCCGACCAAGAGTTGGTTTCTTTTTGCGTGGGGAATCTATTTTACCCTCATGATAGCTATTGTGTATGATCCAAACAGATAGGTTGAAGTCTTAATACCTGGCACCTGTGACTGTCTTATTTGAAAGTAGAGTCTTTGCCAAAAGGACAACAATCAACCCAAACGCACTGCCATGGAGGCGATGGATACTCACCGACACTGAGGTGATTCCAACTCATAGCGACCCTGTAGGGCAGGGTAGAACCACCCCTGTGAATTCGGAGACGATAACACTTTACAGGAACAGAAAGTCTCATCTTTCTCCCATGTAGCAGCTGGTTGTTTTGAACTTCCGGCCTTGTGGTTAGCACCCCAATGGGTAACCCACGATGCCACCCGTTCCTCGTTTTTGCTGACGTCAACGAGTTAAGACGAAGCTCTAGTCTATCTAGCTGGCGTCCTCATAAGAAAAAGAGACAGCGAGACTCACAGGGAGAACACCGTGAGATGGTGAAGGCAGGGACTGGAGTGGTGTGTCTACAAGCCAAGGGATGCCAAGGCTTGCTGATAAAAATTGAAGCACAGAGAGGCCTGGGACAGATTCTCCCTGAGAAACTTTAGAGAGAGCATGACCTTGCTAAGACTTTGATTTTAGACTTCTAGCCTCCAGAATTGAGAGTGCATGAATTTCTATTTTTTAGACC
>NW_022104341.1:784936-786510 GCF_000313985.2 Echinops telfairi
CCCTCCGTGCAATGCAACACAATGCTGCCTGGTCCCGCGCCGCCCTCGGCATTATTGCTATTGGAGGCCATTATTGCAGCCACTGTACCAATCCATCTCATGGAAGTTCTTCCTCCTACTGTTATTTTCATAGAGGGTCTCCCTCGCTATCATTAACCCTGGAGTTTACCAGGAATGTCCTTCGTCTACGAGACCACGGCTCACCATTACACTTGGCTGTTCTTTCCTGAGACAGATTTGTTCGGTCTTCTGGCAGTCCATGGCACGTTTGATAGTCTTCACCAGCATCCCACGTCAAAGGCTTCCATTCTCCTGCCTTTCTTATTCACGTTCACACGCACACGAGGTGATGGAAATACCAGGGCTTGGGTCAGGTGCACCTTTGTCTTCCAAGTGACACCTTTGATTTTGTCATTTTAAAGACATCTTATACAACAGATTTGCCTCATGCAGTACAGGCTTGGATTTCTTGACTGCGGCTACCACAGGTGTTGATTGTGGATCCAATCCAAGTAGAAAGAAATCCATGACCAAGTCAAGAGTTTCTTCCAGAAGCTTCCTAAGAAGGAGTCCAGGGAAATAAAAATGTTAAGACGTCGTATGTCTGAAGCTGTCTTTATTCCACCCCTACCTCCAGCTTGAAGGCCGACTTGGACAGGCACAGAGTTCCGTGCTGGAAATAATCTTCCTTTAGCATTTTGAAGACTTTGTTCCATTCTCGCCTTACTTGTGGTGCTGCTGGTTAGAGGATCATTAGCATACCGATTCATGATCTGCTTCAGAAGTTTGAATAGGTTCTTTATTTCCTCTCGCGGGAAGCTTTTAGAATCTTATCCTTGATATTCTTGATTGTGCACCCCGGCGTGGGCCTTTGTGCATTCATTAGCTGCTAGATGGGTGCTTTCAGACTAGAAGCAGTGATTTTCCTGTTTTGTGAGCTTTTCATGCATTGTTTCCATAGAAACTCCTCACCCCTCTTTGTTGTCTCTTTCTGAAATGCCTATTATCTAATGTCCCCGTTGTACAGATTTGAAAGCATCCTTTCTTATTTTCGTTTGATTTCTACTTTCTGGGAAAATGTCTCAATTTCATCTTCCTGGTGGTACCTAGGTTGCCTGTTGGGCTGTTGACTCCAAGATCAGCAGTTTGAATCCACCAGCAGCTCCATGGGAGAGAAGGGAGGCTTGCTGAGTGGAGTCATTGTCTCAGAAACCCTGCCCTACAGGGTTGCTCGAAGTCGACTCGCCTGATGACGGCAGAGTTTGGTTTGGGTTTATCTTTCCTTAACAATCCAGGATGGTGAAGCTTCATCTCACCTATTTTGGACGTGTTATCAGGAGAGATCAGTCCCTGGAAAAGGGCATCATGGTCGTCAAAGTAGAAGGTCAGAGAAAAAGAGGAAGACCCTCAACAAGATGGATTGACCCAGTGGCTGCAACAATAGGTTCAAACACAACAATAGTTGTCAGGCTGGCACAGGACTGGGCAGCGTTACATTTTTTTGTGCACAGGGTCGCTATGAGTCGGAGGTGACTCATGGCACCGACCACCACCACGACCACCACCACCAGCAC
>NW_022104341.1:788041-789816 GCF_000313985.2 Echinops telfairi
ACCACCACCACCACCACCACCACCACCACCACCACATTTTCTTTGAGTTAAAAATTTTAAATCATATTTTTAATTTTCAAGGTGGTTTTGTTATTTTTGAATATTTTTTAGGGTCTCCTATTCTCAAATACAACTCCATGAAGATAAGACTTAGAGATTTTAGAATGTTTTCTTCTGTTCCCTTTACTGTCTCATCTTCCTCCAAGTTTCCTTTATCTGTTGATTTACCTGTTATACATCAGCAATATTCACCAGTGTGTGCTAATTTTGGTCCATTTTTAAGAGCGAGGCACTAGGATGCTGATTAAAAGCAGAGTTGGGGGTTATTGTCAGATGGAACGCCCCAAAGTCAGATCTGCAGGTATTTTCTGTTGCGCTGACCCCTCTCCCCGCCAGGAATCCAGACCTGAGCATGGCTTGTGGCGTCCTGGAGCAGGGTAGGGGAATGGGACTTGGGTTTATGGCAGTGGTTCTCAGCTTTCCCAATGCCACAGCCTTTCACACAGTTCCTCATGTGGTGGTGACCCCCAACCATAAGGTCATTTTCGTTGCTACTTCATAACTGTTAAGTTTGCTACTGTTATGAATCGTCATGTAAATATCGGATATGCAGGATGGACTAGGTGACCCCTGTGAAAGGGTCGTTCGACCCCCTTTGGGGGTCGAGAACCGCTGGTTTATGGTATAGAACCCAAATTTGCACTATGGAACCTCATAGCTAGGCTCAGTTGGACCCAGAACCTCTGGCTGTTTACCTCTCCCAAGAATAACCCCAGACTGGGCTGGGATGGGAAAGGAGTAACTAGCGGCTGGGCTGAGCCGAAGAGAGGACAGGCAGACCCAACGGCTTCTTTCAGTCCTCCAGCCATTCCCGCTTTTCATTGTGTTCTTTTCTCAGCCCCAGTCATGAACTCCTGTCTTGTGCCTTCAACTCTGGAGCCTTGCTGGACTCTGCAGCACAAATGGACTCGTTTCTTCTTGGCTTCCTCTTTCTCTGCCGGCTTTCCTTCCACTTACGCCTGACCCAGCTTTTCAGCTTTCAGCATTTTATAGATGTTGATTATTTGTGGAATCCCCTCAGAGTCTTTGTGCATTTATTTATTTGTTTTGTGTAACTTCACTATCATTTTCCAGGGCTTTCAATAGGAAACAGAGAGAAAGCATGCATTCTAGCTGCCATGCTTAGCCTGAGGCTCCCCCATCTAAGCTACTTTTCACTCCTGCGCTTAGAAGAGGGCTGATGGTTATAATACTTGGGCCCATCTGATCCGCAGCTAGCGAACACTGCTTTGTTTCACAGTGCACATGAGCTCTGCTATACGAAGTAGTCTTTCAGCAATGTTCTTTGTGGCTTTCTCCCTACAGAGATTCAAGAAATCCGACTTTATGTACTTGGAAGAGCATCCTTAGTCAAATAGGAGTGACTTAGCCAAGTTGGCTGTATAATAAACCCATCTCCCCATTATTCTACGGCCAGTTGGCTTGGCTTCCCAAACATGTGGCTAAGAAGTTAAAGTGGCTGACCCACCCTGAATGGCCAGCCGTCTTCTCTTCTAGTCTTCTTGGCCGCTTTCAGAGCTACATTGCTTTGGTCACGGGGGAAATCCAGCCTTTGGCTTGGCTGGGGATAGCTTTATCCCCGAGAGTGCAGTCAACTTAAAATGCACATCTAAATATTCTTCTCTCCCTTCAACTCTTCTGTAACACTTCATACCCCTTCGTGTTCATGTCCTTGGGATGCTTTTTATAGGGCTCTGGAACATGATTTCCTGTAG
>NW_022104341.1:790255-792496 GCF_000313985.2 Echinops telfairi
GGGGTGGGGGGCTTTCCTTTGGCCCGGGGCTTGCTTCTCTGCTGCTGTGCGAGGCGATGGGGCCCAGTCCCCTTAGCTGTCCTTGCTGTTTTCCGTCGTGTGATCAGCAGGGCTGCACGGAGCGCAAGCTGAGACCTGCCAACCTTTGGTGTAGCTTCTAACCCAACAGAGGCCATCAGACCTCGGTATCTTCTCCAGTTGGAAACATGCCTTTGTTTCAAGGCATCGAGTCCTGGAGAAGTGAACCGTTTCCTTCCTTTGGCACGTGGGTTTGCCTCCAAGGACTCATGTCTGTGTACGGGAATATGGAGGAACCCTTGCGGTTCTGGTGGGGCAGGCTGTGCTGAGGGCTGTGTTTTCAAGGGTCCAGCTTCCATCTTCGAGGGTACGATTTCTCTGACACAGATGAACAAAGATCGTCTTCAAGGAAATGGCACCAACCTTTTCTATTGGAGACATTTCAGAAGAAACCACGCTCGAATCCCAATGCCCGTCAGTTGCAAATGAATAAATAAACAAAACACCACCTACCTATCCAACAGCAAGAACAGCACTTTAAAGGCACTGCCCACTCTTTTATGGAAAAACTTTCATGCTTCTCAAACGACTTTATTCTGGATGAAAGAGCCAGACGCCAAAGGCAACACAGGGTCTGATTCCATCGATATAACATTTCTGGGTAACTTCTTGAGAGAAGGAAAGTCTACAGAAGCAGAAGGCATGTCAGAGCTTGCCTGGCCCTGGCAGCCAGAGTAGGGAGTGACTGCGTTTGGGCAGAAAAGTGTTTCTATTTGGAGTGATGAAGGATTTTAACACTGGGTTGTGGTGCTGGACGGTTGCACAATTGTATCAATCAGCTAAAAATTATTACTTTGTACACTCAGTGAAGCACTTAAATGTGAAAAAAGAAAGAAAGAAAGGAGCCGGATAATTATACAACGGCTTAGAGGTTTCGGAGACTGCCGGGCTAGAATTAGCTGGGGTTCCACAGTGTCTCATCAGTCTCAAGGTGTGCACCAACCCACAGATCTTTTCTCCTTCAATTTAGCTACTGAGTCTTTTTGCCCTTGGAAGGGAGAAATGGCACGGTGTCCTCCTCCTGTCAAAGACAGCGGACCAGAAAAGTCAAGCGAAAGGAACACATTTGATTCCCCTGAGCTCACTCGCCCACATGGAGCCTCATCTCTCACCAGGCTCAGCAGTGTCTTCATCTCCTCTTTTAGCTGTTACTTTAGTCATCCGAGCACCGAGCACAAAGACCTAAATTACCAGTCTGAGCAAGTTCAACCCACACATATTAGCACCAACCTCACAAAGGCCAGGGAGCAGCTCTGAGCAAGGACACAGAGTCCTGGTGGGTGAAGGACCGGGGCCAGGGCAGGTGAGCCTGTGTTGAGCAGCTTTGCTGAGCAGCCCCTGCTGTGAATGGCAAGGGGACAGGTCTAAGACTCAGAACCAGGAAACCCAACCACCAAGATGAACTCGGGCCACCGGGGCAGAGAGGAGCATGGTAATATGGAGAGTCCAACAGAAAGGATCCTCACCATAACAAACCTCATTGTGTACACCCTTTATCTTTGGCAGCACTCTTTCACATGATCTTCTCTAACCCTCCCAGCCTCTAGGCCAGACTACACTGATGTCTCCAAAGGACTGAGAGTGATGTAAGATCTTCTGTTCAGAACTGGGCACTCAAAGTCAGTCCTCTTGATGTAAATGGATTGTAGGTATTATAATTAACCTATCTGTATTGTGGTTGTTGTTAGCCCATGCAGCGTCAGACCCAGACTCATGGTGACACCATGTGCCTATCAGACATGAAGGCTGAGGACGAAAAAGGTATAAGCGATGTTAGGGAACGGGTCCCAGGATACGGAACGCTGGAAGAAAA
Source organism: Echinops telfairi (assembly GCF_000313985.2). Lineage (NCBI taxonomy): Eukaryota > Metazoa > Chordata > Mammalia > Afrosoricida > Tenrecidae > Echinops > Echinops telfairi. The sequence continues at coordinate 792,147 of NW_022104341.1, forward strand.
GGGCATTGGGCTGTGGGATTATAATGGGTCCTGCCTGCTATTGAGCAGAGAAATACTCATTTACTCTGGGTCAGGACATCAGTTAGATTTAGAACTATTTATTTAGCCTTTTTTTCCCTTTTTATTATTATTATTTTCAATCGTTTTATCAGGGGCTCATAAACTCTTATCTCAATCCATACAGACATCAATTGTGTAAAGCACATTTGTACATTCATTGTCCTCATCATTCTCAAAGCATTTGCGTTTCTTTTGTGTGTGTGTATCTATATAAGGTTGGCAGGATAAGCAGCCCCATGAAGACAGTGATGGGACTGACAGTTCAGGGGATGGGAGGTGAGAGGGAGGGA
>NW_022104341.1:794456-795442 GCF_000313985.2 Echinops telfairi
AGATGAAAATCAAAGGCACGTGGAGACAATTACTACAACGAACCCTGTGAACATCAGTCTCCATGAGCCGGAGTCCAGACCCCGGGGGTTCCCACTACTAGCTGCTCCGAAAGGATCATGTTAGAAGGTCCTAGTAGAGGTCAAACAAAACACTAAGTCATAAAAAGGATCAGGGGGTAAGGACTGAGGGAGCTCCTGAGAGCATGGCCTTCGGTTACCCTTCAGGTCTGGTATGGAACTCACCCCGTGGCTCAATGCTTAGCTGTTAGATTTTTGAAGAGAAACGATAACACTAGTGAGGTGTGCACACCTTATAATAAGAAATCGTTTGCCATCACAAGGGCAGTATTTACCCAAGGACATAGTTCAGAAGGGTTAGGAAAGGAGGAAGAATGGAAATAGAAACCCTAGGGAGGAGGTGGGAAGGGGATGCCTATGGAAGGGACTGCAATCAGTGGGATGAAACAACATGTGGATGCATTGTTGCATGAAACACTGATTCTCTTCTCTGTGAACCTTCACCCATTTCACAATAGAAAGGTTTGAAAAGAGGGTTGCTACTAAGAGACCAGCTCCCACAAGCACAGGTGTAGTCCAAACAAAATGTGTTAAAGCCTACCTCTGGGATCAGTGTTTAAACCTACCTCTGGGATCAGTGGATGGCTGCAGAGACATGGTCTTTGTAATAAACTTCTCACAGACACGCTCTTTGTAATAAACTTGTCTTCATCTCACCCGGGTGCCTTCAGAAACAACAACGACAGCAACAGATAACACCAGCCCCAAACGGTCACTGGAGAAGGCTAAGGCGTGGGCTTTTGCAAGCTTAATAGGTTTTCCCAAAGGACACGGGAGGACCACAGAGGCTGATTATGAAGAAGTTTTAAGAAAATAGAAACCGATATCGGTGAGATACGGGTCAAGACAATTTTTCCCACCATGACAATACACCTGCCCGCTCTTCGAGGAGAGCGAGGGCTGTCTCG
>NW_022104341.1:797270-806291 GCF_000313985.2 Echinops telfairi
CGCGTTCCCAGGAGCAGCCGGTAACGCATGTGGGTTTTTCTGGGTCGACAGGTTTTTGAAGGGAGATGAGTGTTGATTTATCGCCTTCCCTGCTTGTTGGGAATGTTCTTCCAAAACTTTATGGATGCTTTCATGCAAAAATCTTTCAACCGAACACTGTACTCTAATATAAAGAAATTTGTTGCTGATAGTGTTTCATTTCAAAGCGACATTGAATTTGGTCGGAGTAAATATTTATGATTTCTCTTGAAATGGGACAGATTCATGACATGGTAATTAATTTTACTGTAGGCTGGATTCAGAATGGCTCTGGGAATATATGAGTAGGTGTGTAAAATGTTTATAGGCCTTTCCAAAATAAGCCCAAGGCTTAAATGAAACCTTAATCAGACACCCGAGGAGGAATGAAATTGGAATTCTAATTTTGCTGATAGAATTTCTGTGGGAAGCGAGGAGCAGCCGAGATTAATCTTCCCTGCGGAGAATCTGTTCACATTGTATATTTTATGTACTGTGAAACTATTCGGAAACTTCAAATACACTTACTTTTCAAGAAATGTATGCATTTTGAGCAATGGTTAAACAAGAGGCTAAATTTAGAAAGCTGGGTTTGGTTCAGGGCAAAAGCTGCAAGAAACGGTCCATGTGCAGCTCTGTGCCACAGGCTAACAGGTGCCTCCTCTCTCTGTCCCTCACAAGTCAGCAAACCCTGCACATCCTACCTGAAGAATATACCAAGAAGCTGCCCCTTTCCCTCGACCCCACCACTACCTCGACCCCACCACTACCTTGGTACCACCACTTGGGATCAAGCCACTATCGTTGTCTTTCACTTGGAGTTGTTTGTGACATCTCCTGCTTGCAACCGATCACTGCCAAGAGTGACCCCTGATAGATCGTGAGTCTGTGACTCCTCCACCCACGCTGTCTTCACCTCTCACTCAGGTTGCAAACCAGCCAATACTCAGTACTGGTGCCGAACAGGATCTGGTTTTGACATCATCTTCCTGCCTCGGGCCTTTGCAGGTCTCATGCCTTCTGTCTGGAAAACACAACTTCCAGTCCCTGGCCGCCTCCTTTCCGCTCCTGTCCTGGTTTTGTGCACAAGGCACTTTTTCAGAGCATCCTCACCGGGCTACACTTATCACATGGTGACTTGCCCCCACTCCCCCTCCCGGCCCCCCCACCCCCCCAAAGCTTCCAGTCAAATAATTTCTCTGGCTTTACTTTTCTCTCCAACACCTATCACTGCTGACACAATGATATAGTTATCTATTTAGTTTATTTAGAATGTAAGCATATGGAGTCAGGAAACTGTCTGTGTGCTCTGCACATCGAACAATGCTGGATTTAAGAGTCACTATGAGTCAGAATCAATTCCATGGCAGTGAATTTTTATTGTTTTTGTTGATTTAAGAGAAATAGGCTTAAGAGAAAATAAACAAACTTATTTATGGAATAATGAGAATTTTGTCTCGCTTGGCTCCACAATCAATGCTCATGGAAGTAGCAGTTAAGAGATCAAATGACACATTGCTTTGGGTAAATCTGCTGCCCAAGACCTCTTTAAACTGTTGAGAGGCAAGGTGCTTACTCTGATGATTAAGGTGCATCTGACCCAAGCCATGATATTTTCAATTGGCTTATGAGAGTTGGCCACTAATAAGGAAGACTGAGAAAGAACAGATGCATTTGCGATATGGTGGCGGTGAAGAATATTGGAAGTACCGCCGACTGCCACAAGAACACGCAAATCTGCCGTGGAAGAAATACAACCTGAAGCTCCTTACAGGCAAGGATGATCAGACATCGTCTGGCGTCCTTTGGACCTGTTGTCAGAAGAGCCCAGTCCCTGGAGTGGGACATCATGCTTTGTAGAGTAACGGACATCGGAAAAGAGGCAGACCTTTGACGAGATGATTGACACAGAGGCTGCACCAATGGGCTCAAACTTAGCAGCAAGAGTGAAGATGGGGCAGGACCTGGCAACGTCGCCCAGAGTCCCCATGATCTAGAACCGAGTAGACGGCGCCCCGAACAACAGTGAGTTAGGGCATTAATGAGTGGAAAGGAAGTCTCATCCCTGCTGCGTGAGGACGGTTGGGGTTCAGCGAGAGGAGTCAAGCACTTGGTGGCAGTACCAGAAAGGGTTCTTTGCGGGGCTGGATCTTCTTCTGCCCTCGAGCTGACTCCAGCTCCTAGCATCCCCAGGTGATGGAGTAGAACTGCCCCATCGGGGTTTCGTTTGGCTGTATCTTTGTGGAAGCAGATCACCAGGTCTCTTCTCCTGTAGAGCTGTGGGGTGCGTTTCAACCATCAACCTTTTGGTTAGTAGCTGAGCACTTAGCTGTCGTGCCACCAGGTTTCCTGGAAGGGTCGTGGTGACCTGTGACATCTTAGTGTAGGAGCTGGTGACTAAAGGGCCACTGGTTAGACTATGAACTGAAAGCAGAGATCGCAAAACCAAACGAGCTAGGTTCCTGATGCTGCAAAGCTGATCTCAGCACTGGGGATGCCAGGAGACAGGACGCAGAAGGAACATCCGCTTTCTAATTAAAAACAGCCTCAGAAGTCCAGAGCCAGAGCTGTGGCTTAGCATATTTCTCACCCGGGAGTGTGACAAGGGGCTGGTGGAGGCTCCGGTCACTCCGTATATCTCAGGAGATTGGGTTCTACAATGGAATCCATAAATTGATGGTCTTGATTTATCAGTGCAAAGCACGGATGTACAACAGAATAATAAAAGCGTTGGTTGTTCAAGCACTTATTATCTTGTGCAATCATGTATTGAGCAATTACTCCAGGCTAAATGCTGTATCTCTGTGGATCCCCACGTGTTATTATGGTCATTTGAACAACAGCGTGTTCATTCAATAACACTTATTGAGCACCTACCATCTTCCTGGCACTGTGATGCCTGTTCCAGCAAAGATTTAGTGACTCTGAAACCTTCCCCCGGGTCGCTATGAGCCAGAATGGACGCGCTGACCGTGGGTTTGGTTTTGGGGAGGGGCTGGGCACTAACTGTATCCAGCCTCACCCGAGGCCCTTACAATCTAGTGAGGAACACAAGCTCGGACAAATCAATGATTGCTGCCCCTGCTGGCGTAGTGGCGACGCTTTGGGCTGCAATCCTCATAGTCGGCAGTTCAAAACCCCCAGCAGCTCCTCGGGGGAAAGACTGAGCTTTCTACTCTGGTAGACAGTGACAGTCTCGGAAGGCCCCGCGGGAGGCTATGCGTCACACTGAGCTGACGACTCGGGGTGTGGAGTGTATGTGTCACAGAGACCAGGCAGTAGGAGGCCCGACTGCATCACACAACTCTGGGGGAAATGAGCGAGCCGCTTTGACAAACACGCCTGGGTTTCATCTTTCTCAATCCTGGCAGACTAATGGCGTGTTTGCTCACTTCCCCCTTAGCCTGATGAGTCGGCTTTTTCAGGAAAGTCCTTTAGTGTCCTGCTTAGCCTGACGAGAAGCTGAGTGAGCAGCTGTCCTCAGGCTGGTTAATAAGAGGGGTGATGGAAAGCTCGTGAATCACTCCCTCGCCCTGCTAGTGTATGCCCAAAGGAGGCTTTGGGACCATGATACGTGGTCTGAGGCTTCTCTGCGGATTGCCCGAGTCAGAGAGCCATCACCACCCCGCATGAGGGCCAAACCTACTGGCAGATGCGGCCCTCAAGAGCTCCTCCCTCGGTGAGCGCATGGCGTCTGAAACCCCAGAGGAGAGAGTGGGAACCCAGTGGGGTACACATTGATGTATGGTGGGTAGGGGAACAAAATATTAGAACATCAGCTAACATTTCACCTAAAAATAAGAAACCAAATAAACTTTTCTTAAATTTGGTATTCTGATGGAGCCACGCCGGTTTATTTGGTCTGTGGGTCTCCTGGTCCGATGTCCGTACTCAGGGGTACCCTGAGGCAACATTGAGTTACACACGCGCACGCGCGCGCGCGCACTCTCTCACACACACTGCCAGTTACGGCTCCTTCACTCATCTGCTTTCAGCAGATTAAAGTGGTTTGAACCCCCTACCGGCTCCGAGGGAGGGAAACACGACTTCCGACTCTCACAGGGTAGAAGGTGACTCCAAGTGAGGCCATTCTACCCTGTCCTGTGGGCCCACTTGGAGTCAGAAGCGACTGGATGTTTAAGGTTTGCTTCTTGGGAGGCTGCGCAGGTTATGTGATTTCTTTTCACTGACAAAAACCTTCACAAGATGAAGGGGAGTGGCTGAAGAATGAGACCCCTGGAGGGTGTGCTGCAGAGAACACCAATAATGCCGATCCAAGTAAATAACAAGAAAACGGCTCTGTTCCTGATCCTAAGTAAGTTCATTGCCAAACCCTTTGGAAGATTAAAAACAAGAGCCGGCTAATTAGGTCAGACAAAACAGTGGCTGCCCCCGCACGAGAAATGAAAAATAACACAATGCCTTCACTTTCCCTTGTTTATGTGTTTAGGTCTTCCGCTGTCTCTCGGGATGGAAGTGCATATTTTATAGATAAATATTACTGCAATGGGCTCAGGCCCCCAGACTTTACTGCAAGCTGGTTGGAACTCATCCGAGGGCAGTAGACAGTGGGTTAGGGTATATGAAAGAAAATAAATAAATAAATGAAATACAACTGTATTAGGGAGCCCTGGTGGCATAGTGGCTGCATGTTGGGCTGCGAATCACAAGGTCAGCAGTTCGAAACCACAGCAGCTCCAAGGGAGAAAGATGAGCCTTTCTACTCCCTTAAGGAGTTTATAGTCTCAGAAACCCACACAGGTGTTCTACCCTGCCCTACAGGGTCGCTGTGAGTCGGAATTGACTATGGCAGTGAGCTTGGTTGGTACGAAGGAACCACCAGTTGCCATTAAACCTATTCCAATTCGTGCCCCCTCATGCATGTCAGACTAGAACTGTGCCCCATGAGGTTTCCAATGGCTGATGCTTTTTGAAGTTAGAGCACCAGGCCTTTCTTCCAATGATCCTGGGCGTGGAGCTGAACTTCCAGCCTTGTGGTTAGCAGTGAACCATGCTAACTGCTTTGACCCCGTTTACCAAGTCTTGCCCCTTTGAGACACCACTGTTGTTGTCTGGGCAGAAGCGTTTGACTGTCTGCGTAGACCCGAGATCAAGGCCCCCTTATTCGCAAACAACACGAACTGGATCCTTGTGCTACCTGAAGCACCTGCCTGCATCCTAGGGCCCCTTGGAAGAAGAGCTCCCTATTTTAAAACAAGTAACCATTTTATACTGTACAATAAGGTGACATGCTGGCAGGCAGCTTCATATAATTTTTCCTTTATATTGTGAGACTCAATTTATATTTGGAAAATATCTCCTCTGTGCTTTATTTCTCTTTGTATCTTTTCTTAGCCTGACAATGATTTACTTTTTCCTTTTGTGGAAGGGGATGTGCACCAGGGTGCCGTGTGCAGAACAGCGTCGCTGGGTGAGTCATGGGCACAGATATTTGAAGGAGTTGGAGCGTGTGCCGACCTCGCTTTCTCGGCCACATGCCTTTTGGAAATACTGTACCACCAGGAGCACCAGTGCTACGGAGTCTATTCTGACTCCTGACGAAGCCGAGTGTCAGAGATCAGAGTGGAACCGCTCCTCAGGGGTTTCAGTGACTGCAACCTGCGAGAGGGAGTCTTGGTGGTGTGGGGGTTCCACATCAGGTTGCCAACCCCAAGGCCTGCAGTTCGACACCACCAGCCTGCTGAGGGAGAAAGACGGGGCTTTCTCCTCCCGGGAAGAGTTACAGTCTCAGAAACGCACAGGGGCAGTTCTGCCCCATCCTCTAGGGTCGCTATGAGTTGGCCTCGACTCGCTAGTGGTGGCTTTGATTTGAGGTGATCTTTCAGAAGTCAATCACCAGGCCTTTCTAATGAGGCACCACGGGGGGCGGGGGGGGAGCTGGAACCCCTGACCTTTCAGTCGGCAGCTGGGTGTGTTGATGGTTCATTGTTTGCACCACCCAGGGACTCCGTTGGGAAATGTGGACTTGAGCTGCCCGCTAGGATGTCAACTGCCTGGTCCAGGGTTGGCATCAGCTAGCCTAGCTGTCCAGATCCCTCTTGTTTCTGAATCCTGCCTCAACTCCCCCGCATGACCCAGCTTCCGGCCTGCCCGGCGACCCTGCAGGGATCGGACCTCTGGGATGAGACCAGCTCCTAGCGTCTGGCTTACTTGTTACACCTAGCTCTGACACCCGCTGGGCTGCCTTTTGAGACTGCTGAGCCGCCGCCTACCCTCACCCCTCTTTCCCCGGTCCTGTAACTAGTAGACTCCTCACCCCCACTGAAGGCAGATCCAAGCGGCCAGGCTCCTCACAGGGTAGGGGTGCTCACAGCTGCCTCTCAGCCTGGGGAGTGTAGCTAGTGCTTCCAGACATCCCGGGCAGGCGAGGAAAGTGCTGCTTTGCTCTCAGAGGAGTTCAGGGGTGGACTGAGAGCATCCTGTCAGCTGGCACGGTGGCTTCTTCCCTCTAGTCTTGAATCTCTGTGTGTGGGCTCCTCTCTTCTGCCAGTCTGCTTAAGCTGTTTCTCTCCAGGGGAGCCTGTGGTCCAGTGGCAGGTCACTCAAACCAGACTCCACCACTTGGGCAAACGACTTAATCTCATGAGCCCTGGTGGCATGGTGGGTTGTGTGTTGGGCTGCTACCCTCAAGGTTAGCAGTTCAAAACCACCAGCTGCTTCAGGGCTTTCTACTCCCGTGAAGAGTCACCATCTCGGAAACTCACAGGGGCAGTTCGCTGCACCCTATAGGTTGCGGGTGAGTCAGGATAGATTCAGCAGAGCGAGTGAGTTCTTGTCTGCAGAGGGGGGTTAATACCACACGCCTACTTCGTGGACTTGTGAAGATCCAATGAAAACCCATACGATATACTTAGTGCAGCACACGGGGGCACAACTCTGTGGGCCCCTATTACTGTTGTCCAGGAGAGATCCAGTTCCCAAGGTGGAGAACGGGAGAACTCAAGGCGTGAGTAAAGTTGGAAGTTGACCACAGCTATTTGAATGGATCCCCCTGGAATCATCGGCATCTCTGTCATTTCTCCTAAAGTAGTTTACAGGAGTGAACTTGGATCCTTCTTCTTTTAAAAAAAAAATCTTGCCTCAGCTTCATACACCAGCTCTGTCACTTACATAATCATGGGAAAGGTATTGAGCTTCTTGGAGCCTCATTCATAATAAATGGGTATTCTCACGGTAACGTGGAGCTGTGAAGGCCTGATGTAAGCAAAAGATACAGGCGCGTTTTAGCGTTTAGCAGGGGCTCAGTATATAGCCTTTCTCTTTCTCTCTCTCTCTCTTTCTTAATAGCCTTTAAATCACTCAAGTAATAAATACTCAGAGAATATTATGAGAAACCATGATAACTTTCTCAGTCAGAGTCTTGGGGTCTGAATAGGAATCTTAAATCAGACAGAGACACGTAGCAGACGTGGATAGAATGAATCAACACTTTGGGAAGCCTTACTGTGTGCCAGATACTGGCTGGGGGGCACTTTCTAATCTCATTCTTTAAATGGTACGAACCAACACACTTCTATGACGGTGTTGCACTGTGACAGTCGTGTGTTGCTGTGATGCTGGAAGCGATGCCACTGGCGTTTCAAACGCCAGCAGGGTCTCCCAGCAGATCAGTTTCAGCAGAGCTTCCAGACTAAGGCAGACTCAGGTGAAAGGCCTGGAGCTCTACTTCCAAAAGTTGGCCAACGAAAGCCCTGTGGGGCACAGCAGGCGACTGTCCCGTGTAGCACTGCGTGACCGGTCCGCTTACGAGGAAAGCACTGAACGTACACTGTGGCCCCAGCAATGGACTCGTCATCTCCATGGTCACACAGATGGCGCCCCACCGGGCGGCACCCCTTCTGTTGGACATGGGGTGTCAGGAGTCATAGCTGGACTGACGGCAGTTGGCAGTTGCAACACTATGAGCTAAGTTCAGAGAAAGTAAGAGGGTGTCCGAAGCCAATAATCTCACCCCAAAGAGTCCTCACTGTTGTTACATCCTTCTACCCCCACCGCCCCACCCCTGCCCCCATGTCCGGAGCAGTGAATCCTGTATCTCAGGAAGAAATACCTGGTTTGCCCTCTGGTGTAGATAATTAAGGCAGAGCCAACACAATGAGATGCTGCTTGGTACCTTTACTAAAAAATCGTCTTACCAAAGGGTCTACAGGGCACTTCATGCTGTAGGCACAGCCCTGGGTGCCTTGGATAAGGGGGGTGCGACTTACTTTTCCCCAGCTCCCCATTACTGTGACTTTTAAGGCATATTTATCCCAGTCGAAACTTATACTCAGCTCTCTTACCAAGCCAGGGACCCTGTCTATTGTTTATTTAGGGGAAGAATGTGGGATAAATTCTAACCAGGGTACAGACTCGTGCTGCCAGGAGCTGAGGTAGCACTTCTGGGGGATTTCATCGATAGGAGGCCAGTTGGTGATCTTGGGCCATCTTCATCAAGAAGAGAGATGGAGAAGTAAACCTCTGTGATGACCACTGACCGTTAAACTTGACCACAATTAGAAATCAATACCCCATTCAAGCTAATCCCAGACTGGCTGAAGCAGTCACAGGGAGCTGTGATTTATGTCATAGAAGAGCCACGGGGAAGGATGGCGAGAAGCAGGATGAGGGAGGAGCTGAGTGCAGGATCCAGTGAGACAACAGGCAGGCCATTTCTACACTCCTGGACTGGTGAAGGGTGTGGTCCCTCGCTTCCTTTAAAAAGTGAAAAGACCCTTTCTTTCTGACTTTAAAATGATGCACGCCTATTGCTATTTTCTTTTAAAGATCAGAGTGTATGAAAGGTTTAAAGAAGAGAATTCGAATGCCACAATTAATCCTGTCATCTGCTGAGAACATTCCGAATAGATCCTTCTAGATCCATGGTTCTCAACCTTCCTCATGCCGCGGCCCTTTAATACCGCTGCGCATGTCGTGGCCCCAACCATAAAATTCTTTTCTTTTCTATCTTTAATCATTTTATTGGGGGCTCATACAATTCTT
>NW_022104341.1:806391-823479 GCF_000313985.2 Echinops telfairi
TCCACTCTGCACTCCCCCTCATTCACATGATATGATTTTTTGTTCTTTGTTGCCTGATCCCTGATCCCTTCGACACCTTGTGGTCACACAGACTGGTGGGCTTCTTGCATGCAAGGATGAGGGATGAAACAGGGGACATAAAATTTTTTTAGTTGCTACTTCATAACTGTAATTTTGCTATTTTTATGAATCAGGCAACCCTGTGAAAGGGTCATTCGATCTCCAGGTTGAGAACCACTGTTCTAGATGTTTTTTTCCCCTAGCCGCCCACCTCCCACCACCACCACACAAGCACACACAAGGGCCTATATTTTGTGATTTTTCTTTGTTCACTTCTAGTGTGTCATAAACAGCCTTCCAAAAGTGCTTGGATCTATGTTACTATTTTAATGGACTTATGATATTCCACCCTAAAGCTATATTATAACTTGTCTGACCTTTCTCCTCTTTCAGATTGCTTCCAATTTGCCACGATTATGAACAAAGCTGCGGCAAACACCGTGGCATAGTTCTGATATTTCATTTGGTGGCTATTCATTCTGGCCAAGATTCCACACTTCAGAACCTCAATCTCACCTATAAGTTAAGGCTGAAACACTCATTTATTTATTTAGTCAACAACTATTTACCGGGTGTCTATGATGTGCCAGGAAGAGCCCTGCAGGTGTAATGTTATGTGTTGGGCTGCGATCTGCGGGGTCAGCACATCAAAACCACCAGAGAGCCCAGTCTGTCTACTTTGGTACACAGTTAGTCTCAAGCAACCCATTGGGGGTCACTATGAGTCAGCAGTGACTCAATGGCAGTGAGTTTGGACTTTGGTATGATGTGCTGGACACTAGCCTAGTCTCCGTGCACACCGGTGAATGGAATGTTCTCAGAAAGTTCACCTGGAGAGAGGCAGACACACGACAGACAAAATACATGATAGCGTGTTCTCCCAACATCTGTTGCCTCCCTATGTTGCACCACGAACCGTACTCCCCCCAAAATGATCCAAAGGCACTGACATCGAGTTGACGTCATAGTGATTCTATAGGCCCGGGGAGAACTGCCCCTGCGGCCTTTTGAGACTGTAATTCTTTATGGGAGTGTTGTTAGGTGCCATCGAGGTGGTTCCGACCCATAGTGACCTTAGGCACAACAGAACGAAACACCACCCGGCCCTGTACTGTGCTCATACTTGTCCCTGTGTTGAGCCCATTGCTGTGTCAATCCATCTTCTTGAGGGCCTTCCTCTTTTCCCCCCCCGCCCTTCTGCTTTACCAAGCATGCCGTCCTTCTCCAGGGGCTGGTCTCTCCTGATAACATGGCCCAAGTATGTAAGACTGTGTATTACATACTTAGAGGCCATCCTTGCCTCTAAGCAGCACTCTGGCCTTACTCCTTCCAAGACAGACAAGACAGACTGGTTTGTCCTTTTGGAAGTTCATGGCACTTCCAATATTCTTCTCCAGCACCACAGTTCAAACGCATCCATTCTTCTTCTATCTTCTTTGGGTTTCTGTTTTCAATGTCCAACTTTCACATGCATTTAAGGATTGGGTTAAGCACACCTCAGTCCTCAAAGTGCCATCCTTGCTTTTCAGTACTCTAAGCAGGTCTTGTGCAGCAGCTTGACCCAATGCAACGTGTCTTTTGATCTCTTGACTGCTGCTTCCATGAGCATTAATTGTGAATCGAAGAAAGACAAAATCCTGACACTTTTCGTTTTATCTCCATGTATCATGGTGTCACCCACTGGTGCAGGTGTGAGCATTTTGGGCTTTACATTGAGCTGTAATCCATACTGACGGTTTCAGGGCTTGATCTTCAACAGCAAGTGCTTCACCTCCTCCTCACCTCTAGCAAGCAAGGCTGTCGTCTGCATATTGCAGGTTGTCAATAAGCCTTCCTCCAATCCTGATGCCGGAATGGTTGCATAGTTGATCCGTTTCTGAGTGATGATGCTGGCTGGATCCTTCGGTTTCTTCATCACCAGTTTTTGTGGTTGGTACATAAAGTCGACTAATAGTTGTCTTGATTGGATTTCCTTAAAGTCGGATAGATATTATCCTGTTGCAAACAGCGTTGCACTTCACGATGGATCTTGAAATGTCCTTTTTGACAACGAATGCAACCCATTGGGTGTGTCATTCCACGCATAGTGGACGATATCATGTTCTCATTAAAAATGTCCAACACCAGTCCGTCTCAGCTTCCTAATGCCTAGGGGATCAATCATTTCTTTTCTTTCTTTTTTGATGGTTTGCTCCATCTGCAAATGAAGATCCCAAAGGCTTAACTCCCGCGGGCTCCACTCCATTCCCGTGCCACGGTCAACTCCACTGTGAGAAAGCAGCCCCCTCGGGCATATTCCAGTGCTTTCCGACCCGAGGGGCGCCATGTCAGACAATGTTCCGTGTCCATGCATTAGGCCTTCTGTATCTGACAATGTTTTGAAGCTATGCATAAACTTTGTAGCAGCTACTTCCTCCAAAGTGAGTAGTCAATTTCTTCTTTGTTGTCTGTTCTCAGTCTGGAAGCTCTGCTGAGACCTGTTCATTCTGGGTGACCCTGCAATACCAGTGACACAGCTTCCAGCATCACAGCAACACACAAGCCACTGCAGTACAGCAAACTGACAGACAAGCGGTGGTTTATGGGAGCAGAAAGCCTCGTCTTCCAGGTATTGGGAATGCGAGCTGTACTTTGAGTAAGTTTGTGCCCTGTTGTAGATAAGCTCACACTTAGTTTCTTATTTGTGCCCAAACCATTACACATGGGTCTATTTTTGCCTATACAAATAGATCAGAAAGTCATAAAGGGCAGGAATCCATGCTTTACACTTCTCTGGGTCCTTCTGAAGGATCCCTGGTGACAAAGTGTGTTAAGCACCACACTGCTAACCCCAAGGTTGGTGGTTCAAAGCCACCAGCTAACTCCATGGGAGAAAGTTGAGGCTGTCTGCTCCCATGAAGGTTCATACCTTCAGAAACCTTAGGCATCATAATTGACTGGATGGGAGTGGATTTTGGGTGGCCTCTGAGCTCTGAACATGAGTTCTTGTTCAGAACCACCATCTGTCTGTGAGCTTGCTGTGTTGTGGCGGCTTGTGTGTGGCTGTGATGCTGGAAGCCACCAGTCTGTCAAATACCAGCAGGGTCACCCAGGGTGGACGGGTCTCTGAGGACCTTCCACATGAAGATTTAATATGAGGAGATTTCCTTCGGGACATTAGCCACGCTGGTCACCGTGCACTGGAGCGGGCCTGACCACAGCTATCAACAACGGCCACCGCGCTCAGTCCGTGTTCACGCTTTGTGTGTGACATGACAACGAGGCAGGTGCCTTTGAGAAAAGACCAACAGAGTTCCGACAAGCTAAGCAAGAGTCAGGGTCGGTGAGCTCGACTGACGCGCTGGGTGAAGAGGCAACGATTAATAACAGAGATTAACGAGAAAGTTACCTAATTAGATCCTGGTGTTGACATTCCTTTTAGGTATGCTCTAAATCATGTCCCCTCTAATGAAACAGGATAGCAACTTTAGGAAATCATGTGTAAAACTGGTTGAATATGTAATCTTTTAAACATTTTTTACAGAAAAGCAAATGGAGCGGAGAAGCAGGCTGGGTTTTTACGTCACCACGAGTCAGAATCGACTTGAAGGCAATCAATCAGTTCGTTTCTAGTTGTGTGACTGGTTTAGGCCGCCCCAGATCCTGATAGCTTCCAGCAGCGCAGCACCACAGAAAGCACCACACGCTGCCTGCAGAGGGAGCCCTAACACTCATTTGAGACACAAGGCCTAAATGCAGACCTACGCCTTCAATGCCACCAGCACCTGGTTTGGGATTTTGCTCAATGTCCTGGCTACCAACCGGCGGTCCTCCCCTCCCTCTTTTTAACCTTTGCTGTGCAGGTGTCACCCACCGCCACTGCTGCTATCAAGTCAATGCGGACTCAGAGCAACCAGGGTCGAGAACGGCTTCCGAGGGTTTCCGACGCTGTGATCGATTCTTTAAGGGAGCAGGAAGCTTCATCTTTCTGCTCAGGAACAGCTGGTGGATTTTGAACCACCAACCTTGTTTCAGCAGCCATGTGCTTAACCCGCTGTGCCACCAGGTCTCCTTTGTGCAAGTGACTCTACAAGTATGGATAAGGCTTGGGCTCCACAGCCACCATGCTTTCTGATCAAATGCCTAATGTTTTTCAGGGATTATGTCTTGCATATTCCATATATTATCTGTCATCTGGAGCCCTGGTGGTGTGGTGGTGACACATTGAGCTGTGATCCTCATGGTTAGCAGTTCAAAACCACCAGCAACTCTGAGGGAGAAAGACTGGGCTTTCTACCCTAGTAAGTCTCAGAAATCCACCGGGGGTCTCTATGAGTTAGTATTGACTCAATGGCAGTAAGCGTTGTCTGTAATATCCAAAACAACCTTGCAGGAGGGATAATATGATCCCCACTAGTGTAAGTCTGGGTAGACTAGAGAAACAAATCCAGGGAGACGCATATGTGTATAAGAAAGAACTTTACATACAAGAGCAATTGAATATTGAGAAAATACCCCACCCAGTCCAGATCAAGTTCATAACTCTGATATTAGCCCATACGTCCATTACCAATCTATAAATTCCTCTTCAGATTCACAAAACACATGCAATGGCACCGACTATAGGAAGATCACAGGTCAGTGGGTGGAAAGTCTTGTGGATCCAGCGGTGGTGGAAGCATCTCAGTGCTGGTGTGGGTCTCCACATGGCTCCTCCAGCATCAGCCTAGCAACATCAGGCTCCTTGTCAATAATGTCTTGCAGGGAGTGAGCGTGTATCCCATCTCCAGTGAGCTGTTTATTTCCTTAGAGCCTCCAACTGAGGTCATCAAGCTGTTCCCTCATTGACAGGCTAAATTCCACTCCTTCACTCTTCAGTTTCAAATTGACAACAGATTATGTAACTACCACAGCACTTTGCAGCTGGGATCTCTGAGACTGAGAAAGCTTAAGTAATTTGCCAAGATGACATTGTAAGTGGTGGAGGCAGGTCTGACTACACCTGCATCTTCTAGCCCATCAAAATGCTCTCTGTAGCTGCATATACATACTTATTTGATTACTGGTTAATCATCACCATCATCTTATTAGTATTACTCTAGAAGGACATTTTCCTTTGGACTTCATGAACAGATTTTCCTCTCCACTGCCTCCTTTCCAAGGGTTGTTCTCCATAAAAATCTGCCATTTGATTTTGCAAGGTTGTAATGAGGGCCTGTTGGCTCTTTCTGGAACTTTCTGGCCCAGAACTCTCTGAGCTGAGCAGGACCTGGCCTGGCACAGGCAGAGCTCCCACCAAGAAGCCCTTTGCTGTGGGTTTGAACCACCAAACGTGAGGCTGGCAGCTCAGTGCTAATTAATCTCCCTAAGCTACCAGGCCTGCTATGTAACCTCTTCCCTCACTCATAAACCCCATAGCTGTACGTACGGTCAGGGAATTCTGCGTGAACTTCGCAATGAATGACTGAACCCAATGGAGAAGCAAAGAGTCCTGTGAGAGGGATGGCAGTTGTCAGAATTGGTGAAAAGGTTGGAGACCTTGACCTCTGCTTCATAGGAATCAGCCTCTGGCTGTTGTTGATAGTGATTTTCTCTCGTCCCCTTGTGACGTCGGAAGAGGAGATGGGCTGCACACCATTCTCTTTTTGACAGACCGACTAGAGTGACTATGAGCCAAAGGAAGGGGCTCACCCTGACCTCGATGCCTCGACTTTGACTGCCTCAACAGCTCCCCCAGAAGCTCCGGTTTGGACCGGATTTTACTGAGCAGGTATCTGAATGAGACGAAGACAAGCATCTTCCTGAAAGGACTTGTTGGCAGTCACCCACTGCTCACACTGTTGAAGCAGATTTTGTTTAGAATAAACCCACACATGTATTGACAGGAATCCTAGCAGCAATACTTTTTGAACTTAGCTTTGTCATGCACTGTCTTACAAAGATTATTGAAAACACCAGAAAGTATGACGTATGAATGAGAACTGAACCATACTCGCAATTCCATCATTTAGGAATAATCACAAACAACATTCTGCTAAGGAGTGCTGGTGGCCCAGGGGGTTAAGCCTTGGACCCGGCAGTCACTCGGTGGGAGAGAGATGAGCTAGTCTGTATCTGTAAAGAGTTACAGCCTCGGAAACTCCGGGGGACCATTCCACTCTATCTTCTACGGACGCTGTGACTTGGAAGCATGCAGACATTATAAAAAATAGCATTACTTCCACAACACAAGTACAATTTTGCTGAAGACAATGAAGAGGTGAAGTATTAGCAAAAATTAAAAAACACACACAAAAAAACCAAAAGGTGCAGTATTAATTTAGGAAAATGATAAAAAAGTCATCAACAACGAAATGGAACACATAAAGATTGCTTTCCTAAACAACAGTAAGCTGATGTATTGGGCTGGTATTGACCATCCTGAATCAGAAAATTTACTGTGTCAGGAGTGGCCTATGGGAAAGAAACAAGGTCCCATTCACCTCCGAAGGAAGATTCCAAGATCGACCTTGAAGTACAATGCTGTCAGGGCTAGGAGAACAGCCACACCAGGAAGACCAGTTAATGCAACTATTGTTCAAAGGTATACACCAACCACTAATATCAAACACGAATAAAGATTTTTACCAACCTTAACAGTCCACGATTGATCAAACATGCAACCTAGACGCACTGATACTTACAGGTGATTGGCATGTAAGAGTTGAAGACAAAGAAAGAGGATTGGTAGTTAGGAAATGTGGCCTTGATAGAAGGGAGGCTGGAGATGGAATGCTAGAGTTTTGTAAGAACGACGACTTATTGGTGGCAAATACCTTTCCTCAACAACATAAATGGTGGCATTCATGTGGATGCTCCAATCATCATCTCTCCCCTTTACTCTGTACATCATCCCACAGTGAGCAGCTCTGTTCACATTTCCTGTGTATATCTGGGGTTATTTCCTTATGATATTCCTCTCCTGCTTAAACTCCAGATATGACAGCAAAGAGTGGCATATGTGTGATTTTAATGACCTTATTCACATTTTGATTATATTAATTTTTTATCAGGACTTTTTATTGTCCTTACTCTCGAAACAAAACAACGCAAACTCACTGTCATTGAGCAGATTCTGACTTTAAGAAACCCCATAGGGCAGAGTGGAACTGCCCCCGTGGGTGCCTGTGAATTTTTACGGGAGAAGAAATCCTCATCTTTCTTTGACAGGGAGGTTGGTGGTTTTGAACTGCTGACTTGGTGCTTAGCAGTCCAACTACACTACATGGATGTAGAAGTTTGGTTATCTTAAGTGAAATAAGTTTAAGATGCACTTTTATTAAAAAATATTGAGTCCCTCCTATGGGTGAGGCACTGTGCTTGGCCTGGGAGATCAGGTATGAGCAAGGTGAGAATCACTATGAAAGTTTGCAGTAACGTTTTCAAAGCTCCCAATGGTGTGTACAAGGAATACTGTGCTACGGTGGGCTAAGCATGGGGCTACTAATCCACCAGCTGCTCCATGGGAGAAAGATGAAGCTGTTTGCTCCCCCAAAGGTTAAGTTTCAGAATCCTAAGGTGCATACCTACTCTGCCCTATAGCTCATCTTATGGGGAACACAAACAAACAAAAACAAACAGGTCCAGTGAAAACGGTCTTAGGAGGAGATTTGTTGGGCCAGTTACATTTAAGGCAGAGAGGTTATGGTGACTGTTTTCTGGGGACCCCAAAGGGGTGATCTTTGGAATCTGCTCTATAAGGCCATTCTGAGTCAGCATTGACTAGATCACAATCAGTTATTTTATTTTTTGGAATGGATTGTATGAAATGTTCCTTTTCCTTCAGTTGTCCATCTTGCTTGGCGCCAATCACATTTGCTGAAATGAAAAGAGACTGCATATGTGAAGTTCCTGGCACAGTGCCTGGGACACGGGAGGTCTTCCATAAATGGTTCCTGTGTCCTGGAACAGCGTTCCCATGCTGATGGCTGTGCTGAAGCGCATGACCTTCTCTGGCACTCGGGTGCATGTGTGATTGGCCAGTGGCCAGAGCGCTTCTCTAGGAAGCCAGTCTTGGTCTCATTAATACCAGATTGTCTCTGAGATACAGTTTGATTTGAAGGGTCAATACTTTCAAGACTTTGGAGTTCAATCCAGTTCTATGAACCTGAGTGGTGGGGCTTTATGTGAAAAGCTCTCTTTGCAACTATGATGGAAACATTAGTATAATTCCATATGAACTTTTGCATATTCCACCACTAGCAACTGTTTCACCAAGCCTGCGAGTTTCACATGCTCAGTTTTCAAGAACCACCTCTTGCTTTGGCCATGGGCACAATCTCTAAATGACTTTGGAAGAGATTTGGCCATTGGGGGGCGGGGAGCTGTCAAGGCGGCTGATGTGATGGCAAGTGGACGAGTGAACATTGTTTTAAGGTCTTTCCACATTGGACTCCTGGAGACAAAGAACAAGATTATTTGGGGGAGGGGAGTTCTTATTGCCACTTGTTTCCCCCTTTCCTTTTCCAGAAGCACGGAAACCATCATTTTCTCAGAGGGAAGCTTGTGTCTCTGCACGGGGTCTTTCAGCGTGACTCCACTGCCAACCAGTTGTATGTCCCGTTAGACCAGCCCAGGGTCTTAGAACAGTTCAGCTCATTGTTTTGTGAACGTTCTGGGTGGTCCTGTGGAGACACAACTTCTTGAAGACACTGTTCTCAGAAATGGAAAGTTTAAAAGATCATTTTCTGTCCTTCATGTAGTGAAGTAAAGAGGCAGATTTGGAGAAGCTGGTAGAACTCAGGGCCGGGTTGTAGGTTTGCAATCACTTTACTTACCTCTTCCCACCCCGACACCGCCCTTGGTGTCTTTCTTTGATAATGTTTCTCCACTTTCTCTCTCAGGGACTTAAAACATTTTTTTGGAAGTTTTTTTTTTGGAGTCTATTATAATACCAGGTTTCTTAAAGCCTATCTTTTATATCTAGCAGGGAGACGTTGTTAGCCAAGTTTCTCTTCTCCACATTAGGGAGGATTTGAAATATTGACCTTCTGACCACCCTTGACAGATCATGACCATCCGATAAGTCTCCGAGGGAGGATTTACCACCAGTCACACACATGATATATTTAGCACTTCACTAGAGCAGGCTTGGGCCTGCACATAGTTGTAATGGGAAACACAGCAGAGGGATTTATATACCTAATTAAAAGTACCAAACTCTCAAATCCAGACTCATAAATTGACTTCCACACTTCTGATGGCTGAAAGTGTTTTAAATCAAAAGCCCATTGAGGTGAGAGTTCATTTTTGGCCTGAATCAGTTTGGCCCAGCACTTTAACAATGGAAAATTTTCAATATTAATTTCGTTTGTAGTAACAGTCTGAACGTAATTTGAATCAGGTGGCTGATGTATAAACCTGAGTTATGGATATTTGTCAGAGAAACTGTGGACCCCAAGCATCAGCGGCAGATACAGCTTGAGATGGGGAATCACAACGTTGCTTAGCTCAAAAATCCTACAGTGGCTAGGACAGGTCACTTGAAATGTGCTGTCTTTGGAGAAAGCTGTCAAAACAAGACAAGGAATCTGGACAAACACTGGATCAAAAACAAAGGTAGGCAGCGGAACCGGCTGGTTGGTCCACACAAGGCCATACTAAATGTGTTCTCCTCATTGTTTTGTTGTTCTGAACATATTTTCTGAATTGATAGCTGCTTCCCATGTCCTTGTATCACTCCCTTTTATTATCACTCTGGGCTTTCTGAAGGACACGAAATTGCTTTTCAATCACATCAGCAGCACAAACCATAAGGACCTATTTTTTCCCTCCAAAGATGCTGTAAGATCGTGAAGACGTTACTGTTTGGTGCGTTCCCTGAGGACAGGCCCGTGGCATTCAGCCTCTTGAGCCCAACACTAAGCTCAGGGCTCCCTAACATGAGTTTAACTGAGGAAGAGGACGCAGCACGTTCAGCCTTGGCCTTCCCTGAGCTGGAGGACCGCAGGCGATCTCATTAGCTGGGAAGTCAGAAACTGTGGCTGACTCTTTCTTCCTCTTCTGTCCGAGAAAACATACAGGGCAAAACATATGCCACTTCAAGCATGTCTCCATGTAAAGGTCGGTGACACTGACTGCATTTCTGAAGTCATGCAAACATTCTTGGCCTCCTTTCCCACATTGCTCCTCCCTCTTAAAACAAACCCACTGCCCCCCAAACTTTCTGTCTGGCCATTCCATTTGCTGTTGCCAATTTGATCTCATAAAAGACAAAACCCACTGCTGTCCAGTCGACCTAGCGACTTATAGCAAGCCTATAGGACAGAGCAGAATGTCTCTCTCTCTCTCTCTCTCTTTTGCGCAAGCTCAGTTTTATTAAGTGGGATTTTGCAGTGGAACTGGGGTGCTTAAAAAATTTGACTGCCTGGGCCGGGGTGGCTCTCTGGCCCCTCCCTGCCAAGATCTCAGAGACAACAACTAGGCATCAAATGACTTTAGACTCTATCCGAAGGAAAGGTACAAATGGAAGAACGGAAGTGGATGCTTGGGTACAATTTCTAGAAAAGGGGCAGGTCTACCCCACATGCGTGCTTTGCCTTGGTGACTTGGGGAAGGCCAGGCTGCCGCTCAGCTCTCTCCATCACTGTCTCCCAGGGTACGCTTGTCCGAGAGATACTCAGCCAGGCGGTGATCGGGCCTCCATCTTGCTCAGGTTGGTGACGCAGTTCCCTAGCTCTTTGATGGATTTCACCAGCTCATCCAGGTACTGTGTCTCGATGAAGTCACAGAGATGGGGGTCGTTCTTGTCCTTGGCCAGTTGGTGCAGCTGCAGCAGGGACTGGTTGACGCTCTTCTCCAGGTGAAGCGCACACTCCATGGCGTAGAGCGCCCTCCCTCTCCCAGTCGTCCCGGTCTGGTTTCTTGATATCCTGGAGGAAGATCCGGTCCGCTCGCTGGTTCCGCAACTTCATTCATTTCTCGGCGTGTTCTCTCTCCTCTCGAGACTGGTGCAGAAAGTATTTGGCAGTTCTTCAGAGAGCCACGTCATCCCGGTCGAAGTAGAAATAGAAGAAATGGACAGGTAGACGTAGGAGGCGTAGAGCTCCAGGTTGATCTGGTGGCTTCCGAGTCCTGGTTGCAGAGAGCTGAGAGGTGCTGCTGGAGGGCGGGCTGGGCGGCTGGTTGGCGGGGGTGGGGGTGGGGGGAGGCTGGAGCACCGAGTTGAAGCGAAGAACGTCTGGGAATGTCTCTTTAGGGTTTCTGCGTCTGCAGATAATGATGGAAGAGGCAGCCTCTTCTTTCTCCCATGGAGCAGCGGATGGATTTGAGCCACTAGCTCTGTAGTTTGCAGTCCACTGTTTCATCCACTGTGACGACGAGGGCTCCTGGGATCCCCTGCAGATATATCGTTGGTGAACGAACACAATGCTCAAGGAGGGCCTTCTTTACTACCGAACTATTGTTTAGTTGGAAGAAGATTTAAGGGACATTTTTGGTGGACGAGTTAAGGAATATTTCAGGGCAATAGTTTTGAGGGTACCTGGAGCCTCAATGGCTCTAGAAAGTTTGGATTCTGTATGAATTTGAAATTCTTTTCTGCCTTCTCCTCCATTTTGACCCAGATTTTTCTATAGAATCCTCAAACAAAACATTCAGAAGGGTACCTAGATCAGTTTTGTGTTCTCGTGACAAAGGAGGCAGTTGTTCGTGGCGACAGTTAGCCACACAGTCCTCTTCCTTCCCTGATTTCTAGCTTTTCTTCTTCTGTGGTGAGCTGGTTTGGATCTTCCGTACCACAAGGGGATCTTTTTTTCTGCGTGGGTTGCTATGAAGTACAAATTTGGATGCCAAGAAATGGAACAGGCAAACATGTTGATTGCAGGAAAGACCCAGCGAGCCTCTAAACGCCTTTGCTGCAAAAAAAAAAAAAAAAAAAGAAAGAAAGAAAGAAAGAAAGAAAGAAACATGGTCCTTATGATGCTTATTAAGTCTCCTTTAAGGGTGAGCAATTTTCTGCTGGAGGGCAGAGGAACGACTAGGGGGAGCTAATGGTCTCCCTATTATCAGCTGTAAACTAAGTGCTGTATTCGTTTCTATAAATATTTGGCATGTGAGTAGTAAGCAGGGAATAATGATCAGGTCCGTATTACTAAATTTGTTACTTTATAAGTGGCAAATTTAGTGTCAGCTGATGCTGTCAGCTTAACTCAAGTCTGTGGTATAGCAGCGGGGGGTGGGGGGTAGGCAGTCATCAGCGATTGCAACAAGAGCTTCCAGGAAACCTGTTTGGGCAGAGAAAGGTCCTCCTGAGGTTACCTTCACTCCCTTCTGCACCCTCAAACCCTCCCCAGGCCATGGCACCCTCCTGTGTGGAACCTGACAGGGACTTTTCAAATGCACTAACACCTGCACCCAGGACCACTCCTGGGGATATGCCAACACCTCTTACCACGGGAAGTCCCAGTTTGTTTCTAGTGCTTTCCTCAGTCTATCCTGTTGATAGGCGCCCTGGTGGTTGAGATAGTTATGGTTTATTGTGCTAACCTGGCCGATAAATACATGTGGGAGTAATTGAAGGGCAGAGAGGTAAATGGCTTGGTGAGCCTCGCCTTTCTAGTTCTCTGGTCTCTTGCTTTCTGATGGTCAGACCAGGGTACAGCTGCCTTAGCCAGTTCCCTGCTTCAGCTGGGAAGGCTCACTTCCTACAAGACATCCCCAAGGAGAAACCACATGGACCTACCCCGATGCAGCCCTGGGTACTGGAACAGCTGTGTGGAGACCTCTGCCACTACTGACATGCTTACACGTTCACTGATTCGGCTTTCTTCCTGCAGTCGGTGTCATTGTGTGTGTTTTGTGAGATTGAGGAGGGCTTTGTAGATTGGTGTCAGACAAATAGGCTAATGTTGGACTTGTGGGCTTGGACAGCACTGGGTTGGGATGCTTTCTTAATGTGCACTTAACCTTTATCTAAAACGCTCTCTTATACATATGAGTTTCTGTGGATTTATTTCCCTAGTTTACCCAGACTGACACAGTGGTAGAGTGGGCTGAGGGTTGGGCTGCTAAGTGAGAGGTCAGCAGTTCGAAACCACCAGCTGCTCTGAGGGAGAGAGATGAGACTTTCTACACCCTTAAAGAGTTATGGTCTCTGAAACCCACAGGGGCAGTCCTATCCTGCCCTATAAGGTCACTATGAGTCAGAATTGATTGGTGGCAGAGAGTTTGGTTTGGTTTATCCCGTTGATGAACCTGCTCCATGATCTAGACCAGTGGTTCTCAACCTTCCTAATGCCGCGACCCTTTAATACAGTTCCTCATGTTTCGTTGATCCCCAACCATAAAATTATTTTCAGTGCTACTTTATAACTGTAATTTTGCTACTGTTATGAATCATAAGGTAAACATCTGATAATGCAGGATATATTTTCATTGTTACAAATTGAACATAATTAAATCTAGTGATTAATCACAAAAGCAATATGTAATTATGTATTTATTTCTAATGACAAATAAATGAAACTTAGCCTTGAAGCGTGGTGTAGCATAGGTAACAGTCTTCATGCCAGGTACTCGTATGTGCATGTGTGCGGACCTGCCTGGAGACAGAGGAGCAGTGTCTCAGTTCCTAAGACCACCCGAAATATGTGTTGTCCAATAGTCTTAGGCGATCCCTGTGAAAGGGTTGTTCAATCCCCAAAGGTTGAGAACCGCTGATCTAGACATACCTGGGCTTACATGTGTAAGACAAGTTGAGGAAGGTAACTATTGTATATACTCGAGTATAAGCTGCCCTGAATATTAGCTGAGGCACCTAATTTTACCACAAAAACTGCATTAAAAATGTGCTGAAAAACTAGGCTTATCCACGAGTGCATACGGTAATCTGTTTGAGGCTCAGAGTCCTCAGCTTTAACAGTTTGCTCTGGAGTGGAGGATTTTTGGGGAGAGTCCTGGACACACTAGGAATAATAACCATCCATTTCCTGTGTGGATGAAATACTGGTTGGAGCACATCTGTCTGAGAGTCAGATTCTATTACCTGCGGGCAGACGTCCTAGCCTCGATGCTCCGTGATAAGTGGCTCTGGAACAAAGCTCTTCAGAGCACCTGCTATGTGACCCTCCAGGTGTTGGGGGCAGGTGTGATCAAATGAAGCCCAAGACACAATTCCTGTCCTCTAGCTACTCAGCCTAGTTGGAGATGCAGGCTGAATACATGCACATCTGCTACTTTATTTACGGACACTTCTGTACTTCATATCCGCCCACAAAAGCATCAGAGGACAATCTGAATGGAGGCTACAGGTGGATGACATTAAGAGCCAGAGGACAACAGCTACCTAATTAAGGGAGGCAGTGGTGGACTAATTATGCTATAAATCCCGAGGGAAAGAGAGCTACTCCAATGGAGCAGTCACCAGAGGAAACAAGAAGCACACAGGGCAGACTAAAAGGAGATGTTAAATTGCATGGTGTCAGCTCCAACTGCTTCAGAAGTTCAAGGCAGAGCTCAGGGACAATTTCTCTTCTACCATCTGCACAACCTAGAGTGAATTACCCAGTCTGTGCCTCAGTTTCTTCATCTAGATTAAAATGGGAAGAATGGTTCTGATGACAAGACCTCAACTCTGAAAGCATGGGTATTCCCCCTGCCCATTCAGGAAGCTCTGCCATCCAGGGATCCCCCACCACACTTTCAACCCCACTGGGACGTCCTGTTTCAGAACTGGACATGCGGCTCCCTTTGACTGGACTTCCTTTGCTTCGCCAGGGGTAGTTCTCTCCCCACTCGCCTCTACTTTCTTCTCCCACCGGCTCTCTGTCCAGAATGAGCCATCCCTGGAGCAATCCAGACGCTGAGTTCCCCAACCAGGCCAATGAAGGCTCTTTTTACAAAATCGGCTCCTCACCGCACCCGTCCAGGCTTTCTTCCCACCTCCCTGGGCCTCCGGTCTCGCCAGATGCCCTTCAGGTGCCCTTGGCATCATTCTCTCAGCTCCTCAACAAGGAATCCTCATTTCCTCTCTTTTCTGGAGGCTACCCCGCTGCCACCTTCCTCTGTTCCCTCAGTGACCTGCCTCCTACAGCTGCAGCTCCAGGCAGGGGCGGGGGTTAGGTTAGAGAAACCCTTAATGCTTCTCTTGGACCTCTTCCCTCCGTAGAGGTCCCAGCCTGTCATTTCCAAGGATTCAAAAGGCGGAGAGGACGATCTGGATGCGTGCCTGTCATGTGGTCTCCGCACTTGGCGGCCTCAGGGTAGACACGCTTCTTACACAGCACTTCACCGCTCCAAAGGAGCACGGAGAGTCAGGAAGCCAGGTCGAAGCTGTATGGCTTTGCGTGACCTACCCTTCCTTTTGTCACAGTGTATTGTTGGAAGCAGTTATGATGACCCTCCCAGATTTCAGGAAAGGAAACATAGTCCCCTGTATCTGCCCCCCCCACACACACACACATACACACCTCTTCTTGGATGACATCACTTTGTAATAAGAGTGTGGAGAGAGGACTACGTAAGAGGGAACTTTGAACAGTTTGTGGAAAAATGGAATTTGATGATAGTGGAATATTTGCACGATTCTTTTTGAAATCCTTTGTGTTCATGCGTGGCGCCCGGGCCGTACAGTGGGTGGATCAGTGGACCGCTAGCTGCAAGGTCAGCAGTTTGAAACCAGCAGGAGAAAGACGGCGCTCTCCATTCCCGCGCAGATGTGCATCTCAGAAAGCTGCGGGCGGTTCTGCTCTGCCCTGGAGGGGCTGTGAACCCGAATCCACCCCATGGCAGTGAGTTATGCGTCTGTTTGCATTGGTTCAGATGTCTTTGGGAAATGCGGCATTAAATAACACTATCAAACTCTCTTCTGTCCTCAACATTTCAATAATTCCCTCTGAATTCTCAAGCCCCACCAGTGCCAATGCTTTCACACTCACTAAGGAAATGGCATCAATCGGAAGAGAGTTCCCACCGATTCTCTTCATTCTGTCCTCTGGACTGCTGCCTGGCCCACTTGTTCGTTCTGTGCTGAACTTCCCTCCTTCCACACTCTTCCCTCGTTCCGCTCATGGCAACCCCTTGGCTAAAATCCTTGCTGTCCTCCTGACCTGTTCTTCTGCATCGCCGCTGAAACACTAAGCCAATCCTGATGCTCTGCCCTCCAGATCTCTTATCTAGTATGTAACAGTTCTCACAATCACACCGCCAGCGTCCTGGTTTGAGATTTTAAGATCTCACCACATGTTAAAGGAGTCCTGGAGGTGCAGTGCGGTGAGTATTGGGCTGTTAGCTTCAAGGTCAGAAGTTCCAACCCACCCACCAGTCTGTAGGAGAAAGATGAGGCTACCTGCTGTTGTGAAGATTTAAGCCTTGGGAAGCCCAGAGCAGTTCCACTCTGACGGGGCTGCCAGCTGCCAGCCTGCTTCAGATAGTTCCAACACGGTGGCCAGAAGGACCTTGTTACCGTGCCGGTCAGATCACATTGCTGCTTTGCTTGCCACCTCGCAATGGCTTCCCCTTTCCTTGAAAGTCAACGCTAAAATCCTTACAACAGCCTCACAAATAAAACTCACTGTCACCCAGTCGATGCCGACACATAGGACAGGGTAGAACCGCCCCCGGGGGGTTTCTGAGACTGTAACTCTCTCTGACACAACATTCTGGCCACACCTCTTTCTGGAATTTGGAAGCCTCATCGTCGTCTTTGTCCTGTGGAGTAGCTGGTCATGTTGAACCTCGGACCTTGCCACCAGGCGTTCTCCCTTAAGTACCACCTTGCTTAGGTCAAAGCTGCTCACTGCAGTCACACCCCTGCTTGAGTCACAATGCTCATCTTGCAAGAGATCAAAGGAGCGCGAGGGAGGAGCTCACTACAACCAAGAGAAGGGCCTAGAGGGGAGCACTGTCGTTGGCCCCGGGGTCTCTGTGCTGAGTGTCCACGAGACTGCCGTTGGCCCCGGGGTCTCTGTGCTGAGTGTCCACGAGACTGCCGTTGGCCCCGGGGTCTCTGTGCTGAGTGTCCACGAGACTGTCGTTGGCCCCGGGGTCTCTGTGCTGAGTGTCCACGAGACT
>NW_022104341.1:823620-841052 GCF_000313985.2 Echinops telfairi
GGGGGGGGGGGGCAACATCTTCTTCCAGAGCCAGCACCGAGAGAAAGCCTTCCCGTAGGCTAGCGTGCTGCATTCGGCCTTTTCATTTCCTCAGCTGTGGGAGAATACATTCCTGTTTGTCAAAGCTCTCCCACTGTGGTATTTCTGTGATAACTGAGACAATAGTCATAAGACCCTATAGAGTCCACTTGAAATTACCCGAACCAACCAAATCTACTGCTGTAGAGTTGACTCCACCTCACAGTGTCCCTAAGGACAGAGGAGAGCCGCTCTATGGGGTTGCCAAATCTCAAAGAAACATTGCCTCATTTTCCTGTCACGGGGTGGTTGGTGGGTTTGAACTACCTACCTTGCCATGAGCTGCCCAACACCAGTACCCCATTGTGCCACCAGAGATCCCACATTTATTTAAACCCTCATTCCTCACCTGGATCATTTTCACTGTCTCTGGACTGAATCCTGTTCTTTTTTATTTTTAAAAACCGTTGCTGCCAAGAGTTTTGAAGTCACAAATCTGATCATGTGATCAATCCCCTGTTTAGAATTCGTCCAGAGCTCTGCAGACCTGTCAGGCTGAAGTTTACACTCCCTCACTTAATACATAAATCCCTCAGTGATCCAGCCCCCAAGCCCATTCTGGTTGCTTCACCCGAGTTTCTTGCCACACCCTTGGATCCAAACAAACGGGCACCAGTGGCTCTGCACAGTGCTGCTGTTTCCCCACTGCCTTGCTTTGGTGCCAGCCAACCTGCTGCCTGCAATGACCTTCTTCTTGTACTCTCTCCCTTTGGAAATCGGGCTCGTCCTACTCACCTTTCACATTTCAACCCCAGCATAACGCACTCCAGAAATTCCCCCGTGACCTCTCGGTGTGATTGAGAGGCCCTTTCTGGGTGCATGCCGCCATCACAACACTTAGACTCCTGTGGTCGAATTGGGAGTTTGCTGGTCTAGGGACTACAGCCCCAGAGGGAAGAGGTCAGTTCCCAGTGTGCTTTGCATCTTCCATGGCTAACGCAGATCTGAGGGGCTGCCGGGGTTGGCTGACTTCATGAGGCGGAACAGCAAGACGACTCGATTCTGGAGGTTCCTTGGTTGGAGGAAGAAGGCAGGCAGGCTAGAATCTGAGAAGCAAGACATTCATGCCGGGGCATAGAGAGTTACAATCCTTCTCCTGGGGCTAGAGAGTGACCATTCCCGAGAGACCAGGGAAAGGGCCAGGTTATATAAAACTGCCATTTTAGGACAGACACGCGGGTCCCTGGAATTGAAAAGTGTCTAACGGAACAGTCGAGCCTGCGCTGGAGTACTCCAGGAGAAACCATTTGGGTCTGTGCTAGAGCCCGAGTAGTGACGAAGTAGCCACGTCCTTCCTGGCGAGGGCAGTAAGAAGCTTTCCCAAGCAGCTAGCGTTTCCAGCGTGCTAAGACGACCCTCGCCGAGGAGGAGAAGAAAACATTTGCAGTGTGCTGCTTCCCCACCCACAGATGCCCTTTCCTGAGCTGAAACCTTGAAGCAGCCATCTCTTGTTTTTAATGCGAGGCCTTCTCTATACCTTTCAGATGCTTAGCAAGTGCCTGGAATGAAGGGTTTGTCGGTGCAGAGGGGGCGAGAGTGGGTGAAGGGTCGAGGCAGGGCTGGGAGGGCGATGGAAAGGTACCCCCGCCCCCCCAACCCTGCTCAGAGCTGAGCACAAAGCCCCGAGCACGCATGCGCGCACGTACACAGACCCGCCGGGCTCAGCTGTGCCAAGTTCATTCTTCTGGGTTAAACTGCTGTAGAAAGTGGCAGATAGTTAAGCTGCAGTCGGAGGGTTTGCCACGACAACGCCTGCTGATGAGTTGAAGATGGTAAAAGGGCGACAGCGGATCGTTGGGGTGGGAACGGAGTGCGAAGACTGGTCACAGGAGGCCATCTGTTTAAGGCGAGGTCTTGGAGGGCAGGGAAGCAAAAACAAAAGGGAGCAAGTGAAACGGACGAATCACGGCCAGAGGCAATGACAGCCACCTCACAATCGCCGAGGAGACACCGACATTCATCACGCTTGAAGGCAGAGACGGGATTCTGGAGACGGAGGGGGAGGGACTCTCCAACAGCCAGCGGTGGGGGATGGAGTTGCTGCAGGCGGGTGGATGCCACAAACAGCGGGGCAGTAGAGCGAACGGATGCCCATCTGCCGTTTATTTCATGCGGGAGTGGAGCGTATCTCTCCACGCTTCTGTCCTTCCAGAACGTCACCAGCCCTCACACACGTTCCTCATCCCACCACTAGGAGAGGGTGATTTTTACTTTTGAAATTGTACTGCTGGGCCGTAGAGGTTGTTGGTGCCGACCGCCATCATCTTACAGATGAGGTCCCGGAGGCCCGCCGTGGTGGTGTTTTGTTGGATGGCGTCGAGTGGACGTTCAGCTCCTGGTGACCCCGTGTGACAAGGAGAACTGCTGATTAGACCTCAGTCTTTATTGGGGCTGATCTCCACTCTTCCTTTCACGGCGTCTTTGGGGAGCAGGGGGTTTGAACTGCCAACCTTTCCATTAGCAGGTGAGGGGACGCTATTTGTGCCAGCTCACCAGCCCAGACAATTTACCAGACTCCCCATCTAGTCTTTCCCCCAGGATTCCAAGGGTCTCTAGCCTTTTTTTTTTTTAAGTAAGAAGACACCTCTTTTTAATGCCGAGTATGTTGAACATTCTGACAGGATCAGAACTAGTATCCACTATGACTTAAAAACCAAACCAACCCCCAAACAACATAGTGCTCAATATGACAGCCAGCTACCATGAGTTCAGCAAAGCTCACAATGAAGTGCGTGCATCCAAGGGCGCCTGGTCATGCAGACAGCATGTGTGTGCTGCCTGTGGGCTGTGGAGCCACGAGGCAGCTTGATGCTCAAATGGACCATTACCCTGAAACTTGACAGGCTGGTAGCCCAGGGCTTGGGGTGGGGGTGGAGGTGTGGAGTTCTGCATATCCATGAGTTAGCTCTTTCCAAATCAAGAAGGAAGAGAAGACCGTTCCATTCTCTTTGAAACGAAGAAGTCATCAAGTGAAATCAAGGATCTTAATTTGAAAGGAATTTCAGACCCCAGCAGGAGAAGGTCCTATGCCGTGAGCTTGACTCAGGTGCTTGGTCTTCTCGGATGATCACCGTCCGACTCCTCTGACTCCTCAGCCAGCGATGGTGATGACAGCAGAGAAAAGAGTCAAGGGCTGCCTTGGACAGGAAGGAAAAGAGCTCAAAAGTTGGGGAGACCCAAATGTCTCAAGTCCAGCCCAGGGAATTGTAGGAGGGTTGGAGTGGGGGAACAACTGTGGGCTGTAATGGCCCCTAGCTTGGTAGACCCCTGAGTCTGGGGTCTGGAGAACACAGTTGGGATACTGACAGGAGATATATGGACAGGCTACCCTTTATTGAACTTCCACCTGCAATGTGCCATACGGTGGTGGCTTGCTTGTGGCAATGCCACCAGTATTTCAAATCCCAGTAGGATTACCTATGATGGGCAAGTTTCAGTGGCTTCCAGACTAAGACAGACTACGAAGACGTTCCCGGCAGTCTGCTTCCGAAAGTTAGCCAGTGAAAACGGCATGGATCCCAACAGAATCTGCCCTGACTCCCTCACATTGGATATCTCATCAAGAAGGGATCAGTTGCCGGAAGAGGACCTCATGTTTGGTGAAGTAGAAGACCAGGGAGGGAGTGGGGAGATCCTTGGTGAGAGGAACTAGTCCAGGATCCCAAAGATGGATATCAATGTCCTGCTAAGTATAGGGATGGCACAGGGCAGACAACGTTTCATCAGCCTACTCAACAGCATCGGGCACCGCGCCATAGGCACTCTGCCAAGTCCTTCCCACACATCATTCCTTTAGTCTTCTAGTATTATCGCCCTTGTACAGTTGAGGAAATCTAGGTATTGGAACTTGGAGCTGGAGCCCAGGCAGTATGATTCCAAAGTGCCTGGTCCTAACTACAGCCTTAGCAAGCCATGGTGCGGCTCAATAGAGGTTACACCCCATGTCCTGTGGTGATGGCAATCATTCCATAGCCATTATTTTGGAAGTACAAGTGTTAAAAAAAAAAAGGGTTTCATGTAGTAGGGGAGTTGTAAGAAAATTAGAGTATGACATTTCCCAGGATGGGCAAGAAGATGAAGGAGGAAAAGGAATAATTAATAATAATAATAATGCCCCTAAATTGGGAGGAAAACATTCTTTCACCCCCAGCTAGTGACGGTGAGCCAAGAGAAGGGGCCTAGGGAGAGGTGGGCGAGAGGGCTGATGTGGACATTGCCACCTGCCTGCCTCCACCTGGGTGTCAGCTCTGCCGAGGGCAAGCCCCGAAACAGGCAACTTTGGGTCAAGGCCCTGCGAGGAGGGGGATGTGGCCTGGGGAGTGCAGCTTCTGGGGGTTGGTTGATGAGCTCCTGGGGCACAGGTGAGTGTGAGGGCAGCATTTGCCAGCAAGTGGCACAATAATGGGGGGAATACAGATACGGTGCCCAAACCCAAACTCACTGTCATCGAGCCGATTCTGACCCATCGTGACCCTATAGGACAGGGTAGAGCTGCCCCTGTGGGTTTGCAAGAGACTGTCACTCTACAGGGGTAGAAAGCCCCACAGCTGAGAGCATCACTGGTAGGAAGAGTTTGAATAAATGCTAAATTTAGTTAATCCGCTTACTGCATCAGGAGTGGCCCTTTGGGATGGTTATTCAAAGTCTCTGTTTAGAACAAAACAAACACACATAGCACTGCCAAGACTGTGCTGCCCTGATCTATAAGAACCAGGTCTCGGCTTAGAGCTTGAATGATCACAGTTAGAACTTTCATTTTAGAGAATTAAAATCGTATATATGTAGCACAAACGAGTTTTCCTTAACATTTCAAGCAGAGCTTTAAAAAGTTCATACCCAATTGAGTTTATTCATTCTCTGGGGGGCAAACTTAGAGGGAGCCGTTTAAGCCGGGAAACTAGCTGTTGCAGTTCCTGTTAGAAGATAAGATTTTCTACTTAATTTGACCGAAGGATTGAGCAAATTTTGTGTAATTTGGCAATTTCCCCCCTTGGAAGTTGTCCCTGGTTGCCGTTACTATCTATAACCAAGGAGGCCCACAGGACAGCATCCACAAAAGAAAACTCATTGTTTGCAAGTAATTGGCGAATTTGGGGAGGCTCCAATGATACGTTCTTCCAGAAATGGCTTGAACGTGACACTGGTCTGTCCAGCAAAGCTTGGTGAGCAGGGAAGCGCAGGGATCAGAA
This sequence comes from Echinops telfairi, assembly GCF_000313985.2. Classification (NCBI taxonomy): domain Eukaryota; kingdom Metazoa; phylum Chordata; class Mammalia; order Afrosoricida; family Tenrecidae; genus Echinops; species Echinops telfairi. The sequence continues at coordinate 828,888 of NW_022104341.1, forward strand.
GGCCTCTTCGGCTCGCGGTGTCCGAGGTTGGCTGCGAGGGGGAGGAAACGTGTTAACCCGTTGGTCTCAGGGACACTGATTGTCCGGAGAATGACAAGACTCCGTGTTTCATGTGAAGAGGCTGGTCCTCTGCATACCGAGAACTACAGGCAGAAATGCATCATGAGAAGAACACATGGGCACCGTGGCACCGAGAGTGTGGGCCAGTGGCTTGGGGACAAACAGAGTGACCAGACTTCTGAGTACAGAAACCGGTCCTAATCAGACCAATGGAGGAGGGTTGGTCCGAAGAGGGGTTTGCGGTGCATTTCTCCTAGAAGCCAAGGCTCTCAGACCTTCCCACCTGCCGTCCATCTGGCAGAACAACAATTTCTCCCACAACCGCAGCGAGGCCTCAGCCTGGAGGCTCATGCAGACCTCCAGCACTTGGTGTCTCTCCCGTGGCAGCCGTGTCCCTGTCAGTCACATCAGTGAGACCCTCCTGTTCTCTCAGAGAATAACCATCATTGAGAACCGGTGGAGGCAATGATTGTTTATTACTGTTGCTTTTTGCTGTCCATCATCCCATTCCCCTTTCTCGTCCTGGGAGCTCCCCCAGAAGAATCATCTGAAGGAGTTCTTGGTAGTGCAAACAGTGGTTTGATTGCTAACCCAAAGGTGGAAGGTTCAAGTCCACTCAGAGGCACCTCAGAAGCAAGGCCTGATGATCTAGTTTCAAGAAAATCAACATTGAAAGTCCTATGGGGTAAGTGTACTCTGGCATGATGCGGTTGACGGGCGTCAGAATCGGCACCATGGCAACTGTTTCATCATCTTGGTGGGAAGAGTGCCCCACTTCCTGCTAGAGAAATCTAAGGATTATATAGCCTGGGCTGAGACACCTGCTTTCAACTCTGGCTTTGGACAGGGTGCGCCAAGAACAAGGAGCAGTTAGAGCTCGTGCAGCAGCAGCAGCAGAGGTGGCTGCTAAAGACTGGTTCTCATGTTCTTGGGCAAGCTTAATTCTCTCACATTTCCAAGCCTGGTTTCTTTCACGACCAATAGATCCCCAAAGTCCCCTGTGTCTTTCCAATACATACTGACGAGCACATGCCAATCTCTGTTGCTAGTAACAAACAACCATAAGTTGGTACCAAAGGCAGGCCTGTCTTTCAGGTTGGACCTTGAAACTGAGAGAGCCCTTATTGCTTTCTTGTGTCAGATGTCACAGATGATTGTTGAATGGCTGCGCCTTGGCGGGGGAAGGTGGGGTGCTGATCACTGGCACCAAAGGTAATCAAAACATCACCACCAGCTACCAAGCACTGAGCTTTTCCTGTGTGCCGGGCACATTGCCACGAATCCCTCTGGCTTTATTTGATTTGATGACCACCACACCCTTCTGAAATTGGTATTATCCCCAAGACGAAAAGGAGGACCCTGAGACGGAATGAATAAGGACCTTGTCTAATTTCATACTGTCCTATGTGGTAGAACTGGAATGAAAACTCAGACCAGACCTCCAAAAGATTAGTGAGACTCTGGAAAGGCAGGAGGCAGGGAGTTGCCCAACAAGAATAAGGGCCAGGCATGCAGATAAATGGAGGCTGTGGTGGTTCCAGGTAGGATTCTCACCTTCCCCACAGGAGATCTGGCTCCATTCCTGGCCAATGCATCTCATGTACAGCCACCGCCCATCAGTCAGTGGAGACTTATGTGTTGCTAGGATGTTGATCATGTTTCAGTGGAGCTTTTGGACTGAGATGGAGGAGGAAGGAAGGTCTGGCAACCAACTTCTGAAAATCAGCCAACGAAAAACCTACGGGGGACAGCGGTTCCATCCACACCAGACACAGAGATGGAACAGGAGAGGGCACTGTTTGATTCCACTGCATTTAGGGTTGTCGTGAGTTGAGGGCCAACCCGAAGTTCAGCTAATGACAACAGCAGCCTGTTAATAAGGGCCCTCAAAGAGCCCATTTTGGTATTGTTATGGCCACTGTATTCAGGGAACAGAGTGTGTTAGGCTGTCTTCTCTAGAGAAGCAACACCAGTGACACTTGGATGTGTGTGTATAGAGAAAGAGAGTTATGCCAAGAAATGGCTCACATAGCGGTTAAAGAAACCTCATCGTCATCCAGTCAATTCTAACTCATATGGACTCTATCGGAGAGGGTAGGACTGTCCCTGTGGGTTTCTGAGACTGGTCGCTTTCTGTGGGATTAGCAAGTCTCCTTTTGCTTCCTTGGAGCAGCTGGGGAGACCTGGCAGTTCGGAGCCCAACACGTTACCCAATCCACCACCAGAGCTTCACACAGTTGTAGAAGTAACTGAGTCCAGTCTGGTTCAAGTCTGTGGATCAGATGTATGCTAGAGGCTTTTCTCGACTCATAGCTTCAGGGGCTGATGATCAGGAAGCGGGAAGATGAAGCAGGAAGGCCACAGGCTGGTGGATGCAGAGCTGAATGAATCCAAGGTTGGCAATTCATTGATGACTCCTCAGATGGGCAGGCAATATAATAGGAGGTAAATGAACCAGATACAGGATCGAGATATGGCAGAAGCGAGCTAGCTTCTGCACAGTGTAAATCTATACTCAGAACAAACCACACCCTGAAAGAAATCTCCCTTAATTGTATCAAGGCTGTGACCAGATTAAGGAGGTGTTGCTCTGTGGTAGTTACATAATCTGGTGTCAATTTGGGACTTAAGAGAATTAAGAGTGAAGGGGTGGACTCTACTCTGTCAATCCGGTCATAGCCTATGAGGTTTCTGTGTGGTCATGGCCTTCCCCTAAGGATTCTGGGAATGTTGGTATTTCCTCCTTGGAGGTGGGAGACACTTTTCTCTCCGCTCCCTTCCTGTGAGATATCCCTGAGGAGAAGCCACATGGACCTACTCTGATGCAGCCCTGGGAACTGGTGGGGCCACATGGAGACCCCTGCCAGCACTGAGATGCTTCTACCGCCACTGACTTTGCACCCACTGGCCTGTGATCCTCCTGCATTCAGCACCATTGCATGTCTTTTGGAGTCTGAATTGGACTTTATAGATTGGTATTGGACATATGGGCTAATATCAGACTACGGCCTTGGACTGGATTGGGTTGGGATGTTTTCTCAATGTTCAGTTCTTCTTGTATGTAAACCACTCCCTTATACACTTATGTGTGTCCATGGATTTGTTTCTCTAGCCTACCCAGACTAACACATCGGGCTTATGGACTTGATCTGGACTGAGTTGGGATGCTTTCTTAATGTACAATTACCCTTTATATGAAACTCTCTCTTAGACACATGAGTCTGTCTGGACTTGTTTCTCTAGTCTACCTGGTGGTTCTCAACCTTCCAATGCTGTGACCCTTTAATACAGTTGTGGTGACCCCCCCCAACCATAAAATTGGTTTCATTGCTACTTCATAACTCTAATTTTGCTACTGTTATGAATCAGGCAACCCCTGTGAAAGGGTCGTTCAGCCCACAAAGGGGTCAGGACCCACAGGTTGAGAACCGCTGCTCTAAGATCTCATCACAGAGCTGACTGCACTGTGTTAGGTCACATCCCAGGAGGACCCTGGACACCCAAGGAGACATAAAACTCAACTATCCCAAGAATCCACCCTCATTGATTTGTTACACAGTATGATTTCCTGTGCAGAATTTCCAGAAGGGCCCCAAACCAAGGTTGGATTTGACAAATTCAGGAAGCATGCATCCAGGAGAAACAGCCGAGCAGCCCCCTGGACAGGAGGAACCTCCGCGGCTGGAGGAACCACCAAGTGCCTATGATACCAGGGACAGAACCATCATCCCTGCTGCCCCCAAAAAGCCAACCCCTCTGCTACACGCTTGCTGAAAGACCCAACCTTCTGCACACGATCGCTAACCCACGTGACTCATCTTGGCTTCCCATGTGTCATGTTTTGTCTGGACTTGGTGGGCCTGGGTCCCCAGCTCCAAACATTGGGAAATCCAGTCTCCGCAATTCAGGAAGGCACATGGGCAGGAACTTGGAGGGAGCACTGGTGGCTCGAGTGAATGGCACAACCCTGGTGCCCTCCACACCCATGTGTCGTGTGAGATGTGTGGTAGGGACCCTTGTGCTCCAAGTCACTGTCCTACAAGCTTGCACCTAGAAGGGACATCGGAAACGTATAGTTCTGAGGTCTTTACACTTGGCTTTGGAGATCCTGGAGGGCTACTAGGGACTGTCACAGGGGTCAAGGAGTGGACTGGGGTAGGGGGTGGGGGAGAAGGGCCCCCCATTCAAGGTTTCATAATGTCTTAGCTCTGATGTGTTTCAGGTTCTGTGCTTAAAAAAAATCCTTTTTTTTTAATTGGCGAGAAACTTGGTTTGGGACCCTTCTGGAAATTCTGCACACGAAATAATACTGTGTAACAAATCAATGAGGGTGGATTCTTGGGATAGTTCATCCACTTTAGCAGCTCCGGATGCCTTCATTTCTAAGGTCTAAAATCAAACAATAAGTCACAGCAAAGCAAACTGAAGGAAAAGTGAGAAAATACAGATGATCACAAAATAAGAAACCAGAAAACCACCTGTGACCTCATAGTCCCATATTAATATTCTGTTATGCATCTGCCGGTCTTTCGACAATCACACCTGTCACAGTTTGTATTGCCTGCGTGCTTTCAGTAGCGATATTTACAAACAGTTTCATAGGTTTAAATGCCTTTACGTAATAGGATTTCCGCCTTCTATGCTTCTTTCATGTTGATTTGAGCCCTTGCTCACCGTGAGCGCGTGGTGCTTGTCCATTTTCCTGCTGGCGTGTGAGCCTCCATCCTCCGCGTTCTCATCTCGTGCATTTCATTTCCCTTCAGTCCAGTGTCCCTCTAGTTCCTTTCCTGAGATATTTTCACTTGGATCACTAATTATTTTTCATTATAAAATAGATTCATTCATAGGGCGAAACCATTGCACATGGGATAAGAGTGTTCAGTACAAAGAATGCCTTTTTCCCTCATCCACACATGCCAGTTTCTTTCACCCAAATAACGATTCCATCCTGCCAAATCCATCCTGACTCATAGCGTCCCTAGAGGACAGGGTAGAACTGCCCCCCATGGGGTTGCTGAAACGATCATCTTTATGGGAGCAGATGGTCAGGCTTTCTCTCCTGTGGAGCAGCCGGTGAGCTAGAGCTGCGGATCTGCTGCTTAGGAGCTGAGCACTTAACCATCAGGGCTCCTAAGGATAACTATAAATCCCAGCCCCCAAGCCGAACTCATTGCCATGAAGTCCATGCAGATTCATGGCAATCTGTAAATCTTTATAGAAGCAGACAGCCTCGTCTGTCTCTCACCACGCAGCTGGAGAGTTTGCATCTCTGAACTGAGGGTTAGCAGTCCAGTCCCAGCCCACGGCACCTCCCCGACCCCCTCAGGAAGACGGTCAAAATGAGCCGCAGACTCACTGCCATAGAGTCGATGACGCCTCACAGGATGACTGTAGTGAAGAGTAATTCGATGCACCTGGGAGAAATCTTCCACTTATACTTGCAGGTATGTGTTAACGTGTTTGTGTGTTTTACATCATATTGGACAAGTAGGAACATGCTACACACACTGTTGTACACCTTAGAAAGGTGCTGGATTGATTTTTAAGAGTGGTTCTAATTCTTCCTCCTATTTTCATACTCCTTGCCCCATGGTTCCTCCCACCAACGAGAGGAGAGTGTTTCCCTGTCCCTTGCATCTGAGTTTGCTTTGGACAATCGAGTGCTGTAGAAAGGAGAGTGTGCTGGTTCTGAATCTAGCCCCCAATAAACCTTGTGTGCTTTCACTTGTGGAATCTGTCATGGCCACACAAAAAGCCCGGACTAGCCAATTGGAAGATGAAAGCCCATGTGGCGGTCAATCATTCCAGCCAGACTGTTTGTAGAAACCAGACGACACTGCCTGACCACACAGAATGGGAGAGAGTCTACCCAAGATCCGCAGAGCAGACTCCCAATCCACAGCTGGCTATAGAGTCAGAAGTAAGGATACCTGAGCAATAAACATGCTGATGCTTTGAATGCCCATGTCCCGTCATGGTCCTGTCCCCGCTTCTGCAGTCCACCTGTAATTGTGATGCACTTGTCTGCTGCCTCTCATGCTTTGTGACAGTTTCCTTTGCCCTCCATGCCTTTTTATCATCTCAAATCCTCTGAAAACCCTTGGGCAACCAGTGTGAGCTCTTTCTTCTTTGTAAAAACAATTTTAATGGCACGTAATCCATGTATCATACAACTCAATCGTTCAATCATATCAAGTATGATCTCTTTGTAGTGGTCTCCCTCATCTGGATGATGTGCCTTTGTTTTGCCTTTTACTGTTTATGACTTAATACATAATCACCTTACTCATCTTCCTGACACGATTGCTGCAGACAAAATGGGTGCACAGCAAATGTGGTGAAGAAAACTGAGGGTGCTTGGCTATTAAAATATATAGTGTCTGGGGTCTTAAAGGATTGTAGTCAAATAAGCAGCCATCTAGGAGGGAAGCAACAAATCCCAACATGGAAGAAGTCCACCAACAGGTGTGATCATGAGGTGTTACACGAAAAGGTATCAGAAGTTCAAAACCGAGCAACCAAATCAATGTGAAGGGGTGGGGATTAGTGGAGATCCAAAACCCACCTGCAAGATAATTGGACAGTCCCTCTCAGAGGGCCACATGGAAGGGATGATAAATCCAGGGTGTGGTAGAGTGCTGATGAAACACATAGCTATCCTCTAGTTGGTTAATATTTCCTCCCCTTGCTATTATGGTTTCTATTTGTTTCACCTCATTAATTATGTTAGACTTGCAGTGTGTTAGAGTTCTCTAGAGCAGCAGTTCTCAACCTGTGGGTCGCGACCCCTTGGGGGGTCGAACGACCCTTTCACAGGGGTCACCTAAGACCATCAGAAAACAAATATTTCTGATGGTCTTAGGAACCTAGGCACTGCTCTTCTATCCGTCTCCACATGGGTCCACCCACATGCAGATATGCCCACATACCAGTACCCGGTGTGAAGATTGTTACCCATGCTACACCACGCTTCAAGACAAAATTTCATTTATTTGCCATTAAAAAAAATATTTCACGATACATAATTACATATTGTTTTTGTGATTAATCACTATGATTTAATTATGTTCAATTTGCAACAATGAAAACACATCCTGCATATCAGATATTTACATGACGATTCATACCAGTAGCAAAATTACAGTTATGAAGAGGAACTGTATTAAAGGGTCGCAGCATTAGGAAGGTTGAGAACCACTGCTCTAGAGAAACAAAACCAGGACACTTACAATTTTATATATACAACACGAAGAAATAAACAGCTAATTAGTCCACAGAACAGTACAGAGGGACACCGTTCAAGGCACTGCTGTGAGACAGTTAATAATACACTGGCAGTCCTTCACTCTTGAGGGCTACTGGGTCCAAGTTAAGGAAGCAGACAGCTGAGTCTTCTGTAGGGCAATGCAGGCAGTCTGGCCACAGGCAGCAAACAGCAGGGCAGGTCACCAACAATCAGCCAGACAACAGGGTCTGACAATCCCCAGCTCAAGTGATGTATACACTAGTAGTGTATACATTGTTTATTTGTATAATTAAGATTGCTTGATACATGGAAGCCAAGATAGATAACCTTTTAGAAACAATGACAGGAGTAATGGTTCCCTAAGGGAAGGGGAAATGATGGGTGGGGGAGCTGATAGCATGGATGGCTACATAACCCCACTTGAGGGGAGCAAACAGCAGAAGTGTATGTGAATGGATATATTGGATGGTGTAAGATGCAGCAAAACAAACAAATAAATAAGGGTCTGGGGAGGGTGGAGGGTGAGGATAAAGGGGAACTGATATCAAGGAGTTCAAGAAGAAAGAAAATATTTTGAAACTGACTGTGGTAGCATTTGTACAATACTACTTGGTGTGATTGAACTATGGAATGTTATGATATCTGTAAGAGCTCCCAATAAAACAATAAAAACAAATTGATCTCTTTAAATTAGAGAAGGCGTGAAAGAGAGAGAGATTATGCTTTGAACCACTGAGTTTTGGAACAGTTATACAGTAGTAGCTAACTGACATTGGTGTTTTTTATATGGATTCATTAAACAAATTAATATGTATGAAGCACCCAGGACAGTGCCTAGCCTATAGTAAGCTTCCAAAAATGCTACCTCCAATTATTATTGCTTATAAATAATGCCTGCAAAGTATTCCCTTATTTGTGGCACATAATTTATTCAACTGGTTGTCATTTGTTGAAAAGCTAGATCGTTGACTTTTTTCTACTATAAGGAATGTTAACGCCCTATTTAGAAATCTTTGTAGATCAGTGGGAAAAGCATTATTAAAAATGCAATTAAAAAATGCAATTGCTGGGCCAAAGTATATGCACATTTTGAATGATGATAGAAAACATCAATCCACTTTCCAAAGAAGTTTCTCAGCTTATTTCCACCTCTCCTCACCATCACTAGATCCAACATGATTTTCATGACAGCATCAAAATATGTGCCATAATTTATCTAACCAGGCCTCATTGTTGACCATTTAGCTTATTTTCTTTTCATCCCAGTAGATACATATTTTCATATAGTCATGATGATATCCTAATGATACGTTGCTGGGAATAGCAATTTGAGTCACAGGTTTGCACATTTTAAAGGATTTTGAATATAGTTGTTACATACCATTAAATGAGTTCCAACCCAGTGACCCTACATGTTTAACCCTTTGTTGCAGCTGCTCTGTCAATCCATTTCATTGAGGGTCTTCCTCTTTTTCACTGACCCTCTATCTTACCAAGCATGATGTCCTTCTCCAAGTATGTGAAATGAAGCTCGCTATCGTCACGTCTAAGCTTTTTGCCCTCCTCACATCTAAGGAGCATAACTCAAATGCACTAATTCTTCTGTAGCCCTCTATATTTACAGTCTAACTTCCACAAGCATCGGAGGTGATTGAAAATACCATGGCTTGGGTTAGACACACCTTGGTCCTCAAAGTGACATCCTTGCCCTTCAGCAGGTTAAAAAGGGCTTGTGCAGCAGATTTGCCCAGCACATCATTTGATTTCTTGACTGCTGCTTCCAGGAGCACTGGTTGTGGATCCTAGCAAAATGCAATCCTTGACAACTTCAGTTTCTTCTCCATTTATCATGAGGTCGTCTACTAGTACAGTTGTGAAGATTTTGGTTTTCTGCCATCCTTGATCTTCATCAGCAAGTGCTTCAAGTCCTCCTCTCTTTAAGCAAGCAAGGTTGTGTCATCTGCATGTGGTAGGATATTAGTGAGCCTTCCTCCAATTCCAATACTGCACTCTTCTTTATATAGTCCAGTTTCTTGCATAATTTGTTCCACATTCAAATTGAATAAGTATTTTGAAAGTACATAATCTTGAGGCACGCCTTTCCTGATTTTAAACCACTCTTTATTTCCTTGTCCCAATCAAATGACTGCCTCTTCATCCACGTACAGGTTCCACATGTGCATAATGAAATATTCTTAATGTTGTCCATGGTTTGTTGTGATCCACACAGTCTTTGCAGACTCAATAGAACACAATTAAGTCTTTCTGATAGTCTCAACTTTCAGCAAGACCCGTCTGATGTCGGCAATGATATCCTTCCTGCCACATCCTCTCAACTTTCAGCCAAGACCCATCTGACGTCAGCAATGATATCCTTCCTGCAGCATCCTCTCCTGAATCAGCTTGAATTTCTGGCAGCCCAGAAATTGATACACTGCTGCAATCATTATTGAATGATTATCAGCAAAATTTTACTTGCATATGATACTGACATTTTTTTCTGATAATTTCCATATCCTGTTGGGCCACCTTTCTTTGGAATTGGTAATACATATGGAACTCTTCCAACAGCTGGCCTGTTGCTGTCTTCAAGATTGCTTGGTATAGTGCTTCATCAACTTGTTGAAACATTTCAATGGGCATGCTGTCAATTCCTGGAGCCTTATTCTTCACTAATGCCTTCAGTTCAGCTTGGACTTCTTTCTTCAGTATTACCGGTTCTTGATTGTAGGTCACCTCTAGAAATGGTTGAATGTGGACCAGTTCTTTTGGATACAGTGACTCTGTGTCTTCCTTCCATCTCCTGTTGATGCTTTCTGCTTTATTCATTTTTTTGCCCATAAAATCCTTCCATAGTTCAACTTAAGGCTTTAGTTTTTTCTTCATTTCTGTCAGCTTGATATATGGCGAGTCTTCTTTTTTTTCAGCTTTCTAACTCTTTTTCCATTTTCATTATCATACTTTATTTTGTCTTCTTGAGCTATTCGAAATGTTCTGTTTCATTCTTTAGTTTCATCATGTCTTCCATTTGCTCTAACTACAGTACATTCAAGAGCAAGTTTCAAAATATTTTTTGACATCCATTTTGATTTTTTTTCTTTCTTTTTGGTCTTTTTAAATGACCGTTTGCTTTCTTCACGTATGATTTTCTAGGTGTTATTTCCTACCTCTTCAGGTCTTCGGTCATTAGTGCTCAATAATTCAAATCTGTTCTTGGCATGCTGTCTAAATTCAGGTGGGATATACTCAGTTGTGTTTTGGCTCTAGTGGACTTGTTTTAATTTTCTTCAACTTCAACTTGAACTGACATTTAAGCAGTTGATGGCTGTTCCACAGTCGGCCAGACCCTGGCCTCATTCTGGCTGCTGCTATTGAGATTCTTCATCATTTCTTCACACAGATGTAGTTAATTTGATTTCTGTGTATTCCATTTGTCAAGGTTCATATGTACAGTCACTATGTATATTGTTGATGAAAGGTATTTGCAGTGACGAAGTTGTTGTCTTGCAAAATTATATCATGCAATCTCCAGCTTCATTTCATCATCGAGGCCATATTTTTCAATGACTGTTGTTGTTTGTTGCAACTTTCGCATCCCAACCACCAATCATTATCAATGCATTTTAATTGCATGTTTGGTCATTTTCAGACTGAATCCTTCGATTTCTTCATCACTAGCTTCAGTTCATAAATTTTAGTACTAGCTGTTTTAACTCATCTTCCTTGTGTGCATGTAGGTTATAACTTTCTAGGTTATATCACAGACACATTGTATTTCAAGATAGATTTTGAAACTCTTTCGCACAATCAATGTGACTCCATTCTTTTTGAATCTGTTATAGTAAAGTATCGGGTTGTGTGATTCAAAATGTTCACACCAGTCCATTTCATCTTACTAATGCCTAGGAGATTGATTCTTGTGTGTTCTATTCCATTTTTTCCTACATTGACATTTCATATACTCAATGTTCCGATTATTAATGGATGTTTCCAGCAGTTTCTTCTCATTTCAAGATGTGCCTAATCAATAAATAAAGATCTACAGCGCTTACTCCATCGACACCATAATGATTGATTCTAGTGCAAGAGGCACCTCTTCCCAGTCCTGTGTTGAGTGCCTTCCAACCCGAGTGGCCCAACACAGGGCACTCTATCTGACAGTGTTCTGCTGCTGTCCACGCGGTTTTCTTTCCGTGGCTAACACCCACACGTGGCCAATCTCATTCTTCTTTGTAGTCTATTTTCTGTCTAGCAGCACCACTGGAATCTGTTTACCTTGGATGACCCTGCTGGCATTTAAAATACTGGAGCCATAGCTCCCAGCATCACAGCACTATGCAGAGCCACCACAGTTGACAAACGGACGGCCATGTAGCATACAAAACGATTCCTCACGAAGATGGTACCCAATTCCCCCTCCCCCACCAGTGGTACCACGGAAGAAAGGCCAGGCAAAGAAGGGCTTTGTTAAAATGACAGCCCCAAACAAAAAAAAACACATGGAATAGTTCTACTTTATAACACACTGGGATGCTGGAATTGGAACTAATGCCAGAGCAGCTTATACCACACTCAAATGCAGCACCAAAGAGGTTTTCCTTACAGAAATTAAAGATATAGGTAAATGTGATAGTCTGGGTACTTTAGAGAAACAATTCCACAGAAACTCATGTATAAGAGAGAGTTTTATATAAAAGTTTAAGTGCACATCAAGAAAACATCCCAACCCAGTGCTGCTCAATCCCACAAGTCCAACATTAACCCATTAACCCATATGTCCAACACCAGTCCACAAAGTCCTCCTCCATCTCACAAAGCAGACACAATGATGCCGACTGCAGGAGGAAAGCCGAGTCAGT
>NW_022104341.1:841895-844576 GCF_000313985.2 Echinops telfairi
CGGGAATCTCGTGGCGTCCGCTCGTGCACACACTTCACGGCCCTGGGCCAGGGGAGGAGAGGACTGCAGCTGAAGAGACCCTTGTGAAGCCCTGGGGTGTTTATGCTCATTCCCTGCCCCACGAAGCCTTTTTACATGATCCTGCAGGAAAAGATGGATCCATCTCTCTTCTGAGGGCTTTCAGGCCTCGTTCTGAGTCCGCAGCCCCCAGCCGCACGTCATTCTTCATCTAAGCAAAGCGGAGATTGCTAATGCAATCTTCCTGTGGCGCGTGGAAGTACAAATATTGTGATTTGTGTTTACAGTGATTGCGGCTGAGTGGCAGCCTCTTCTTTGCCCTCTGCTGAAATTTTCCAGGCTGATTGAATTTTGCGCTACTAGTTGGTCACATTGCATCAACAGCAAGTTGGCACAATCTGAGGACAGAAATACAAGCAGTTTTCTTTAATAAGAAAGTACAGTAATGGCTTCATCTCTTGCCAGCGGTTCAGGGCATATTACATAGGAGCATTCTGTGGTTGTGAGAGGCCATTACCTTGATTTTTTTCTTCTTCTTCAATTTTTTATGGGAACATTTTATCACGAGTTGAGTGAAAATTTACAGAGCACATTAGTTTCCCATTCAACAATTTATGCATTCTCTTTCTTGACATTAGTTGCCGCCTCATTAACGGAATAGCACTCTCCAGTTATTTTGTGGGATCTCCATTTCCATTTGCTCTTCTTGTCTACCTTCCGAACATGGTTTTCAGGCAAATGCTGCCCTTTTGGTCTTGTATTGCTGATTCTTCTGAGGAGAACATTTCTCATGGGGGCCAGGGGGTCGGGTGGGTGTTGAGTTTATAGGCCCATCTGTTGTTTGGCTGAAAGGTGATCCCTGGAGGTGGTTTTAGTTCTAGGTTTGAAGAGTCTAAGGGCCACAGTGTTAGGGGTTCCACCGGTCTCTATCAGACTAATAAGCCTGGTCTTTTTATTATAATTTTGAATTTCATTCTACATTTTTTTCTCCCATTCTTTGTAGGACCTTGCGATCTCTATTGGAATGGCCAGTAGTGGTAGCCAGGCGCCATCTGGTTCCTCTGGACTCAGGCTAGTGGAGGCTGTGGTTGGTCCATTTGTCCTTTGGACTACGTGTTCCCAGCACTCTTTGATTCTTTTCAGCATGGTGGCACCTTAGGTGGCTACTAGAAAGCCTTCTTTCTTTTGAAATTTGCTGTGAATCGAGTGAAGGTTCACAGAGTAGATCATTGTTTCATTCTACCATTCGTACACGTTTTATTTCAAGTCATTCATTGCAAGCAACGTAGAACATAGAACATTGTCTTTGCTTCTGACAATTGGTCTAGATGGCCCCTGAGACTATCGCTCTGAGCCCCAAGCCCAGTAAGTCAATCCCTTTAAGTGTTCGGTGATGGCTAAGACATGTTTATACCTTTGCCCACACTGTACTCTGCCGTAATCCACAACCAAACTCACTGGTGTTGAGTCAATTCCAATTCATAGTGACCATGCAGGGCAGGAGCTGCTCCATAGGGCTTCCAAGGCTGTAAATAAATATTTGCAGAAGCATGCTGTGCTGCCTGATATTTCTCCTGTGGAGCAGCTGGTGGGTTCAAACCACAGGCTTTTTGGTTCACGCTTCGCCCATTGTGCCACCAGGACTCTTTGTCTGTTCTACTGTACCCGTGGATATAGTCACAGAACGTTGAGTTGATTCTGACTCATTGCAGCCCCATGCGCTAGCATAGAACCGTCCCTTCAGGGTTCCTAGGGTGTAATCTTTATGGCAGTAGATCACCAAGTTCTACTCCCACCACTGGGTGAATTTGAACTGCCAACTTTTCAGACTGTACCAGGAAGCCAACTGTTTGAGGGCAAAGGAAGAAATAACTTGAAAACTTAACTTGGGCACTTTGCAAATAAACAGCAAGAGCAGGCCTCTCTTCTGGACAAGAATAGTAAGTGGGTGGATGACGAATAGGGAAAGTGGATTTCCAAATGTCATATTCAAAGCACCCTCAAGAGTTCACTGCCAAGGTCATCTAGCCTTGCTTTAAATAATCCACATGGTGATACCTGTATTATCAGGGTGCCAGGAGAGGCCACAGGCTTTGAAACCAAACAGAACTGGATTTGAATGCAAATTCTACCATGGATTGCTGAGCAACTTCAGGCAAGTGACATGCGCGTGTGCTCATTTTTTAACTCACTCAATGAAAGAGCTTTGAACACCTGCTGTGAGCCAGATGTTGTGCCTGGAACTGAGGACCCAATAGTGAGCAAGGCCTCGTCTCTCTCCTTAAAGCATTACAGTCTAGTGGTGTGGGGGGTGGGGTGGGGTGGTGTGATAGGGGGGTAAGGATGCTGTGATAGGGATAAGAACAGAGTGAGAGGCCAGCACATGGGAGGGAGGTCAGGGCACTTCTTAGAAGAAGTGGCATTGCAGTTGAAATAGGAGAGCCACAGGAATCAGCCAGACATGAGGAAGAGGCATCCGTATTTGTGGTTAAGACGATCCCAGGTGAGTAACAACCTTCAAAGGCTGGCTGATAATGTTATGTGAGCTGCGGTGACAAGACTCTAACTGTCCCATCAGGCTTCCTAGGCTGGCATCTTTCCTGGAGCAGATTCTGGCTTTTCTCCTGCAGGCTGCTTGTAGTATCTGAACCACCAGCCTTTTG
>NW_022104341.1:845808-852163 GCF_000313985.2 Echinops telfairi
CAATGGAGAAGACCATGGCTTGGGTCAGGCTCACCTTAGTCCTCAAAGTAAGACCCTGGCTCCTCAATACTCTAAAGAGGTTTTGTGCAGCAGATTTACCTAACGCAATACGTCTTTTGCTCTCTTTACTGCTGCTTCCATGTGGATCGAAGCAAGCTGAAATCCTTGATGATTCAACTTTTTCTCCATTCATCATGATGTGACCTGCAGGGCCAGTTGTGAGGCTTTTGACCCTCTTTCCACCGAGTCCTAATCCATACTGGAGGCACCAATTCTTGATCTGCATCACCAAGGCCTACAATTCCTTCTCACTTTCAGCAAGCAAGGTGGTGCCATCTGCATATCACAGGTTGTTAATAAGCCCTCCTTCAATCATGATGTCACACGCTTCTTCATATACTGCAGCTTCTCTGATTTTTCACCATACAGATTGAATAAGTACGGTGAGAGGATGCAACACTGACACACACCTTTACTGATTTTAAGCCATGCAGTGTGCCTTGTTCTGTCTGCACAACTGCCTCTTGATCCATGTAGATGGTTGAATGAGTACAATGAAGTGTTCTGGGGTTCCCATTTTTCTCAAGGTTGTCCACAGTTTGTTATGATCCATACAATCAAATGCCTTTTCATAGTCAATAAAACACAAGGAAACATCCTTCTATTCTCTGCTCTGAGCCAAGATCCATCTGACATCAGCAATGACGTCCCTTGTTCCATGTCCTCTTCTGAATCTGGCCTGAACTTCTGGCAGCTCCCTGTCAATGGACTGCTGCAACCATTGTTGGATGATCTTCAGTAAGATCATCTTAAGCCATTTTGTGACTTGATATAGTTCTCCTCCATGTTGTGATCTAATATGGCTGTTTCCCTCTTCTTCAGTGTTGTAAGTCCTAAACTCCATGCCTATGGCCATGGTTCTATTGGGAGTGAGTTGTCTATTATACAAACTAGGCAGGATTAGGGTAGAATGTATATTGAGTCATTGCCTTTCTAGGGGATGTGATTTAAGTCACCATCCTTCTTGAAGTCACCTTTCTTACCACCCTTATTCAAGTCTTATCTTGCTCAGCAGCTAACCAAAACTTTCCTGGAGGGCGTGGTCTACATCCAGTATAGACAGAGGAAAGGACTGCAAAAGCTCTCTCCCTTGCTGGTGGTCCTGAATCTGGCTCACCTTCATCTGACCTCTGATTCTTGAGCAAGCAGCCTATCATCTGACCTGATTCACCTACTTTCACAGCCTTCTGAGTCAGCAGCCTGTCATCTGACTTGCTGATTTGAGTTCATCGGCCCCTGCAATCACACGAGACAATAGAAACCTCCAGCCTGAGACCCAACCCATGAATTTGGGCCTTGCCAACCTCTAAACAGTGTGCTATGTTTCCTCGATGGCTTGTGAGTTCTGTGACATGCCGCAAACATAGACCCTGACGATGGGAGTGAGTGTACTGAGGGGAGGGGAGGAGTTGATGTTAAAGATAATGGAGTAATACAGAAATTTGGAAAAGTTGAGCATTTGTGTCTATTCTTATAAAACAAATTACTCATTCACACACCAAGCAGGTTTGGGGAAATTGGAGTAATTGCAGAGCTCCAGTCTGGGGAGCAAGCAATCATGGCTTAGGATGATCTGTGTGTAATCCAGGCTATATTGAAGGGGGGCCTTTAGGAGGCCGGTACAGTGCAGAGGCAGTGGGGGTGGGAAGCCCTGTTGGGGGTCCAGCTATTTTTCACCTGGGCTCTGTGACTGCATTTGGTGATTGTGGGGTAAGCCGGGTAAAGGGTAGAGGGGTCCAGAAGTCATTCTCCAGCTTCTGCCTGGGCCTCTGGGTGGGTGGTGCTGCCAATCAAGGAGGCAGAGAATGTCGCAGGGGACAATGGTGCCAATGCACTGGAGACTCAGATGGAAAATAAGGCTTGATTGTGCGTCGGTGATTGAAGCCACACGAACAGGGGCCACTTTCTGGGAGAACATTAAGTCGAAGAAGAGAACAAATTACCTCATGGGAACATGGTGGCCGTCAGAAATGCAGGGAATCATTCATAAGATGTCAGAGAATTTCTGGGGGGGCGGGGGGACAAACGCTCAGATGCTAGCTGAAAGGTAGGAGGTTTGAGTCCATGCAGAGGTACCTCAGAAGATAGGCCTGGAGATCTGCTTCAGGGGGACACAACAGCCACAGAAACAGAGAGTGCCTGAAACCCCCATGGAGCACAGCTCTCCTCTGACACACATGGGCTCCCTCCAAGAGCCACGGAGTCTCATATGTCAAAGGCCTGGGAGGGGTCTGCCACACATCGGTAGTAGTCAGTCTCCCTCTCCTTGTGGTGTGATGTGGCAGCTGGATCTCCTGCCCAGTGCCCTTTCCAGATTCCCACCTGATCGCGCGGTTCTTGGCTGCCTCTCTGATCCCAGAGCAGCTAGGAGAATCCAAGCCAGCCCTTCCTCTCTACCACGATCCCGAAAATGAAAACGGGTCACTTGCAATGCAGACCCTGCCCTACATCCGAGACTTCCCTCGGCCTGCAGGACTCCAGGCAGAGGGGCGGTAGCCCGTCACACTGGGGAAGGCCCTGGAGCCGGAGTGTGTTTATGAGACGAAGAAGAGAATTCTGGTGAGGAAACGCCAACCGATCATTTCTCAGCCATCTCTCTTCCCCTAAGTGGCAGTCGGAGATGGCTCCCAGGCTGTGTAAGGCAGCTCAGGTGGAAGGGAACCTGCACTCAGGTGCCAGGGTGCTCGCTCCCTGCGTGTGGTGATGGAGACCATTTCCGGCCTCAGCACAGTCATCTCATCCGAGATCAGGAAAAATCCACCCCCTCAGACCTTCCTGCCCAGCAGTTCCATTATGGAATTTCACTTTTCCATCAGACAAACCCTATGTGGCTGTGCTGACCAGGAAGGGCCCAGATTGTTACACTGAACTAACTCACTCAACGTTTCTGCGGAAGAAAGGACCAGGCAGTCTGTTTCTGTAAAGGTTACAGTCCAGAAAACCCTGGAGGGGGTGGTGGTGGGGGTGTTTCACTCTGTAATGCAGGAGGGCAATGGTGAGTCAGAGTTAAAGCCACTGGATGGTGGTGGTGGTGGTGGTGGTGGTGTGTGTATGTGTGCGCGTGCAGCTGCCAAGTCCTGACTCCAGGAATGGCAGGCCCTGCTGGTGTTCTTTCTGGGGCTTGGTACTTGTTTGAAAGAATGAACTTTCCCTGTGCTGGAGGTGCTCAGAGTCTATGATGCCCAGATACATGCCCACGCGGGCCTCCAAGCAGGAGTTCCTGCCTCATCCTCGGAGTCTATTGAAAGTGAGCTGACTCCACGGAGAGCCTGGTCAATGAACTGTGCCTTCGTTCGGGCCAACGGCAAAGAAAGGACACACAGGTGGTGCTCTCCAGGAGAGGCAAACGGTTTGCGTCTATAAGAGGAACTCGGTCTGCTTTGTCCCCGCCACTCCCGCCTCCTCACCACCGGGCTGAAGCGGTGTGGAGATGTCTGTGTCCGGCTCAGCACCCGCCATCCATCACAGCACACAGAAGGCTCTGGAGGGCAGCTAGCTGGACCCCGGCTCATTCATGCACAGCTAGGGCGATCCGAGCCGACTATGAACATAGTGATTGCAAAGGTCGCGCCCTGCTCCCCACCCTATCGGTGTCTATTCTTAGGCACTGGGGCTGGTGGTTGGTAGCTGGAGGAGGATGGCAGCGAAGGTTTCAGGGGCTTGTTCCCACCTGCCCCCTTGGTTGGAGGTTGATTTCCTGAAGGATATGGATCTGAAACCGATGGGGTCATTGTCATGGGCAACTCCTCAAAATTCAGGGCTTGAGGATCTGGGTGACAAAGTGGGGTCTCAGTGGGGAAAGCCCGGCTGCAGCCTCCTCCCTCACAGCACCATGCTGAGCACGGGCGGCCTCCGGGAGCTTCTGCAGGCAGGGTCGTAGGGGAGTGGAAGTCAGCAAGGGACAAGGCAAGGCAGCCCTGGGTGGCTGTGGGGGTACACAGCATTTACGCAGATGCCCCTAGAGAAGAGATGGGCTCTTCGTGGGCCAATGGCATGGGTAACATCGGGGCCTAAGTATACGTGTGACCCTATTTTAGACTTCCCATTTGGGAGCCCCAGGGATGCTTGGAAGAGCCCTGGTGGGGTGGTGGTTATGTGTTGGGCTGCTAACCGCAAGGTCAGCAGTTTGAAACCACCAGTTGCTCCTTGGGTCAAGGTGAGGCTTTCTACTCCTGTAAAAAGTTACGGTCTCAGAGACCAATGGGGCACTTCTACCCTGCCCTATAGGGTCACTATGATGGTGGGTCACAGATTTGATGGTGGTGTGTGGGATGCTTGGGAGACTCTGTAAGGAAAGTGTTGACATCACTCTTTCTTGCCACCTCTCTGCCTCCGGTGAACGTAATGGCGAGGTGGAGCCTGGGGACCACACTCAGGGCCTGCTCTGGGAGAGCAGCTGACAGTTCCTCAAATCATTCAAATGAGGGCTTTTTTATCCAAGGAGGAGAGGAGGCCAGAGCCCTGCTCCGGGTGTGGTGTCTGTGTATGGAGTGGGGAGGAGCTGAAAGGCTGGTTCTGGGGTGTGGTGGGGGGACCCTTTGGGGGAGAGGAGAAGATGAAATGGTCCTTGGTGGTTACTGTGAGCATTAAGTTCCACTGCTGAAAGAAATCCACTTTCTTTCCTGCAAAACAAATCAATGTGGACACATATATGAGTTCCCAAAGAGAAAGCCGCGAAGCTAGACGAACTAGCTCTGGGTGGCATTACTCTTATTCTAGAATTTCAATAGAGTGGGTGGCAAGACAGCACACCCTGGCTTTGTGACCCAAATATTCAGCGTCAAAAATCAGTCAAGACCAACACCTCCAAGACCAACCTGCATCCACCCATTTAGTATTAACTGGTTAGTTCCAACTTGTATGAGAAGTACTTAGGGTGTTGGTTAAAAAAATACAAGTTCTTGGACCCCACTCAAACACACAGAATCAGATCCCCTTGCGGTGGGGCCTGGGACTCAGTTTTTATGACAACTGATAGTTGTGCACTTGTAGTTGCTGAGCTACCGGCAACTGAACAACACTGTCTACACCTGCGCTGTGCAGTGCCGTAGAGATTCAAGCACGTGCAGCCATTTAAATTCCAGTCGATTCCAATTAAAGCCATCAGCCACTGAGTTTCTCAGGCACACTACTTCTATTCTAGGGGCTCAATAGTCCCACGTGGCGAGTGGCCAGTGCACCGGGTAATGCAGAACATTCCCATCACCGCAGAAAAGTCTATGGGACAGTGCTGTCTGTACTGTGAGAAACATGGTAGATATGATTCATGAAACAATAAAGGCGTTTGTTGTTGAGGAGGTGTATTGAAAGTGCCGGGGACTGACTAAGGAACGAACAGCTGTGGCTTGGAAGAAGAGCAGGCGGAATGCTCCTTAGAGGCAAGGGTGGACTTCGGCTCACATACTTTGGATGTGTTTTCAGGAGAGACCAGTCCCTGGAGAAGGACACCGTGCTTGGTCGAGTGGAGGAGCAGTGACAAAGAGGAAGGCCTCGCTGAGATGGGTTGGGGGCGCAGTGGGCGCCAGCGTGAGAGCTGGCAGGGGACTGGGCGGTGTTTCCTTGTTGTCGCCCACAAGGTCGCGTGGAGTCAGCACCAACTGGACCACACCCAACACCAACAGCACAGATGTTCGTGCTCATGCATGAGATTTCATCCATCTTTCTATACGAACGCCCTTTCCTCCCGGAGACTGAGCTTGCCTTGGTTAATACTGATCTGTGCCTCTGGGTCACCCCTTCTCTGCCGCGTGGCTGGCCCAGACACCTCTGTGAGGGCTGTGTGTGGAGGAGTTCTGGGGGTGCAGTGGTTAGGGTGCTGGGCTGCTCACTGAAAGGTCCCCACTTTGGACCCCCCAGCTGCTCTTCAGGATCAAGATGTAGCAGTCTGCTTCCCCAAAGATTTCAGCCTTGAAAACCCTGGGGTATCCGCTCTGCTCTAGAGAATCCCTAGGGAGTGGGAATGGACGCGCTGGCCATGGGCTTGATTTTCTTATCTCTAGCCTGCGATGAGGACATCTGGAGGTGCATCTGGAGGTGGGTGTAACCTGATAGCCATCCCTCAGCGTGCAAAGTCAAGTCTAGGCCAGGTCCCATGAATTCCAGTTCCACCCGCCTTTCAGCCAGGCCCACAACCCCTGTGACCTTATGCAGTGACCCTGAGGATGGGCTCTCGTGAAAAGAATATCTTTATCCACAGGACACACCCAGTCAGTTCCTACTCATGGTGACCCAAGCAAGCCAGCACAGAGCTGGTTCCACCAGGCTTCCTGACAGTGAGGTCGCCGGGCCTGTGTTC
>NW_022104341.1:855374-857429 GCF_000313985.2 Echinops telfairi
AAAGAAAGAAAAACAAACCGATCAGATTGTAATAACATATTTGTATGCCACATGTTATCTGATTGCATTTGATCCTCACAGCACCCCCAGAAAAGCAAGATCAGCCTTTCTGTAAGAGTTAACCAGCTCATGGAAATGGGCTGTGGCTTCACCTGAGAGTCCCCCGATCTCAAACCAGGCGTGTGTGTTTCAATGGAAGCAATTGCTTTAACACTGTTTTCTAATTCTAAGGATCATGTGTGTTCAGGAGAAAACTAGAAAGGAAATAAAATTTACCGGTAGATCCACCTTTACCAACACCCTGTCATTGCACCACCTTTCAGAGACTAGCAGTGGCTGCGAGTCCGGATTCGACTCCGCGGCACTGGGCTTTGTTGGCGGTGGTGGTGTTGGCTGTCACTGAATCAGTTCCAACACGTGGTGACCCATGTGCATATGTATAATCCACCATCAACTTCTCGGTCAGCTGTACTGTGGGGCTTGTGTATGATGCTGCTAGTGTTTCAACTACCAACAGGAGCACTCATCCAAAAACATGACAGCTTTCAGCACAGTTGCCAGCCGAAGACGGAGCCAGGCAGAAAGGTCTGGGAGTCTACTTCTGAACATTCGCCAATGGCAACTATGGATCACAAAAGAAAATGATTTCATTTAGTGCTGGAAGATGAGCATCCTAGGTTGGCAGGCACTCAAGGGGCACAGCAGTGGATCCGAGCATCCCATGATCATGCAGACGATGGAGCAAGGCTGGTCATTGTGTACTCTGCTATGTGCAGAGCTGCCAGGAGATAATAGCTAATAATGGCATGTATGAGGAGAGTCAACAAGTATTGCAACAAAGTCATAGAAGCTTTAAACCATCCAAATGGGAAGCTATTGTTTGTAAACATATCCTCTACTCGGTCTATACACTTCCCAAGTGGGTATTTCCATCCACCTGATTTCCCTCACCCTCCCCGAATTCTGTGCTCCTTAATTTATACTATGTCAAAACAGAAGTTTTGTCATCTTGAGGGACTCAAATTGTGTTCCTTTTAAGAGCTCTTTGGGTCTGGAGAACAGAAGCAGTCTGAAAGGGCAAGATCAGAGCCGTTGGGTGGTTGGGATATGGTTTTCCAATGAAATTCTCACCGGAGAGCCCTTGCTGGCCTCAAAGACTGAGCAGGGGCCGTGTTGTGATGGCAAACAATTCCGTGGTGCAACTTTTCTGGCCTTGCTATCACAGTGCAGTTGTCTATTTCTTAAAACTTCTTCCCAAATAAACCCCTGTGATCTTCCTTCCAGAAAATCTATCAAGACCCCACCTTTGGGATTCAGAACAAAACAGTTTCCATAACTTTCTGAGCCAACCTCTCTGCCTTGCATTTAACTGGCTCAGCATATCTCCTAGGAAGCCTTTGCTTTGATCATATCTTTTTCTTTTAAAGGCATATTAGTAAGACTAAGACAAATGGGTTACTGAGACAACCATTGCAGCCCCCCATTGATCACAGTAACATGTGTACACACATTTTAAAACAAACCTATGTATGGATGAACTAGAGCCCTAGTAGTAATAGATTTTGGCTCACCCCCATACTTACATGGTGGTGCACTGGATTAAATATTGGGCTGCTAACCAAAAAAATCAGTGGTACAAACCCATCAGTTGCTTCTCAGGAGAAAGATGAAGCAGTGGGCTTACATAAAGACATTTAGCTTCATAAGCCCTATGGAGCCAGTCTACTCTGTTGTTTGGGATTGATATGAGTTGAAACTGTCTTGACAGGAGTGGGTATACTACATATATAAAACACCTATAAAGGTTATATGTCCTATAGATGCTATATATTGAAAATACCAGAAAGATACTGAAAGACTTGAAAGATCTAAAGACCTATATATTATTGACTGTGCAAGAGTCTGACTGTGTGGATCATAGCACACTATAAATAACATCGCAAAGAATGAGAATTCAAGAACAGGTAATTGTCCTCATGCAGAACTGTACAGAGACCCAGAGGCAGTTGTTTGAACAGAGCAGGGGGGTGTTGCATGGTTAAAATCGGGAAAGGA
>NW_022104341.1:858109-860245 GCF_000313985.2 Echinops telfairi
GAGGACGCATGGTCCATGGGCAAGTAGAGGGTCAGTGGAAACAGCGAGACCCTTGATGCGATGAAGAGACACAGCGGCCGCGGGAATAGCTGAAACATGACATCTGAGCGCAGGGCGCCGTTCTGGGGAGCGCTTTTCCTGTGTTACGCTGGGTCACGGTGCATCGCAAGTGGCTTCACCGCAACGAACCTCGACACGAACATGTAGGAAGGGGCTTTAAACATGGAATGGAAAGATAAGGGGATTTTCCCATGAACTTTTGAAGCCCTTTCATGGGTTCTATGTAAACATGTTTATAAATGAGGATAATCTATAAATGGATTTTATGTTCACCTTTTCCACTTTTCAGTTGATCCTATATACCTTTCCATGACCTTAGATAGCTTTTGGAAGTAAGGTTTTTGATGGCCACAGAGATTGGGTTATACAATAATTTCTTGAATTCCTTGTTGTTGGACATTTGGCTTGTTTCTGATTCTTTTGTTAATATAAACATGCTTTAAGGATTATTACTATGACCTTTAGATAGGTTTCTTTAAAACAAACACCCCCCCCCACAATTACTATGTCAAAAGTAATTTGTCTAAAGCTCTTGGCACATGTTGCCAAACTGCCCCTCAGAAAGACGGACAATTTGCACTCCCAATTGAGTGCCAGAGTGGCCTCTTTACTGAAATGCCCTGTTATAAGGCAATGCAGTGCAAGGACTTTTACACTATTACAAAGGCGGCAATGCATAGGAAGAAGGCGAAAGATGTAAGCAAGGATACATATGTGTCTGTGTTAGGCTAGACTGACTAGAGAAACAAATGCAGGGGCACTCATATGGGTGTAAGAAAGAGCTTTATATCGGGGGGAGTGTGGAAGGAGGGGGAAAATGAGGAGCTGATGGCAGGGGCTTAGGTTGGAGAGCAAATGTTTTGAGAATGATGAGGGCAATGAATGTACACATGTGCTTTACACAATTGATGTATGTATGGATTGTGATAAGAGTTGTATGAGCCCCTAATAAAATGATTAAAAAACAAAACAACCACAAAAATGTTATTTTATGCATTACTAAAAATATATACACAGTAAAAAAAGAAAGAGCTTTATATCAAGAAGTAAGTATATATCAAGAAAACACCCCAGCCCAGTCCAACTCAAGTCCCTAAGTGCGATACTAGTCCATAAGTCCCTCTTCAGACCATGCAGCCACATGCAATTATGCAGAGTGCAGGAAAAACACAGGCTGGAGGCTACAGAGTTGTGGGGCTCCAATGTCAGTGTAGACAGGTAGGGCACTGGCAGCTCTCAGGGTGGCCAACAAGCACCAAGGTGCGGGCAGAGAGAGAGGCTCCCAGAGAACTCTTTATCTCGGTGGCACCTCCAAGGGAAGCCATCAGGCTGCGACCTGATTGACAGGCTAAACTCCACCCATATTGTTGGTAGCTGTCATTCAGGCAGTCCCTAATTGCTGGCAACGCGTGTGCAACATGGACCATCCAGCATGACAGCAACATTCAAGCCTCCACGGATAGCTGAGTAGTGGCTGTGCAGGAGGTGCATTGGCCTGGACTGAAACCCGAGTCCTTCCCAGGAAACGTCAGGTTTACCACTGATCCACCACTGCCCCCATGTGGAGGTGGGGTTTGCTGTTGTGTGCCGGCTAGTCCATTCCAACTCGCGTTCATCCGGTAGGACAAAGTGGATTCTGTGGATTCAAGCAGCTTCTGACTCAAAGCAACACGATAGAACAGGGTGGATTTGGCCCTGTGGCATTCTGAGACTAATTCTTCACAGGAGTAGAAAGCCTCGTCATCCTTCTATGGAGTGGCTGGTAGTTTCAAACTGCTGACCTTGTGGTTAGCAGCCCAACATCACCAGAGATTCCTAAACTGTATTCTTTATGGGAAAAGACCATCAGTTTTTGCTTTTGTTTTCCTTTCTCTGAGTGACTGGTGGGCGTGAACTTTGACCTGTCGGCTAGCTTGTTGCTAGGTGCCTCTGAGTCAGCTTCAACCACAGCGACCCTGTGCACAGCGGAACGAAACCCTGCCCGGTCGTGTGCCGCCCTCACCACGGTCCCTGTGCCTGAGCTCATGAATGCAGCTGCTGCGTGACTCCAGCCCTCTGAGGGCCTTCCTCTTTTTT
>NW_022104341.1:861048-862474 GCF_000313985.2 Echinops telfairi
CCATTAGCTTTCTTTACCACATTAGCTTATGCACCCGCTTTGTCTTCAGCGATTGTGTCAGGAAGGTGAGCATCAGGGAATGCCAGTTTAATAGAACAAAGTGTTCTTGCATTGAGGGAGTCCTTGAGTGGAGGGAGGGCCTTCCTCTTTTATTGCTGTCCCTCCACCAAACATGATGTCCATCTCCAGGGACTGGTCTCTCCTGACAATATGCCCGAAGTATGTAAGATGAGGTCTTGCCATCCTGGCCTCTAAGGAGCACGCTGTCTGTACTTCTTCCAAGACAAATGTCCTTTTAGTAGTCCATGAACTTTCAATAGTCTTCTCCAGCACCACAATTCAAATGTATCCAAATCTTCCATAGTCAAAGTCCAACTTTCACATGTGTGTGAGGCCATTGAAAAGACCATGGCTCTGGTGGCAGCCCCACTGCCTAGGTCAGCTGTGGGAACCTCTGTGGACCTTCCAAACTCTGGCATTGGATACTCCATCCTGTTACAGGAGTCTGCCTCCACAGATGTACTGCATCCTGTTACAGGAGTCTGACTCCACAGATGTACTGCATCCTGTTACAGGAGTCTGCCTCCACAGATGTACTGCATTTGCCTCAGCTCAGGTACTTACCTATAGGACCTGCAACCCCCTTCCTCTTCTTAGTTTCTGTGTCTCCAATCACCTCCTAGACACAGCTTTCCCCTCTCTTGAATTCCTGAAGTCATAAAAACTCATCTCTTCTAGTACCAGTCTAGCTTCATTCCTTCAGTGGATCTAAATCAGAAGGTTGTGGCTTACAGATGGCAATTAAGGCTATTCTTGAGTTTGAGCACATTAAACATTTTTAAAAATAATTTACCAATATTTTAAAAAAATAAAAATATGAGTATTTCCCAGACAAAGCTGGTCGCTGCCTTCTCTTGATGCATTAGCTGCAATGGAAACTTTGGGCCTGTGTTTTCCTACCTGATAACTAGCTGAAGGTGAGGTGTGGTCCCTCTTAGACCAACTGTGCATGCCAAGCTCCCTATTATGTTACACCAGCCAACCTTGCTTATTTACCTGGCCTCATTACCATTTGAACTTGTTATCCCTGTCTAAGTGGCTGCACATTTTATTATACTACTTTGTCTTCTCTAATTACCCTTCGAAAATTTCTATTCAACTCTTCACTAATTCTTCCGTTTGCTTTAGCTGCTCTAGGATGGAGGCCAAGTTTCAGAGTCTCTCCTGACTCCACATTAGTCTTTTCTGTCTCTTTGATGACCTTTTGCTGTCTCGGCATTGGATGTTGATGCCATCCCACAGTTGTCAGAGCTTCTGTCCTTCGTGTTCAGTGATTCAAGCCTAGTCTTGAGGTTTTCTCAAAATTCAGGTGAGTTAGATGCAAGGTTGTATGTTGGCTTTTGTGGATCTGTTTTAATTACAGGCA
>NW_022104341.1:863271-865109 GCF_000313985.2 Echinops telfairi
GGCCAGGGGCAAGAGGTTAGATGATTGACACAGCGTCATGGAGCAGGACCATGGCTTGGCGAAGACAGAACACAGGGGTTTGAAATCACTGCTGACTCCGAGCTGGTACGCCAGGGTAGATCATCACCACCTGGCCTGAGTTTCTTGGATTTTAAGTTTCCTCAACACCAGTTGTCACTCAAAATGTCAGTTGTTTTTATTATTCAGGTAGGGATGGGGGACTTTGGGGATGGCTCCTCTCTGAGAGGAAGCAGTCCTGCTGGGTAGCTGTCTACTGTGTGCACCGTGTTCATGCACCACAGAGCATCCCTGGGTCCGGCCTCTGTCTTGGTCAGGGCTGGAGCTCAGGCCTGACTTACACCGTCCAGATAAGCCACTTAGGGAGATCAGGGAGGGGGAGGCCACTCAAACTCAGCATCCTCGTTCCTGGTCGCTCTTCTTTTGTATATAAAGATCAATCTCATGTATAATTCATTTGAAAACGCTCCACTTCTCTGTGTGTGTTTCTGGTAAAAATAGAAGTCTCTGAGGACTGCAGCCCCCCCACCCCCCCCCTGAATGTTATGAACAACTTCTCAAAGCATGGTCACTGGGTTCTTCTAATCATTCCTTGAGTGAGTTAAGCACCAGTGGGAGGCTTGCTTTCCAGGTGACTGGTTTGAATAAAAGGCTTTCGGGGTTGGGGGTAGGAGGCTTTTAATATTATTTAATCAATTTCCACACAGAAAACCACAACAAAGAGAATGGACAAGGAAGAAGTTAGTAAGAAGTTGGCCTCCCGGCCCCCTGCTCTAATCTTTATCACCTTCCAACCTCCCTTTCTTCTCCCTCCCTTCCCGATCTCTCATCTCTCATCCATCCATCCATCCATCCATCCTTCTCCGGTTTTCTGGTGCTAACCATCCCCCTCTCTGCAACAGACCTTGTCTGCGGTCTTGCCCTTTTCCGAGCTGGACCGCAGCTTGAACGTCCTTCCCAAAGGACAACCATGATTGGCATTTCCGCCCACTTTGAAACCCCTAGTGCTTCGTCTGTGCGCTCAGGCCAGGCGCCAAACTTTCCAAGAAGGCTCTCAGGCCCTTCTTGATGGTCAGCCTCATCTCTCCCCACTCCCCGCCTTCCTCTCTCAGCCTCAGGCACAGTGAGGTAGTGGCAATTCCTGAATGGACTCATTCCTCATTCTCTTAGCTAGGTGGCTTTTCCCTGCCTCGACCTCTATTAACCCTTTCCCATCTTCATCGCTTTCCCATCTCTTCCCCTTCTTTCCCCTTCCCTGGCTGACTCCCACTCTCCCTTCAGAGCTCCTTGTAGACCTCACCACACCTAGGAATTTCATTGAACCCCAATCCTGGGCCTGGAGGTCGTTAGAAGTCATCCCGTTCATTGCACCTCCTCTCCTATACCCCACGTCACACTCTGTTGTCATTGCTGATAGGCTTCTCTCTCACTAGCTTCTTGGGAATAAGGACATTGTACCTGGTACATAGAAAATGCTCTAGACATAATTTTTGAACAGTGAATAAGTAAACAAATAAATGTATAAACATGAGTGCAAAGCTGGCTCTGTTCACAGGGCCCTTGAACTCCGGGGAAGTGAAATGGGGTGGAGGTTGGGACCCAAGCAGAACAAAGTCACATTGCTACTGAAGCGTGAAAGTTGGCCCCCTAGAGAAGGGACATACCAAGGAACTAAGGAGACGGAAACCCCCAAACTGGTCACCTCTCCATGAATCGCCTGTTGGTTTTTGCGAGTTACATCTGTTTTCTTATCTCTGAAAGCCCAAACAAACAAACAAACAAACACACCAACTCACTGCCACTGAGCCGATGCCAATGCA
>NW_022104341.1:866330-868266 GCF_000313985.2 Echinops telfairi
AGGGCAAGAAGGAGGCTTCTGTGGAGCTGCTCATGTTCTATTTCATGGCTTGGGTGTGTCATCCTATTGTGGTAACTTATTGAGTTATACTCTTACAACATTCCAACTTCAGAGCCAGCTGTCAAGAGATCAAAAGATGTATTGCATTAGGTAAATCTGCTGCACAAAACCTCTTTAGAGTACTGAAAAGCAAGGGTGTTACTTTGAGGACTAAGGTGCACCTGACCCCGGCCATGGTATTTTCAATTGCCTCCCAGGCATGTGAACATTGGACACTGAAGAAGGAAGGCCGAAGAAGAATCAATGCTTTAAATTGCGGTGCTATAGAAGACTATCGAAAGTACCATGGACTGCTCACAGGACAAACAGCTCGGAGTTGGAAGAAGTATGGGCAGTATCCGTAGAGGCTAGCATGGCAAGATTTTGCCTTGCACACTTGGGACATGTTGTCAGGAGAGACCAGTCCTTCAAGAAGGACATCATTCCTGGGAATGTAGAGGGCTAGTGAAACAGAGAAAGGCCCTCAAGGAGATGGCTGAGACGGTGGCTGTAACAATGGGCTCAGGCACAGAGCAATTGTATGGATGGCACAGGACATGCACAACATTCTGTTGTGCCTGCAGTCACGATGGGTCGGACAGAACCGACTTGATGGCACCCAACACCACGCTGGGGGTGCTTTTCTGTATGCCCATGATATCAAAACAATGCTAAAACTGCTGTGCTGTTTAGAATCTTCCCCCTGTGCTCCCCTAGGGAGGGGTGAGGATGGCTTAGAATGCTGGAAACACAGGTTTCTGAGGATGAGTCATTGAATCCTGTGACAGCTTTGCTGCTGAAGCATCAGAATCCTGGGCTAATTTCAATTGGCTGGTGGGTGTGACAGACTTAAAGCCCATCTGATGAGTGGAGCCAGGTACCTGCAGAGGGCTGGGGTAGCAATGACTCAAGGAAGCCTCTAGAATCCTTTACAAAGGCTGAGCAGGGAGATGTAGTCCTGGCCCGGTTCCCATGGTAGGTAGAACTGTCAGATGCAGGTTGATTGGGCAGGGATTTGGTGTACCTCTTAGCCCCCGTGTGAGATTGCCTTTTTGAGATTTGTGATCAAGGTTTCCACAGAGATATGAGATTAAGGACCAGGGAGAGATGCCACCGACACTTGCTTAGAGGCAGGCTGGGGAATCCTCCCTGAGAAGAGACGCTAATGAGTGGGCCAATAAAGGGCCCTGGGGGGAGTCCTTGGGTGGTAAAAATGGTTAACATATTCAGCTGCTAATTGAGCTTGGAGGTTCAAGTCCACCCAGGGGTGCCTGGGAGGAAAGACCTGGAGATCTCCTGCTGACAATGCAGCCCCTGAAAACCTTAAGGAGCACAGTTCTACTCTGACACACACAACCAAGTCATCTTGGCAACCACTGGTCCTGAAGGAAGGCTGGGCTGGGGGAAGGCTAGGGCTACTGGTTGCTCCAGCCACTCCCAGGGAGGAGCTGAGGAAATGTGGCTGCTTTAGGACTCAGAGCAGAGCAAGACTTGGGGCAAAGTGAGCTGTGGGAAACCGGCAGAGAAGAGTCGCCGCCCTTGTCCCTCCACTGAGTCACCAACTTGCTGAGTTTTCCCAATCACTGGGTTTACTTTTCCTTGCTCTTAAAACCAAACAAAAACCACCCACTGTTTTGCAGCCTGTGCTATTTGCACATGATATTGACTTTGACTTTCTTGTGAAGTGGCCTCCTTGCTGACCGGGAGCCCCCTTTGCTAGTGAGCCCCCCTGCACGAGAAGAAGGTAGACTTGCCTTTGCAACCTTGTCCCCCTGGAGCCCTGCCCTGGGTGGGCAGTCAAAGACTTACATGCCTTCACAGCAAGAGCTCACTGACGCTCCGCACCACTCTGAGGGAGTGCAACTTACTCCCATGCAGAAAACGGAGGCTCAGAGAG
>NW_022104341.1:870427-875173 GCF_000313985.2 Echinops telfairi
AGTTGGGGTGGGCACCCCCAGATGGGGCTCCGTCTGCAAGGGCATCACAGTTCCCTAAGTTTCATTGTAAGGACTGCACTCCATAGGGTCTGTGTAGCTGTGAGTTTCCAGAAGTGGACCGCCAGGCCAATCTCTGAGTGGGTTCAAACAGTTACTCTTTTGGTGGGAGCTAAGTGCAGTATCTTTGCACCACCCAGGTCGCTGTGGGTCAATCAATCCAGAATTCATTGGATGCCAATGGTCTTGGTTTGGGGTTTTTTGTTCTGTCAAGAAGACGGATGTCAGGATTAGAGTGAGCCTTACAAGCGATGCAGTCCAATCTTTCTAAGGAGAGTAGCCCCAGAACATGAAGGCTCTTCTGCAGGCCTCTCCCTGATGATGTGCCCTCTTCCCCTTCCAGCTGCATCTGCTTGTTGTCCTTCCCACAGACTTGCTCTCAGGCAGCGCTTGCCCAGAGTACCATGTCTTCTTTTGTACCAGGCCACATGCACCCCCTCTGCCAGGCTCAGCAGGATGAATCTCACCCCCTACCTGCCCCCCATGCACCTTCTGGCCCTCCCGGTTTCCCTCTTGTGGTTCACCTGTGGATGCTTGGCTTGTAAACTTCCCAAGTTTCACAAGTCATTTCTCATGTGTTTCATGCACCTGTTTTTCTTCTCAAGCAAGGATGTGAGCTTCTTGACAGGAGTGATGGCTTCTGATTCTTTGGCATTTCCAGGAACAAGGAAAACCCCCCCTTCCATGTTCTTTGCTCATTTAATCTCCACAACCGCCCAGCAAGGGTTGTCAGCTACTTCACAGGATGCTGATTAACCTCCTAGGCAGGGTCTCCTCAGCTGTGCTGCTTTCTCATCCCCAGGGTGGCCCTCTCTGTGTTCAGAGAAGGCAGCTGCCTCTGGACATCTCGAAGCTTGCTGAAAACCACAGCTCTAGCATCTGGGGCCAGGAAATGCCAGGAACGCGTACTCTTTGGAGCTAGAAATTATCTCAACTCGATCTAAACCCTGTTCCACGGCTAGGATATAATCAGAGGCAGCCAGAACCCATCAAGGCCCCACTAAGTGTTCACTGGTGCATCTTGCTATAAGATACGTGATACATGCTCTCCTCACTGTGTGTTTGCATGCGCTTCCTTTGCCTGCCTGCTTCCTCCTCTCTGCCTAGAGATACACGACTGAGCCTACACAGCTCCTCTGTGACTTTCACTTCAACTGGGGAAGTTTGTCTGTTCACTTCTCTCTGCTGCCATCATGGCAGGAAGAAAATGCCATCTCTCCCATAAAGGTGGACAGTCTCAGAAACTACAGAGCAGCGGTTCTCAACCTGTGGGTCGCGATCCTTTTGGGGGGTCAAAAGACCCTTTCACAGGGGTCGCTGGATTCATAAGATTAGCAAAATTATAGTTATGAGGTAGCAACAAAAATAATTTTATGGTGGGGGTCACCCTAACATGAGGAGCCATATTAAAGGGCTGCAGCATTAGGGAGGTTGAGAGCCACTGCTATGGAGGGTCACGATGAGTCAGCACCGGCCTGATGGCAGCGGGTTTGTTTGGTTTGGGTATGCAGCCTTCAACTTAATTTAAACTTGAGGGCCTTCTCTTTTGCTATCCCTCTGCCTTACCAAGCGCGATGTCCTTCTCCAGGGACTGGTCTCTCCTGACCACATGATGCCTGTCAGTGGACTGAGACATCCAACTTTTTTGTTAGCAGACTAGTGTTTAGATGCTTACACCACCCATGAATCCTGGAATACTGTGGGTGATCAAGAAACACTTGTTGAATGACTCAACAGAAGATGGGTCAGGTTGGGCTTTGGGTTTGGATTCTGAGTGTGGACTGGGGTAGGGCATGAGGAACCTGGATTTGAAGGAGGGGTATGGAGGCCCCCAGTAAGGGAATAAGCAACTTTGCCTAGTTAACCATCTTGCTCAGGACTACTGGCTCCTTAAAATCTATGTTTGGAAAGCCAGCTCACCTCTTCCACCCTCATTTCTACCTCCAGCTCCAGCCCCTGAACTTGGCTGCAGTTCAGGTCCTGAGATCAGGGAGCTGCCACAAGACCTGTTTTTAACATGTGCCAGAGCCTTGGCCAAAAGACAAGGGGAGGGCCAAGAATCTGATGTCTCACAATTTTAAAGTTACAGACTATGCTCATGAATGGCCCATAAAATGTATTCTAACCTCCAACTTCAATAACAAAACAACAACAACAACATACACGTTGGAAAGCTCTAGTTTTTTTAAATTGAAATAAGATCAAATATCAATGATAACTGCATTAAGTTGCTATTGGTGTATATCTCAGCATTATTAATTATTACACATTTATTTTATACTTCTATTTTTTCACTTCAGCAAAATCCCTATTGGAATTGTTATGCAATTGTTTATTGATGGAGCAAAGTGGATGTGGAAAGCAAAGTGTAGTTGTATCCAAAGTAGCAAAAATCTCCACATCTTTTCATCATAAATTGTCATTCAACTAAATGTACACAATTTTAACACACATTTTCATGTTTTCAAAAAACAAATTTTCTTACAACACATGTTTAATCATCTGTTTGAATTAGGGGTACAACATGTGCACAACTATAGCTAACGATAAAGCTATATTTCAATCAAGGAAGACCTCTGGCAAGATGTGACTGGGTGACACATACCAGAGGGACTCTGCAGAGATCAGTACAGGAGAGCAACTGAGAGGGAAATTCCACGCTACTGAGTCACAGAAGGAGCATAAAAAAGACAAGTAGACACAGATCCACTAGGTTTTGAGGTGCTGTGGGATTTTGGCTTACGGCAGTGGAGGCCAGCTAAGGCTTAACCTTAGCCCTGCCGGAGTCTCATCCAGAGTGGAGCGTCTTTGGTCGGCCCAAGGGCTTTACTTCAACACAGCCACAGCTTGCTGCCACCTCTGGGCATGGTTTAAACCCCTCCAGCCCCACAGTCAGACGATCGGGGTTCAGCTATATCTTTACTTTTGTTTCTCTCTTTACCCTCACAGTCTCAGCAGACTCAGGGATATTTTTTTTTTGTGGCTTTTTTTCTCTTCTTTTTCTTCTCATATGCCACTGCCAGCCTCCAGACCACTCCCCTTCGCCTAGGGTAATTACATCTTCCCTCCACCCAGCTGGGGAAGCTCTGCCCTCTGCTGCGTAACATGCAGCTGGGGAAATCCTACTCACCTTCCTCTGCAGGGAACTCACACCTATCCTCCAAGGCTCTTTAAGCCACTGGGGGGAAATCCAGCCTGCCCTTTGGGATGCCTCACTTGGCTGCTGGAACCTCTGCACACTTTCCATGGTTGCTCCATGTGGCTGGGGAACCCCTGCCCAGCCTCCACAGTCCCATGTGGCTGAGGGAACTTCCTACTGCCTGCTGTAGGGCCTCACATGGCTTAAGGAAGTTCAATCAACACTATCCAGCAACCCATGCTGCTGCAGGAACCTCTGCATGACCTATGTGGTGAGCTACCTGACTACGGTAAGTCTGCCCACAATCATGGTACTCTACACCAACGTGGGTGCAGGCACTCCTGCACACCCCCTGAGGCACCCTAAACTGCTGTGGGTCACACCAGCACAGTTTCCTGTGAGATCATCCAGTGCAACGCCATTCTCATAGGTCCACAACCACCCATACAGCATCCCCTGACAGGGCTATCCATATTGACCTCCAAATAACAGAATACTGGTTGGCTAGGGAAAGAGTGAAACCACAGGAGGATAAAGCGGTAGCCCAATCCCACAGTGCAATTAGCTGCAGGCAGTTCAAAGAAGCTTTCCTTCAAGTTTCTGAAAGAGTGCTCTTCAACTCTCTGGAGAATGGTACCAGGCTCCCCTAAAACAACACAATGCAAACAGCAATCAGTCCCAGCAGCCTCAACAACAACAACAACAACAACAACAACAACAACAACACCAGGAGAAACAAAAGGCAATGGCAGAAGAAGTCCTTAACCTAATGACACGCATAGAAAAAGCAGACATGGATCTTCCACAGAAATAAATCTTCTGAATGCTGCTTGGAGTAATACAGGATATGAGGTATACAGAAAAAGGATGAAATGACAGAGGAGATAAAGGCCACACACCAAAGGGAAATATAAGACCTAAGGGATGAGATAACAAAAGCCAGTATCAAATTCACAGACTTCACCAACCGTTTTGAGGAGGCAGAGAATGAATCTGTGTACATTCAAGCACATGGAGATCATACAGACCTCTCTTGACCACTAGGCCATAAGGCTGGAAATCAACAAAAGGGCGATTAAGAAAACAAGAGGAAACAATTGGAAGATAAATAACTCTCTATTGCAAAAGGCGTGGGTACTGGCCCAGATCAGATATAAAATCTGAAAGTTTCTAGAAACCAATGAGAATGAGCACACAATGTACCAAAACCTTTGGGACACAGCAAAGACAGTTATCAGAGGAAGTTTCAAAGCAATACATGCACACATGAAAAATGAAGAGAGACTAATGATTGGTATGTTGACACAAGATTTACAGCAATTAGAGCAGAGTCAACAGGATAATCCTACTAATAGCAAAAGAAAAGAAATAACAAAGTCAGGTCTGAGATTCATGAGAGGGAAAATAAGAAAAATATGGGAAAAATTAATGCAGCTTAAAGTTAGTTATTTGAAAGGATCAACAGATTGGCAGACCACTGGCAAACCTAACTAAAGAAAGGAAGGAACAAATTTCAATGGCAAGGATGAGGGATGAAACAGGGTATATTA
>NW_022104341.1:875785-877406 GCF_000313985.2 Echinops telfairi
CTGTCTTGGCTTGGAGGTGGTGCAGGGGCTTTATCTCAACACAGCCACAGCTTGACACCACCTTGGGGCAGGGATTAAATCCCCCCTCCTCTTCTCTCTGTACCCCCATGGTCTCAGTGTACTTAGTTGTTGTTTTTTTTCTTTTTTCTTCCCTTTCTCTAACACACCACTGCTGACCTCCAGACTACTCCCCTTAGCCAAGGGCATTTATGCCTGACTTCCACCCACCTGGGAGAGCTCCACTCTTTGTAGTGTAACCCAAGGCTGGAGAAAGCCCGCCACCCTCCAGCAGGGGATGTCCCACCCAAATTCTTCCATGGGATCTCCCGCCTTCCTTCTTCAGGGGAAATCCTGCCTGAGTGGCTGGGGGAGCTCCTACCTGTCCTCTGTGATCCCATGTGACTGAGGTAACTATCTCCTGCCTGCTGTAGTGCCTCACAAGGCCTAAAACAGCTCAGCCAACATGCGCCAACATTCCACGCTGCTGCAAGAACCCCTGCCCAACCTCCACAGCGATCTACCTGACCAGGGCAATTCCTCTCACGATTTGCTGTTCTCTACATGAAAGTGGGCAGCCCACCAGCCTTCTGTGGCATTCCTGTTGCAGCAGGCACCCCCATACACCCTCTGTGGTGCCCCAAGCTGCAGTGGGCCACATATCATGGCTTCTTTTGTGATCATCCAGTAAAGCACCATCCTCATGGGTCCATAACAACCCAACCAGTGTCCCTGAGAGAACCATCCAACTTTCCCTCCAAATAACAGAATGCTGGTTGACTAGTAGAAGAGTGAAGCCACAGGAGGATAAAGTGGTAGTCCAATTCCATAGTGAAATTAGCTGCAGGCAGTTCAAAGAGACATTCCTACAAGTCTCCAAGAGAGAGCCAGTGCTCTTCGACTACCTGGAAAATGACACCTGGTTCCTCTTAAACAGCACAGGGCAAACAACAATCAGCCCCAATGACCTCAAAGAAAAAACAGGAGAAATAAAAGGCAATGGCAGAAGCAGTCCTGAACCTAACGACATGCATAGAAGAAGCAAACATTGATCTGCCACAGAAAGAAATGATCAGAATGCTGCTTGGCGTCATACAAAATATGAGAGAAAGAATACAGAAAAGGGATGCAATGACAGAGGAGATAAAGTCCATACACCAAAGGGAAATACAAGAGCTTAGGGAGGAGATAACAAAAACAAGTAGCAGACTCAGGGATTTCGCCACTCGACTGGAGGAGGCAGAGAAATGCACCTGTGACCTAGAGGAAAGCCAAGCAGACTTTAACAAACATGAACAAAAATCTAATAAGATCATCAGAGAAACTGAAGAAAACCTAAGAGCTATGTCTGATTCTATGTAGAGGAACAACATCAGAATAATTGGATTACCGAAGGAAGACACAACAAAGAAGTCATCTGCAACAATAATGAGAGAAGTATTGGGGGAAAACATCCCCAGCTTAATGAATGAAAACCAGGCAACCATTCAGGAGGCTGAAAGAACACCAGCTAGGCTGAATCCCAAGAACTCACCAAGGCATATAATAGCTAACCTATCCAACTCTGAGGAAAAGCAGAAAGTCATGAGAGCAGCTAGGGAAAAACAAGCAATCACATATAAAG
>NW_022104341.1:886867-889296 GCF_000313985.2 Echinops telfairi
CCCTCTTCAATAAGTAGTGGTGGAAAAAGTGTATATCTATCAGCAGAAAAATGAAGCAAGACCCTTATCTTACTCTATGTACAAGAATAGACTCAAGGGGGATCACAGACCTTGAGGTAAAACTGCGATAAGGGCCAGCGATGAGGGAATTGGGACAAACCTGAGAACTTTGGCAAAGGGAATACATAGGCTATCAGAAACAGGGAAGGACACAAATACAGAGGAGGCACAAAGTTATGAGTGGGGTATGCTGAAGATAAAATGCCTGTGTATATCGAAAGAATTCACCAAGAGAGTAATAAGTGAGCCTATGGACTGGGAAAACATCTCTAGCCATGACTCATCAGACAAATGCCTTATTACTAAAATCTACAATGCTCTGCTAGCTTACAAAGAGAAAAAAACCTAATTGTCCACCGAGGAAGTGGGCAAAGGAGCTGAACAGAAGTTTAACAAGGGCAGAAATCTGAATGACCAATAAACATATGAGAAAATGTTCCTGATCGTTAGCCATAAGAGAAATTCAAATTAAAAAAACTATGAGCTACTACCCAACACCCTCAAAGATAGCCCAACTCAAAAAAATCAGAAATCAACAAGTGTTAGAGGGCCTGTGGTGAGATAGGAACTCTCGTCTACTGCTGGTAGACCTGCAGGTATGTATAAGCACTATGGAAATTGATTTGGTGAGACCTAAAACAGATGGAAATTGAGCCACCATATGACCCAGAAATCTCCCTACTGGGCATATACCCAGAAGAGGCAAGAAACAAACCACGGCCAGACATCTGTGCTCCAATGTTCACTACAGCACTGTTCATAATTGCAATGAGTTGGAAACCACCCAGATTTCCATCAATGGACAAATGGATTAAAAAACTGTGGAACATACATACAACGGAGTACTATATATTCCTAAAAAGCAGTGATGAACGCATGGAGCACATCACTGCATGGGAAGAACTGGAGGAAATGATGCTAAGTGGAGTAAGCCAAGCACAAAAGGAAAAATACAACATGAGTTTGCTGAGGTAAGTTAACAAATGCAAAAGGGATATAGGGGAAAAGCTTCTGTATACATACATTCCTGGGGTGAGGTCCAGGTACTATGGCAGGGGCCAGACCCAATCCAGGGATACATATGGCAGCCAACTGAAATGGAACCATAAAGAAAGAAAGAACGAAAGAACGAACAAACAAACGAAAGAAAGAAAGAGATAAATAAATAAATAGATGATAGATAGATAGATAGATAGATAGATAACCCACCCAAGGGGAGGGTGTTGTTTATAACTCCACAGGAGAGGGAGAGAGGGACCAGACTTCAACCCGGTGCGCCAAGATGTGAATGCAACATACTTGTTGCAGGTAACCAATAGAGAGGTCTGTGGGGCCAGCCCCAATCCTAATTATGTGAACATGTCCCCTCTCCAGAAGAATTCACTTTAGATGACAGCACTGAAGCTACAGCTCAGGGAGTGAGGTGTATCTGATCGGAACACACAGGAGCAAGTGAAGAAGGAAGGAGAGAGACTAGAACACATCTTGGCTCATCAATCCCCGGGGATGATATTCCTGTTCAGAGCAGTCAATGCACAAAGAGGAGCATACGGCCAGCCATCTCTCACTGACCCATAGCATTAAGAGGGACAACATTGGAGGCACAGTTCAGGCTAATCTGAACCCATCACACCAAGGCAAAATGCTAAGGGCATGCAACAGAGCAGCAAGGGGAGCAAAGCAATGAAGTCCCTGGGGAATACCAAAAATAGACTTTGGGGAAAGGGCATGGTACTCCATCAGATTCAGAAAACACTCCTAAAGGTCAACAAACAGAGCTGGAACTATTTATAGGCTTTTCTTATTTTGTTAGTTTTATTGCTATTTTTTGTTTTCTTTTGTTGTTCTCTGCCTTGTTTTTGTGTTTATTAGTGTCTCAGCATGTCTATCTAGATAAGATAAGATAGACGGGATAAACAACCCAGAGGAGAAAACAACGGGTCTGACAGTTCTGGGGGGACACAGGAAAGGGAGAGGCAGGGGAAAGGAATTGGATGTTAACAAACCCAGGGACAAGAGAACAACAAGTCATCTAAAATTGATGACGAGGAGGATGTAGAATGCCCGGTAGGGCTTGATCAAGGGCAATGTAATCGACAGGAATTACTGAAAGGCGAATGAAGGCTGAACATGGTAGTGGGACAGGAAGAAAATAAAAGGAAATAGAGGAAAGAACTAGGAGGCAATGGGCATTTGTAGAGGTCTTAATACAGGCATGTACATATATAAATATATTTGTATATAATGATAGGGAAATAGACCTATGTACATATATTTATATCTTAAGTAATAAGGTAGCAGACGGACACTGGGTCTCTACTCAAGTACTCCCTCAACACAAGAATACTTTGTTCTAATAACCTGGCATT
>NW_022104341.1:890392-892210 GCF_000313985.2 Echinops telfairi
TATTCATTCACTCAACAAGTGTTCACAGAGGATCTCACTAGAGGTAACATCTAATAGAGACGTCAAAGCTCTATTCTAGTAGATATGCGTACTATAGAAACATGTATTTATTATATATTTTATTATGTATAATAAAACTATATGTCTGCGAAGAGGCTTCCAAAAGTTCGTGGAAAAAATAGAATGACAAGATCAGAGAAGTTTTCCATCAACTTCACTGGAAAGTATTCCTCAGCTGCCTTGTGTCATTTCTGTGATGACCACACTGGTGTGTGGGTAACTGCAGCATCTCACGTCAACCAGGAAGAAAGGGAAGAAAGGGGGCATTGAGCACGATGGGGAGGCCAGATTTCCTTATGCAAGAGTCTGTTATATTCCCCCTATCTGAGAAGAAGGATTTGGCATGCTAGAACATTTTTTTCTTTTACTCAAGCATGTTTTCCCATCAGTGACACCACTCCACCCCAGCCAACACACATCGGAAAGTCATGTCCATCCCCAACCCGAAAGCAACACAACCCACAGTTCTTCTTGCCCCAGAGACTCGTCAGCTTTTGGTTGAAGCACATAAGACAAGAGATGTGGCCACAAGACAAGAAGTGTTGTCTTGGTGCCTGCATGGTGTTAGTTCCAAGACAGGGAATTTACCGTCTTAAGTCATGCCGGGAATTGGGAATTGAGAAGCAAATCCAAGTGACAGGGATGCCCCTGTTTCCCTCCATAAATACAGTTGTGGTGTGTTTGTGCCATGACGGTAAGGCTCTACTACAAGAGTCCCGGGGCAGGTGCCTCTCTTGCCTGGGTCAAAAGGCAGGGCCCCAGGAAACACCAAATCCTATTATCAACCTTGAGTTCTAAGCGGGAACACTGGAGAGCTGAGAGGCTGTTAATATGGATCATTAGCAGTTTTCCAACTCTTTTGCAGAACAGCATGCTGTTTGGCTGCCAAAATATTAGGATTGAAAGCAGCTGGCAAAAACGTTCAGGGAGGAAGTGAGTCTGCTTAGAGAAGGCAGAGGGAAAACCCTTAAGACTGTGTTCTGCGAAGGAACCTCACTGCCAGGTTCACGTTTGAGGGCTCTTTCCTCTCCCAGGCACCTCGGGCTCCTTTGAAGGAGGGGGTGCCCAGGGAATTCCACCTCTGGAGCAGTGGGACAGAGGAGATGCTGTCACTTCTCTAAAGAAACTCGCAGCCCAATTGTAAATCTATTCTCAACACATATTGAATGACACTGGAAGTGAAAGAGAAACGGAAAAGTCCACTTCAGCATCATTTCAGCGGTTATTTCTAAAGAGCCAGACCCAAGGGGGGTGACAGTGGGAGGGGGGAAACAACAGCAAGCACTGCCTGTGAGTATCAAGAGGAGCGTGGAAGTCCCAGGGGCTTACGGAGGCTTCTGCCTTGTCTATGTTAACAAGACAGACTCCGTCACCTGAGCACAGGTAGCCAGGTAGGCATCGTCTCGTCATGTACAGATGAGAAAATTGACTTTGGAAGAGAGAGTACTTTGGCGGGTGTCTTAGCACCACCTTAACAGAGATGCCCCAAGTGGATGACTCTGACAAACCGGTATTTGAATGTTCACTGTTTAGGACAGTGGTTCTCACCTTCCTAAGGCGGCGACCCTTTCATACAGTTCCTCATGTTGTGGTGACCTCCCCAACCATAACATTGTTTTCATTGCTACTTCATCACTGTCATTTTGCTACTGTTATGAATCGGGCGACCCCTGTGAAAGGGTCGTTCAACCCCCAAATGGGTGGCGACCCACAGGTTGAGAACTGCTGCTTTAGGAGGCTAGAAGTCTGAATTCACTG
>NW_022104341.1:893155-913992 GCF_000313985.2 Echinops telfairi
GCATATATTTTTAAAGCACCGAGTAGGGTGCTGACTTCTTTTCATTCACTACTAGCTTATCTATTCATTCACTCAACAAGTGTTCACAGAGGATCATTATTCGCCAGACTGTGGAAGGTGCAAACGGTTAAGTACTCAACTACTACTAGCCAAAGGCTGATGGTTCAAAACCGCTGAGATGTGCCTGAGAAGACAGGCCTGGCAGTCTGTTTCCGCAAGGCCTTCATAGCCCTGTGGAGCGGTTCCGCTCTGCACACATGGGCTTGCTACGAGTCAGAATCAACTACAACTCTATCTGCTAAGCACTGTTCTAGGTGTGGGGACACAGCAGTGAACAAACTAGACAAAGACCTTGCCCCCCTGGAGTTTATATTCTAGTGGGAGAGGGAAATGACAAACAAATTCAGAGATGAACTACAAAGTATGTCAGATGGTGGTAAGCATGGAGACAATGGGGCAGGGAATATTTCTCCGAGTATGGAGAGAGACAGGTAGATTGGGGAAGGCCTCAGGGAGAAGGTGGTCTCTGAACCATACCCTGTGGCTACGAGGCCACGAGCCAGGCAGCTATTTGCGATGGGAACCACCTGGTATGTTCTACGAGCAGCCAGGGACCATGGTGGAAACACAGAGTGAGCCAGGTGAAAAGACCCAGGATGGAAGCTCAGATGACAAAAAGGCCTTTGGTAATCAAACTTATGCTCGAAAGTCCTGCTGCCATTGAGCTGACTCTGACTCGCAGTGACTCACAGGACAGAGAAGAGCTGACCCTGTGGGTTTCCGAGGCTGTTAGTCTGTACTGGAGTAGAAAGCCTCATCTTCTCCCAGAGCGACTGGGAGTTTCCAGCTGCTGACTTTGTGGTTAGCAGCCCAACACATAATCCACCACGCCACCCGGGCTCCTCATGAGGACTGGATGGGCTATTGAAAAGATGTTACACGTTAGACAGGAGGAAACAGGGAACGATAGGTCTGACTTGCCTTCTACCAGGATGGCGCTGAACACTGTGTTGAGAATAAGAGGGAGCCAAGGGCGAGGTTAAGGAGACAAGTTGGGAGGCTCTGGGGGAAAAAAGTCCAGGAGAAAGATGATGGCGACCTGGCCGAGGGTGGCAGCAGGTAGTAAGAAGTGGTTGGATTCTAGATGTATTGTGAAGGTGCTCATGTGGACATGTTCTCAAATCATTGAAGCGTTGCAACAAATATATGGGAGTGCTGTCCCACATAAAGCAACCGTTCTTAGATGGATCAAGCATTTTGAGGAAGCCTTTAAGGGAAGATCTTAAAGATGAGCCAAGAGGGAGAAGCGACAGAGAAACTTATATGGAAGTCCAGAAACTTGTGGAAGAGGACCATAGTTACCACGGGTTCAATCTCACATAGTTCAGCATTTTCAATTTTAAGTGAACATCTTTGCCTCAGCAAGTTCTTTGCTTGTCAAGTTTTTTGAGTGTCCAGAGCATTGCAAAAAGATCAGCTTGTTCAAAGAGCAGATCTTCCCATCGGTCTTATAAGCAAGACAGTTTTATGGAACAAAGAAAATTGGAACGAGCTTTGATATATCAATATGCTCCAGAGACCAAGCACCAGTCAAGGTAGCAACTTCTGAGGGGAATCTTCTGAAGTGGTTAAATTCAAAGCAGAGAGGTCAGCCCAGAAGGTCTGGGCCAACTGTGTTTTGTTTTTAAATTCCAAAGGGAGAATTTTTTCCCCCAATTGTTTT
Organism: Echinops telfairi; assembly: GCF_000313985.2. Lineage (NCBI taxonomy): Eukaryota > Metazoa > Chordata > Mammalia > Afrosoricida > Tenrecidae > Echinops > Echinops telfairi. The sequence continues at coordinate 894,879 of NW_022104341.1, forward strand.
ATTAGGGGCTCATACAACTCTTATCACAATCCATACATACATCAATTGTGTAAAGCACATTTGTACATTCATTGCCCTCATCATTCTCAAAATATTTCCTCTCCACTTAAACCCCCGGCATTAGATCCTCATTTTCCCCCTCCCTCCCTGCTCCCCACTCCCTCATGAACCCTTGATAATTTATAAATTGTTATTTTGTCATGTCTTGCCCTCTCCGACATCTCCCTTCACCCACTTTTCTGTTGTCCATCCCCCAGGGAAGAGGTCACATATAGTTCCTTCTAATCGGTTCCCTCTTTCCAACCCACTCTCCCTCTACCCTCCCAGTATCGCCACTGGTCCTGAAGGGATCACCTGCCCTGGATTCCCTGTGTTTCCAGTTGCTATCTGTACCAGTGTACATCCTCTGGTCTAGCCAGACTTGCAAGGTAGAATTTGGATCATGTTAGTGGGGTTGGGGAGGAAGCATTTAGGAACTAGAGGAAATTTGTATTTTTCATCGTTGCTACATCACTCCTTGACTGACTCGTCTCCTCCCCGAGACGCCTCTGCAAGGGGATCTCCAGTGGCCTAAAGATGGGCTTTGGGTCTCCACTCCGCACTCCCCCCATCATTCACTATGGTAAGATTTTTTGTTCTGATGATGCCTTATACCTGATCCCTTTGACACCTCGTGATCGCATAGGCTGCTGTGCTTCTTCCATGTGGGCTTTGTTGCTTCTGAGCTAGATGGCCGCTTGTTTACCTTCAAGTCTTTAAGACCCCAGACACTATACTTTTTGATAGCCGGGCACCATCAGCTTTCTTCACCACATTTGCTTATGCACTCATTTGTCTTCAGTGATCCCAAAGGGAGACTCTTGATAGACTTTCTCACAGAATGGCTTACTATGGAAAAAAGAACATTCATTGATGAGAAAAAGGCCAGGAAAGATGTGTTTAAAAATGTTTTTTTCCCATTACGGCAATGCACTTGCTCATTCTTCAAAGAGAGAACCCTCGAGCTCTGATTTTGCTTCTTTTTGTCTCCAAACTCAAAGAATATTTAAGCAGAACCTAAGTCGTGTCCCTCGAGGATGCCCCAACTACCGTTTTCGCATGTTGTAATAGTTAGGTTTATTGTGCCCACCTGGCCAATAGGATCATGTGGGATTAATCAGGTTGCAGTTTGATTGGAGGGCAAAGAGGTAAATAGCTCTGCAAGGCCCATCCTCCTCTCTCTTAGTCTCTGGTGATCGGAGCATTCTGGGGCATTTGTGCTGCTGCTATAGCTAGTTCTCTGTCTCAACTTGGGAACTACATTACCTATAGGCCAGGCCAACCCATGGATCATGTTGCTAGAACTTGAGGCTCCTTTGAGACCTGCTTTGTCACACTGCTGGTGCATACATTGCTTGAGTTTGAAGCTGGTGGATCCTGTCATCTGGCATTGCTTGCATTCAACAGCCCATCTGGGCTGCTTCCCTAAGCTCCAGAGCTACTGATTCTTGGCGACCCACCCTGCTGCTCTGCCTGTGGGCAGACTCTGCTTGCCTTGCCCCAGGGAGGACTCTGCTGTCTGCTTCCTTGACCTTGGACCCGACAGCCCAGGTTGAAGGACTTCCAGTATATTAACTGTTCCAGGGAAGTGAGCTGAACTGAAAATTCTGTACTGCTGTGTGGACTAATTAGCTGTTATATTCCTTTTGCTGTACAAACCTATCCATATATATGTGTTTATAGGATAGGTATATCATACACACACACACACACACACATATATATATATACCCTGCTTTTGTTTCTCTAAAGAGCCCTGCCTAACACACATGTGTGAATCAAAGAGCACAGAATTCTTCAAGTAAGTGCGAGAAAGATGGAGACAATGACTTCAAACGTGTCTAGATGTAGGTGGAGGATACATCAAGAACAATAACTTTACATTTAGATTTTTTGGTTTAATAAAGGCTTCTATGATTCTGTAGCAATACTTTTTGACTTACTGCCATATATATATATACAACAGAACTAAATCCTGCCTGGCCCAGCATCACCTGGTGATCACTGGAATACTTGATTTCATCCTTGTGGCTGCTGTGTCAATCCATCTCACTGAGGGTCTGTCTCTCTTGCTGTAGTTGGCCCTCCAGTTACCAAACATCATGCCCTCTTACAGAGACTAATCCCTCCCAATGGTATAGCCTCAGCAAATCAGACAATGTTTGTTGTGATCCATAAGAGCTCCGTTGACTAATTTTCATAAATAGATTGCCAGGTCTTTCTTCCTACTGACTTTGTTTGGAAGTGATGATGAAACCTGTCCACTCTGGACAATCCTGCTAGGTATTCAAAATACCAGTGCCACCGCTTCTAACCTCTTAGCAACGTGCAAGCCACCACAGTATGATAAACTGGTAGACAGAGGTGTATCTCTCTATCTGTCTATCTATAGCAATCGATCTGAAGTTCAAGGGAGGTTCACGTTGGAAATATAAATTTAGAAATCATAGCACATACTGAAACACGAAGAAAATCTTTTGAGAGGGAAAGAGATCACAGAATTGAATGGAACCCTGGGAATTTGAGCATGATGTTAAAAATAATAATAATAATAACAACAACAACACAACAACAAAAACACCACCCTGTGAGTTAGGAGGAAGCCAGGAGAGTGTAGACTATGGGGAGTTAAATGAAGAAACCATTTTAGGAGCCAAGTTGCACCAAAGGACACTGAGAGGTTGAGCAAGATAAGGACTGAGAATTGATGGGGGACTTGTTGACGTGAAGTCAACGATGAACTTGAGAAGAACAATTTCAGTGGAAGGGGGTAGGGGAGACAGCCCTACTATAGAGATGTAAGAGAACACAGGAATTCTTACCAGTGGATATAGTTAACTCTTTTGAGGAGTTTTGTTGCAAGAGGTGTTGTGAGAACAGGGAGGACAGCTGAATGGGGCTGTCAGTCAAGAGGCTTTGTTTCCAGTGTGGAAGATACTAAAGCATGTTTAAGTTCAAGGTAATGGAGCAATCCACTAGTAAAGGACCCTGCATGATGCAAAACAGAGGAGAAAGTTGCTAGAGAAATGTCCTAAACAGGTAAAAGATCAGATTTAGAGCACAAGAGTCCAGGTTGTCTTTAGATTGGAGTAGGGACAGGTCATCTGCAGCAACAGGACAGCCAGATAGTTAGGCATGTGTTCAGAAGGAGGGGCAGATACCAGTTCTCTTCTTTCTGCTTTAGCTGTTTTAATGAAACAGGAAGCGAGACCACGGGCCGGAAGTGAGGAGAATGGGGGAGGTGTTGGCGGTCTAAGAGACTGTTGTGAGGTTTAAACGAGATGACCTATGTAGGAGATATCTTTGCTTATAAATGTTACACTCCAACTGAAGTGAACTTCTCTACTGCCTTTGCGATGGCTGTTCATAGTAATTCTATCTTTAAAATTACATGCAGATAGTTTACTATGATAGTACCCTATGTTCAGTATAAAAATATGGAAAATGCAGACAAGTATCAAGTAAAAAATAGCATTCCTTTCCCCAAAGAAAGCAGTGACTCATATTTTGATGTAAATCCTTCCAGACCTTTTCCCTATGAATAAGACATAGTCTTCCCTGTATTCTGCTTTTCCGGTTAACATTATGTATCCACATTCCCCATGTCTTAAGACAGTGTGTTAGTCTAGGTACTTTAGAGAAACAAATCCACAGCAACTCATGTATAAGAGAGTTTTATGTAAAGAAAGTGCGCATCACGAAAACATCCCAACCCAATGCTGCCCAAGCCCACAAGTCCAACATTAACCCATTAACCCAACACCAGTCCAAAAGTCCTCCACCTCACAAAACAGAGGCAATGATGCCGACTGCAGGAGGAAAGCTGAGTCAGTGAACGAACAAGCATCTCAGCACTAGCAGGGGTCTCCACACGGTTGCTCCAGCACCCAGGGCTGCATCGGGATAGGTCCATGTAGCTTCTCCTTGGGGATGTCTTGTAGGAAGTCAATCTTGCAAGCTGAAGCAGGGAACTGCTAAGGCAGCTGCACCCTGATGCGACCATCACAAAGCAAGAGACCAGAGAACACCACCCATTTATCCCTTTGCCTTTCAATTAGCCCCAGATGTGATTATCGGCCAGGCTGGCACAATTAACTAACTCAGACAGTATCTGAAAATCTGATTTTGACTGAGAGCATGTGGATGTTCCATTGTTTATTTTAAATGCCCCTATTTGGGGTATTTAAGTTAATACCATTTTTTTTTACATTTAAAGTAACACTGCAATGAACACCCTTGGCAGAGAAACCTTTTTGCTCTGCTGAGCCCTTCAGACCATGTTCTTAGCCATGGCGTTCCTGGGCCCAAGGGTCAGAACCTTTTGAAGGTTCTGGATACATACTGCCAAACTACCTCCCACCACCGGTCCACCGACGTGCAGTGCTCGAGCCTTGCAGGAGAGCACCCTGGCACATCATACTAAAAACCCTTGCCCAGTTGGTATTGAGTTATTGCTTTAATTAGCATTTCCTTGAAGTCAAATGTCTCTTCATATGTTTAGTGCATTTGCATTTCTCTGGAATGCCTTTGTGCCAGGGAATTGGGCTCTAGGAAAAGTCTTTCAGTGGAAATATTTCTGCAGCAGAGGCAACTGTATGGATCGGGGCCTTTTTGCGATGTTTCTTGGACAAGGAACCCAGCTCCAGGCAGCCAGGGCTTGGTGTGACCTCACCCTGCAGCGACTCTTACTCATTTCCAGCCCCTTCCCGCCCCTAGGTGCCACCTGCATCTCAGGGGTGACTTTAGCAGAGACACCATCTACCAAGCCGGCAGTGTGCACTCCTGTCATTGCGAGGACTCCGGTTGCTTTAAAATTAAACGTTCGTCCTCACCCCTGTACCGAAGCCACTGCAGCTTTAGCACTGGTTTTCAAACTTGTCTCCCCCAAATACCTTTGACACTCATTTTATTTAATTGAGGGTCCTGCTTGTCCCTTTACATTCAGAGCATCAGATATCTACTGGAAAGAAGCTGCAGCCCCCAACTTATTCTGGCAATTTTTCTAGCAGACAGAAACCCTCTCTTTTAAGCAACTTATTTTATGGGAATGTCTTCCCTTTGACTCTCCTTTCCACATGCACAGACACACAGCACCTCCAGCTCCCCACCCCCCTCTACTCCTTCACCCACATCATATCACACAATGCACCGCACTGCCCACACAAACACACACCACATGCATACACACACCATGCTGTACCCATGCACTCTCATATACAGCACACAGTCATGCCTCGTCGAACATGCACTATCCACACACCACAAAAGCTAACACACCACACATACGTTTGACCTGCACAAGACTCATACCCACACACACCATACACATATGTGTAGATCGTTCACAAACACACATCACCACCACAAACACTAACTGCATTCACAGCGCCCCCTCTCACGTAAAGTGGCAGCGTTGAGGACATGAAGAAAGTGCACACCCTACTGAGTGGCACTATCAGAGAGGGAGGGGTGACACCCAAATGACCCTCTATAAAAATTTTGTGTAGTGTCTTAGCAGGAATTCATTATTTTTTATAAATATAATCCAGGTGTGAGTTATAGCGACAGATGCCCCTTTCATAGCCCAGTGTCCATGTAGCAGTACACTTGTTGTTGATGTCAGGTGCTGCCCAGTGACGTAGGACCCATAACAACCTCTACACAACAGGAAGAAACACTGTTCCTGTGCTTGGCAGCCACGGTGTCAACCCATCTTCTTGAGGGTTTTCCTCTTTTTCACCGCCCCTCTACTTTACCAAGCATGATGTCCTTCTCCAGGGGCTGGTCTCTCCCGACAACATGGCCAAAGTATGTAAGATAAAGTCTTGCCACTCTTGCTTCTAAGGATCACTCTGGCCGCACGTATTCTAAGACAGACTGGTTTGTCCTTTCGGCAGTCCACGTCACTTTCAACATTCTTCTCCAGCGCCACAATTCAAAGGCATCGCGTCTTCCACGGTCTTCCTTATTCAGTGTCCAGCTTCGACATGCATATGAGGCGATTGAAAATAAGCTGGCTTGGGTCAGGTGCACCTTAGTCCTCGAAGTCACACTCTTGCTTTTCAGTACCCTAAAGAGGTCTTGTGCAGCAGATTGACCCAATGCAAATAACTCATCTTTTGATCTCTTGACGGCTGCTTCCACAAGCATTGATTGTGGAACCAACCAAGACAGAATCCTTGACAGCTACAACTTTTTCTCTATATCTACAAAGTTCAAACTCTTGGCTAATTTACCGTTTGAGCCAATGCACCCTGGTCGGAGCGGTCCCCATCACCCAATCACAGCGAGGCTTTGAGACACGGGGTTTGTCTGCCCTCGCTGTCAGCATACGCTGCTGCTCGCATTGGCAGCTGGTGTTTGTCACATCACTGATTTTGTCAAGTAAGTAGTATTTGTGAACCTGCAATAATATTCTTGAAAATGAAGTGGTAATTAAAGGAAAAGAGGGAGAAAAAAAATCAAATAAGGCTTCCACTCAGTTGCTGATAATGCTGTAATTGTTAATGTGGTGATTTAATGCAGAAAGATCTTACAAAACAGTTTTGTCGTTAGTAGTCAAGAAATAATAGTTAAGCAGTTTACAGCTATATTTATCACATATTATTCTATGATTCACATTGACAATAAACATTACTGAGAATTCTGCATGATCTGGTACAAGGGGTCCATGGGGTGAGGGCGGGGGTGTTGACACCATGTTATCGAACTGAGTGACATCAACCTTGGCGACGCCACTGCCAACGTACACATCTCTTCTCCCTCCCCACTCCCCTGCTCTACCCTCCCACCCTTGAGCTTTAAAAAGCATCTGTGCTTCTCGGGGGATGAAAGCGGTGTTTGCTGCACTGATTACATTTCCTTCACAACAGGCATCAAAGCTGCTCCAGCCAGCTTACTTCCTGCTTACGAGGAGGGTAGAGAGGGGCTGGGCATGCTCCGGCCAGGGCTCTGGGCTGGAGCAGAGGATTCAATAAAGCTTAGTGAGTCGGTTGTGAGACAGTCACTTTAGTCCAGAGCAGGCCTTAGACTGAGAGACCTTCCCTCCACTAGCTCATTAAAATAGCTCATAGAATGCCCAATCTGGAACAAATCACATCTGGACAGGTGGTCAGGGATAGACAATAAGAACCTTGAAGCATTGACACTACTAATTTTCCTCCACTTTCCTCATTGAAGGCTAAAGAGATTAAAAAGAAAAATCCAGAGGTATAAAGAAGCCACAGCCATGTAGCTCTGCTAATTAGAAAGAGCAAATCTAATCAACTCTGATGATCAGCTTTAGGGATTATCTGTTGGTGTAAATGTTTTATGCCAGAGTGCTCCGCCACACCGCACCCGCTTCCTCCCCACCTGCGAGAGCCTTTTCAGAGACCTTGGGCTATTTTTAATGCCTGCCCTGGAAAAACACTATTTGGAAAGGAAACCTGCTACAAATGATCCCAGTTAGGCAATCTGGAGCCAAATCTAAATGACTTCCTGAGCACCCATGCCCTGGGATGATCCAGGCCATTGCTGTCCTTCCCGTCAGTTTGCCTGCTTGAAAATCATTCCCTCTTACCCAGAACCACCCAGCCACTTACACAGAGCCAATTATTGCAGCCCTCGATCGATGTCCAGGCGCAGTAGAGGTGGGAGAGCGCAGTGGTCACAACCGTGGGCTCCGGATTCAAATGCTTGAATCTTGGCCACAGACCCTCAGTCAAGGCCTCCTGCCTGTGACTCAGATCATGATCGCAGGATCCGCCCCGGGAAGGGGGGCGTGGAGGTGCTGCCCAGTGGCTGGCACACAGGAGGCTGGACCAGTGTGAGTTGCGATTCCGATTCCTACGCGCGCATTCAGCTTCCTGCCGCCGGGAGGCCTCTCAGAGGGATGCTCCGAGCGCTACTTGCTCTGAGGGCGCCTTGCGTAAGGCACAAGAAGGGAAGATCTTAGCAGCAGAGTTTTAAAAGATGTCTTACCCGTACTAAAGAGAGCAGCAGGATGTACCGGAGTTTGAATCGACCTGTTAGCAGCACCAGCCTCATGGGACAAACTCCGTGCGTGTCCGAGTGGGAAGCATGTGCCTGCTCTCCTCATACTTCCTGCCACCCAAACTCCTGTTTCCGTTTCTGCAGTTGATTCATCACGTAGAACGAGGTCTCTTTTCTCCATACATAAATTGGACAGTCATTATTACACTATTAATACCTGTTACTGCCAGTCAATCTCGCCAGGAGTAGTAACTTATCACTGTGTGTTTAGCTAAATGAGCCGGCGATGTTCTGGTTTGCAAAGGTCAGATTTAGCAGCGCAATAAAACCAAGAAGGACGTCTTGCATTTCCACAGTGCATTTATTTTGCAAGTACACAGGGTACCAGCAGCCTGCTCGCTGACCTCCTTTGGCCTTGAAAGCCTGGTGCTTGCTTTTGATTCTATGTGGGAGCCCCCCCCACTTTGGGGTCCCACATGCCTTAGGAAATCTCCGTGCACTGCGGGTCCGGCTGTAGCCACAGCTGCCCCAGGCGGAGCCAGATCTGGTGGGGAGCTGTGTTTCTGCAAACAAGTACTCTTGACCCCTAAGAGGCGGCGTCTTTATGATGGCCATTTATTATTTACAAAGCACTGCAGGTGGACACGGCATTTGATGAGACACAAAAGAAGAGGTCCCTGACCTGTGGACAGAGAGCTTTTATCCGGTCAGTGTTTCATCCATCTGAGCTGAGCAAGGCGAGCAAGGCTGAGAGCAGAGCGGGCCGTCGGAGACGACGGGGAAAGGAAGGCTCCCGAGCCAAGAATTTTAAGTGGGTGAAGTCAGGGCCGAAGCGGGCAACCTGAGGTACCACACTCGGCTCCCTCAAAATACAAACACCCCAACCCAAACTCCCTGCCATCCAGTCAGTTCTGACTCAATGCAACCCTATAGGGCCAGGTGGATTTCTGACTCTGGATTTCTGAGAGGGGGACTCTTTACAAAAGTAGAAACCTCATCTTTCTCCCGTGTCACAGCTCCGGTGTGAAGAGAAGAATTCTGCTCCGGCGCCTGGGAGGAAGGAGCCCTGGTGGTGTAGTGGCTACTCACTGGGCTGTTGAGCGCACATGGACAGCAGTTCGAAACCACCAGCTGCTCTGCAGGAGAAAGAGGAAGCTTTCTCCTTCTGTGAAGGGTTACAGTCTCGGGATCCTACAGGGCGGTTCTTTCCCCTATAGGGTCACTATGGATTGGAATCGACTCGTGGCAGTTAGTTTGGGTTTATTGTATTTTATTTTTTCAGCCTTGGAAGAGCGGGGGAGACATAAGGAGAAAGACTAAGGAGAGACACTCAGGTGACCCTGAGTGCCTCCTATGTCAGCACGCACCTCCTGTCTCTAACTCCTCCGTAGTTACCTCCTTCTGATTCGCTTGTTTGGGGAGTGGCTGTGGCAGGGAGGAGCATTAGTCAGCTTTTAATCACGGTGTTATTGTTGCTTTGAATGCACTGGGCAGGTTCATTCTCCTCTGCCTTTGAGAAGGGTCAATATCAGGGTGTTTGGACCCTTAATCTTCAGTCACTGGCGCTCTAGTGACCAGTGGTCACACACTGGGTTGCTAAGTACAAGGTTAGCAGTTCGGAACCATCCTCAGCTTCTTGGGAGAAAGATGAAGCTTTCTACTCCCGGAAAGAGTTACAGTCTCAGAAACTCACAGGGGCAGTTCTCCGTCCCTTAGGGTCACTGTGAGTCGGCGTTGCCTTAACGGCAGTGAGTTTGTTTCTTTTTGATCTTCACTCAGGGGCAGTGGTGTTTCAATGGTAGAATTCTTGTCCTTCATGAGGGCCACTCAGGTTTGAACCCCGGCCAATGCGCCTCAGGTGCAACCTGCACCCACCTGTCAGGGGAGGCGAGGATGCTGAGCAGGTTTCAGCAGAGCTTCCAGACTACGATGGACTAGGAAGAAAGACTGGCAGATCTACTTCTGAAAATCAGCCAGTGGAAGCCGGGTGGTTCACAATGATCGGATCTGCATCGCATCCTGGGTATGAATGATGCGTGACTGGGCAGCCTGTCATTCCACCAGGCATGGGCTCTCCAAGTTCAGGGCTGACTTGATGGCATCTAACAACAACAACAACAACACAAGAACAACAACCTTCAACCGGGCCCTTACTCTTGGTCAACTACATGTCTGTATCTATCTTGGCCAGGTCAGTCCTAATGCAACCCCACCCCCACCCCCAGTCCCTTGTACCTTCCCACCATCACTGGCCTGCATTCATCCACTAGGCCCTTGCCAGATACCCACTGAGTTGTTCCCAGGCCCAGGCCTTGCCTCTCAGAAGCCAGAGAGTCAGAGCTGAATGGAAGCAGGAAGATGAGAAGGCAGAAGGTTTGGTGGTGTGGGCACAGATGCCCTTGGGCTTTCAGTCATTGGTTTGAAAACACTCAGACGTTTCCACCCCCTGGGACAAGGGCTCATGTCCTGGGGAAGCTCAGAATTTCAGCCTTACCCTGGGCTCCGGAAAAAACTGATCACGCCCTTGGCATGGGATTCTTCCTGCTCAGAGCTCAGGGCTTAGTCCAATACCAGACAAGTTTTGCAGCCAGAAACAGATAGAAATTTGGCCGAGTAGCTCTAGTGAAAGTAAAATAGATTCTGTAATGTACCAAATATGCACCAGATGGCTCTGCTTCCTACCAGCTGGTAAGGCAGGTTAACAAAGCTTATTGCCCTCCATCATCACCATCGCCATTATCATCACCATCATCATCATTATAATGACCAAATTTGATTACAAGCCCTCTGCTCTGGTACTTGGTATTCTCCAGGGCCCTCTGATTCTGGGTGTTCAGCTGAAAACATTCCCTCCCTCCCTCCCTCCCTCTTTCCTTCCTCAGCCTCCACATAACGATGGGGTTGTGGTCTGGATTATTGCTTTTCCCCACAATCCCCTCTTTCCCTTTACCTCCCTGCATATCCCAGTAACACTCTCACCCTGTTTCGTCATCACACGCCTTTCCACACCCCGACCAGGGTCTCTCAAAGTCAGGACTCACACCCACCAGACCTCCATCCTCGTCCTGCGGACATCGGGGTGCTGGCGCCCAGGGGCTCCATCCGGGCATTCTAATGCTTCCGTCTTCCCTGGAGATGCCGGCTTCAGTCACCTTCTGCTCACTGCTTGGTGCCCTCTCTCCTGACTTGAACTACCACCTGAAAGCAAGTGATTCCCAAGTCTACGTCTCTAGATCTATATCGAATCTTATTGAACAGCCAATAAGACTATTTTGGGGTTCCCATTGGCCCTATCCATTTCGAAAGCATTTCTCAGATCCAACAGTCTCTCCATTCCCGCTGTCTTGAACCAGGTTAGCATCATTCTCATTCAGTCTTCGGCACGAGCCTCTGATCTTGTTTTCCACCTGCCTTGTCTTGTCGATTCAAAGCCACCTTCTACGTTGCACCAGGCTATTTCTAGAAACAAATGGATTGCATCATTCCGGCCCTTACATACTTCCAACTCCCAGAATCAAGGCAACCTCCCTAGCTTGCCGTACGAGGCTTTTTTTTTTTTTTTTCATGATCAGGTCACATTCTCAGCACATCACACTCCCTCACCTCTGCCCTTGGCCCCTCTCAACAGACACACCGACCCTGTCCCACTTCCATGCCTTTTCCCACGCTCCTTCTCTGCACACACTGCTCCTCTCCCAACCGCCGCCCCCCCCCCCCCCCCCCCCCCCCCCCCCCCCCCCCCCCCCCCCCCGCCCCAGTTCTTGCTCATTCTTTGTGACTCAGCTTCCTTGGAATAAAAATGCCTTGGTGATGTTTTCATTGTCCTGAGCCATCAGGTTTTATTTCGGTGTTCCCACAATTCTTTGTTTGTGAAGACTGTCAAGTACTTACTCCATTTTATTCTCTGCACCCACATGTGCTGTTTTCGCCACAGGATGGACATTTATCAAAAAAATTTCTGGTCACCTAGGACCTTCTCCATCTCCCCAAAGTGTGGGGAATTCCCTGTTTTACATCTCACCTTGGGAGGCACATTCTCGCTCTTCCAGCTTCCCTTACACCTTCAGATGTGGCCTGGACCCTATACTCACAACGGACGTGTGTGTGTGTGTGTGTGTGTGTGTGTGTGTGTCTATCAGGAGCTGGTGACACAAAGCAGCCAGACGTGTGAGGAATACATTCTGGAGACAGTGGCGTGTATGGACCTCAGGCTCAGGGTCAGTCGTGGCAGAACCTTCTGATGCAGCACCTGAGGACCGGCCTGGGCCAGCAGTTGCACCAGATTGAGCAGTGGGTCTGGACCAAACAGTAGGATCAGGGACATCCCCTCTGGTCTAGTTCTGCAAAGTCCTTGGGGGGTGTTGTTCGTAGCTGTGTGGCTTCCCAGAGATTTGGGAGGGAACTAACAGTCTCTGTATAAATTCATCTTCTTTGGATGAAGGTAGTCTGAGTTGGTCTTTCATTTTTGTAACCAGTAACGTTGAAAAATCCCGAAAGACCTTCAAGAGTGGAGACCACAGCTTACTTATCTCGTGGTCCCCAGTGCGTGCCTGCCTCTGAGGAGCGTCTCTTCTCTATTGTCTGGGCTCTCTTTCTTCGAGGAGGATGGGGACCTGCAGTGCTTCGTGGGAACAGCTACGAGACTGGAGTTGAATAGCAGAACATAATGCTAAAGTTACTGGCCTCAGAAAACAGGGTCCAGTGATCTATTTATTTTTTTTATATCTAAATCGTTTTACTGGGGGCTCTTACAGCCCCTCTAACAGCCCACCTGCGATCTATTTTAAGGAGCACAGGGGCTGTTCAAAGGAGGATACTGAACAACCAATACTGATTGTTTTGATTTCAGGTAGAGTTTTCTTTCTGCTCAGCTTTCCCATACAGCTCCGAGGCTTGGAATTCCATTCCACTTCTTTTTTAAGAGGCCCCAGTGTTTCTGTCTTCTTCGTTTTGTTTCTCACCCACGTGGATTAATGGCAGAATTAAACTAAGTTCGCTGCCCACCAGGCAAAGCTGATTTGCAGAGACTGAGGGGACCGCCCCGTGCCATCTTCCTGAGAGGCCCGGGAGGGAGGTGATTTCCTCTTGTGATAAGGTTCCAAGGTTGGCAGCTGAGCAGACTGCTGGGAGCCTCTGATTTCCTAAAGCATTCGGAGCATCTCACCTTATTTCCTGGAGGACACGATGGGAAATGCAGGCTGCATGATAATGCATCGGCTGGAGGGCAGCGGTGGGGATGGCGAGCTAGCCACCCATCTCTCCTTTTCTCCCACGGGCTGCATCCCATCCCGCCCACACTGAATGGTTAGGTAGGAGTTCCTGGCTACTAGCCAAAAGGTTGGCATCTCAAACCCCACCCAGAGGTGCCTCGGAAGAAAGGCGTGGTGACCTGCTTCTGGAATCCCCTGGGAAGGTCCAGCTCTGCCACACGTGTGGGGGCGCCGTGAGTCAGAATTGGCATGATGGGAGGGGGCTTGGGGTTTCCATCCCCTCCTCTCCATTCTTGTCCACCTGGCAAGAACATTTCCAGACAGGGACAGCATTGAGAGCAGAGGCCGAGAAAAGGTCTGTGTAGAACAAGCGAGTCATTGGAAGGGCACGACCGTACGCAACATGAAAGGACCTGCTTGGGATGGACATTCACGTGTTTATCCCGCTCATGGCGGGCTTCTGCCTCGGCTGGCTTTCCATGGTATAACTCCCCTTTATAGGTGGATGACCATGCGCCTCAGAGTTCGTGCCGCGTCCTTGTCCCCAAGCCCTAAACCAAGGGTCCATCCAACCACTGTGGGGTGGTGTGAGTCTGCCGTCCTCCACCCACACCCTTTCACCAGCCCCTCTCTTCTTGAAGACGGCTGCCTTCCCTTGTGCGAGGAGGCTATCGATAAAGGAAAGACATCCCACCCTCTGTGTGCTAGAAATCCCTTCCATTTCCCCTCGTCCGCCTGTGTCTACCTAGTTTAGGGTTGACTTTATATAGTAAAGTGCACCTTTGTGTTTACCTTCTCTCCACAGACACGTGAGCAGGCACGCAAGGGACATATGTGCCAGTCCCAGGCCTGGCCCATAAGCCTCTCCTCCCTGCAACTCCATGCCCTTTGACCCTTCCCAGCGGGAATGCAGAGGAACAGAGCGATGGGGAATCCACAGATTGAATATGGAAGAGCCACCCTCTGTCTGGCTCCCTGCCTGACTGCGGTAGGTGGTCCCTTCCCAAAGTGGGGTCTTTGTGGACCCTTACAAACCTACAAACACCCCCCAGCCCCCCAAATGGGTTGCCTTTAAGTTTTTTCTAACTCCTAGCAACCCTACAGGACAGAGGAAATCTGCCAAGACTGCAGATCTCACGGAAGCAATCAGCCACATCTTTCTCCCTCGGAAGAATGGCGGGTAGGTTCCAGCGACTGGCCTCTCGGGCAGTAGCTGAAGGCTTAACCACTGCACCACCAAGTGGCCCTTCAGCCCTGCTGTCAGAGGGAAATAGGCGGGCATATCTGCTAAGCCTCTGCTCCGTCACTGGGCCTGTTATTACTGAATTGTCCTGTCATTAGCTGCCTGAGAAACTGCCTTCCAGGCCGGACAACTCCCATTTGTTTCAAAGGGGGGCTGGAGAAGACAGAGGAAAGTACTGGAGTGAAATGCGCCAAGATCTAGAGTCAGAAAACCCACAGCGGATAGAAGTGCTGCCCCGTCCAGTGCTGGCGCCATGGTTGGTGGCGGGCCAGGCCATGGTCATCCGTTGGGTGGCTTCATGGACTAATTTTCCCAGGACTTCCTTCCGGGTTCATTTTTTGTCCCAAAGCTCCACTGAAACATGCTTAGCACTATAAGCCGCTGCCATGGCCGATTCCAGCTTCCGTTACCCAAGAGACCTGCTCCACGGCCTTTCTCGGCCGGCCGGCATCTCTACTGAAGCCCACCTCGGGTCTCTCTTCTGTGGCATTGTTCAAACCATCAACCTTTAGGTTCAAACATCAAGCAGACCACCTCCACCCCCACCCGACCCCCACCCCTCATTTTAGGCAGCACAGCAGCAGGCAGACTCCCCCCGACTGCCTGGCAAGAGGTGTGTTGGTGGGGAAATGAACTCCGGTCTTCCGTGTGGAAGTTGAGAATCCCGCCACTGACCCGTCGGAGCCTCCAGGACACTGGGTTAGAGGATTAGCTCGGTTACCAGCCTGGTCGAGAGAAGAGTTGGTCTGGAGTCCACAGTGATTTGAAAGGAGAATGCCCGAGGCTCGCCACAGGGCTCTGTCTTTGATGCTGCCACCAGCTATTTCAAGCCATAGCTCAGCGAATGCTGTGGAAGCCGCACTTACCGATGTAAAGCTGACACCACGTCGAGAGGGGTGTCAGGGCCAATGCAAGCTAAACTAACAGGGGCACATCTCGTTCTAAGCACTGCGTGTCTTCCAGGCTCTGGGCTCAGCCCTCATGCTTAGAGTAATCCCACCAGGTAGGACGCGTCTTTCCCCATCTGAGGTGGGAAAGCAGGCCCCGAGACCAGCGAAGCATTCGCAGTTCACCGCCGTCAAGTCAACTCGCACTCCTGGTGACCCTGTAGGCCGAGAAGACCTGCCTCTGTGGCCTTCTGAGACTGTAGATCTTTTGGGAGAAGCAAGCCTCCTCTTTTCCCTGCAGTTAAGCGTGGAGTTAGTGAATGACAGCACTGTGGCCCTGAGTCCCAAGTTTGTTTAAATCATCCTGGTGATGCCTCGGCACCATGATGAATTGTACCAGCATTGTCAAAAGGCACTGGTTCAAACAAAACTTTCTGTGGTTACTTGACTGCTTTGCCCACTCTGACACTGGCGAGATAAACTGGAAGAGAAATCAGGGCAGATCCACGTACGTCCAGTGCTCAAGCATGGAAATCCAGTGGGCAGTTTTCGTTTTCTCTAAGATTCCATTGAGCCAACGGTGCGAGGGGCTATGGTGAAGAGACTGATGCCACCAGCAAGAGGTGCGCTGTGTCCAGAACTAGATGCCGGATATTCCACTGGACGTGGCGCCGGACAGGCCATATGCAGCCCGTTGAGCTCCCCCCCCCCCCCGAGGGACAACGACCAGGTGGCACACACTGGGGGTGGAGGTGCTCATGCAGAACAGGGAAATGCATGTGAGGACTGGGTGAGGGCAGAAAGGGTGCTGTGCCCAGAATCAAGCATACTTCAGCGACATGTGGGCTGTCCTCAAATATCCCGATGGCTGCCTTGTGAGGGAGGGACCAGGTTGATGCCAGGGACTCCAGATGGCAGATCCAGGACGAGGTGGAATGACAAGGAAGTGGATTCCAGCTCAATCTCAGGGAGAACTTTCTAACAATCCGAGCTACCTGACAAGATGCTAGCCTCGACAAGTAGGGAGCAGCCGGTCTCAGGCTGTGTTCGAGCCAAGGCAGGCTAGGCCCCAGGGAGCCGTGCAGCAGCGATGCAGTCTACCGGGGGTGAAGTTGAACCAGAAGTCTTCTACATTTCTTTCTCAAATGCGATCATTCCAGCAACGGGAATAGACAGGCCAGATTGCAGACACCGGGCGAGGCACAGAATTTATCCTGTGTGTGAGCAGAAGCACTGGCCGCAGTGCTGTTCAAGAAGGCAGGTTGGCTGTGCCCTGGACCTGTGATTTGAGGACCCCGGCTTCCCCACCCCACTCTGAGTTACGTAGGTCCAGGGAGGCAGCTGGGAGGGTGAATGGAGCTGGTTAGGGATCACTCTGGAGGTGGTCCATGAGTTAGAGGTTCAGTCTCAACTCAGCAGCCAGCCAACGTGGCCTTGGGTCTTCAGGACCCAGGAGATGGATGGGAGCTCGCTGTCTGACGGGTTAGTGTGTAGAAAGGTCCCAGGCTAGAGAGCTGGGTGCTTCCTGTGTCTGCACCATGCCCACCCTGACAGGGTCATTGGGTGCTTTTGTTGTTGGGACTCATAGCGACCCTCGGCGTACAGCAGAACGAAAGGCTGCCGCGCTCTGGGCCATCTTCCCCCTCGCTGTGTTTCATGGGGGCATTCGTCCGAGGTTTCAAATCCAACAGCAAAGACACTGCCAACTTACCCAGTTCCAGGCAATTTGGGTGAGGCCGCACTTAAAATGAGAACGTTTCTTGGTTACACCTAATAAAACAAACAAAGAACTTCGAGTTGGCTTAAAGACAAAGCTAGGTAAATTTGCCAGCTGCTCTAGGGTAGGAAGAAGAGGCTTTCTACTCCCCTAAAATGAGTCTTGGAAACCCCTACCCCCGCCCCAGAGTGGGTTTCACCCTGTCCTGCCAGCTTGCTACGCATGGGAATTGAGTCAATGGCAGCGAATTTGGTTTTCTGGAACCAAACCCACAGTATCACGTGTGCCTGTACGAGAAACTGACAGCCAGGTGGAGGAGGTCTTTCTTGGCCATCTTTCATAAAGTAGCAGCCACTCCCCGCTCCCACAGCCTTCCTTTTCAGTATCTTCCTTTCACACATCTCACTCTCTGACATCCTATGCCTTGACGCAGTTTGTTCCTTCCTGTCTCTCCTCCGCTAGGAGGATTTTTTTTTTTTTTTTAACTGCTGAGACCACCTCTGCGTTCCCAGTGCCTCAAATCATGTATCATGCCCGGCACGTAGTAGGTTTTCAGAATTCTTTGTTCCCACCTTTGCTGCTGCGCAGGGAATGCAGGGACAAAAGGACGGACTCAAGTCGGCTGAAGACTGCATTGTTCTGTTCAGCAGCCCTCCACTCACACCAAGAACAAAGAACATCAATCAAGCAAACTCAACGTCTGGGAGGCACTGAGAATTCCAGAACACCGCGCAAGTGCAGCCGGGGAAGAGCTGCAAAGGAGAAGACAATGAAAGAGAAGCCAGGCTTTGAGGGCGGACACACCACACTGAACAAGCTGCCCTCTGGAAGCCCAGTGTGTGGGGGCCCACGGCCATCTTCACTGGGGCCGAATGCAATCCGTCCTAAGTGTTACCCCACTGCTGGGCGTATCTGTGGGGGATGACACAGAGCGCATCTTTAAACGTGCTCTGTGGTATTTGTGCTTTAAAATATCTGCTCCCACATCCCATGGCATCTGCTTCAGGGAAGGCTGCTGTCAGCCTCTGCAATGTGTCGATGGGCAAAGAACAGCCCCTTCGCTGGATAACTGGTTTCTTCGTGTAAAGACAAGGCAGCTTTTCCCGCAGGATGGGAATTCATTCCGCTCTTCTTGCTTTCGGGGCTGGGCATCTTTGCACAGTGAATCAATTCACGCCACGACGTGGTGGTGAAGCCTTCCAGTGCTTCCTTGCCCCCTCTGAACTGTGAAACAGGATAGCCCTACCCAGCCGAACTCAGCCAGAGGGGGCTGTTGACTGGGGTTGTTCCTAGGACTCCTTGTGCCATGGAGCAGGACCGGATGGTGCTCAGCTACCACTGCTGATCGCAGACTCTGTAGGAAATCCTGACTAAAGTGGGGGAAATCCAGGACAGAATTCCAGATACTCATGACCAGAGTTTTCGATATCTTGGAGGCTGGATGAATGCCCAAAGCTACTGTCCAGAGCCAATCTTTAAAGTTTAACCCCCAAACTAAAAAATGTCCTTTGAAGTTTTTTGTAAAAACTGAACAACGCTGTTGTTAGGTGCCATCAGGTTTTTTCCGACCCAGAGCGGCCCTGTGCACACCAGTGCCAAACTGCCGGTCCTGCGCCAGCCTCACAGTTGTGTCCCTCCATCTCGTCAAGGGCCTTCCTCCTGCGCACTGTCCCTCTACTTTACCACACGACGTCCTTCTCCGAACAATAACCAGTAAAGCTTGTCAGCCTGCGGGGCTTGCTCACCTCAGAGCTATCCACTGGGGGTCAGATCGACAACACCACCTTGAAAGACCATGTCGGAAACGTAAGGGTCAGTGAGTTTATGTGAACGAAGGAGAAACCACTCCGAAAATGAGAGTGCGAACAGTGCATGGTTCGAAGAATGTAATCAATAACACTGAATTGTGGATGTAAAAACTAACGAATTGGTATGTTCTACTGTAAATATTCCCAACAAGAAATGAATTATAAGAAGTGTCCGACCCCAACAGGCTAGACGGGAAAACACAAGTTTTTCTTGCTTGGTATATTTTAATTTGTTC
>NW_022104341.1:915593-916583 GCF_000313985.2 Echinops telfairi
CACAATTGATGTGTGTATGGATTGTGATAAGAGTTGTATGAGCCCCTAATAAAATGTTAAAAAACAACAACAACAACAAAAAAGAAGTGTCCGAGAGTCTGTGTTTCTTTTCAAAGGGGAAAGCTTGTGGTCTGTCTGGCTACCAAAAGGAGCCACTTATCAAACCTAACCCACCCTAGAGGCGGCTGAGCAGGGCAAGCAGACGCAAACAAGCGCAGAACAGCGCTCCGAGTGGGAGAGACGCCATTCGGGCATGGTCGATAGCTGACAGGGGCGCTTTGCCGAATACATCGGAAGAAGCCACCTCCCTGGATATCCATTGATGTGACCTTTGTTATTTAAAATCTGAACTTTGCAAAATCACAGATAGAGGGATTGAGAATGTTCTGCAATTAGTAACCAGCGCCTCGTTAGAATCAGATGGAATGCAAGAACCAGGTCCACCAGAGCTGGATAGCATGGAATCAACAGAATCCTGGGTTTCAGAAGGCCCGGAAGTCGATGTCACAACCCAGCCACAAAAGGTTTGCAATTTCCTCCAGTTAGCGGGCTAGTGCATTTTAAGTTGCTTTCGTTATATAATGTGAGCCGCCGCCATTCTCATTAACCTTGGTCTGATCTTTCTTAAAGTCTAAGTTAAAGAACACTGCTACGTCTTTTCACAAATGGAATCTGACCATCCGACTACTGCTAGCAAGATCCGGGTGTCCCCCCTGAGCAAGAAGCGCAGAGGGCCCAGAGGATCCTGGGGCAGCGACCCTCTTCCAGTGCCGGAGCGCGAGCTGCACATTGAAATGACACACGCTATGGCTGCTGGCCAGGCTGGGTCTCTTTCTGTCCTCTGTGTGTGAGCTTCCCTCAAGCTGTCTTTGTGAACTCTGCCTACTGCCACCAACCTGCAAATCCACACCCATTTCTTTTGTTTGTTTGTTTTTTAATCATTTTATTGGGGGCTCATACAACTCTTATCACAGTCCATACATACATCAA
>NW_022104341.1:918184-927557 GCF_000313985.2 Echinops telfairi
TTGCTCTGTTCCCCTTGCTGTTCTGTTGCACGCCCTTAGTGTTTTGCCTTGGTGTGGTGGGATCAGATGGGGCGGAATTCCCACACTGCCACACTCATTTCTACAAACTGCTTGTGGGTGACCCAGAACCCCATATCTTTGGCCTGTTCGTCTTCATGAGGGTCCCCACCTTCCAATTACTCCCCGAGCTTCGTCTCCGCTGTGCAGACACCTCGCTGCTCACTCCCTGCCATCGAGCCGGCTCTGACTCAGAGTGACCCTGTGGGTTTCCGACACTATGACTCTTTATGGGAGTAGAAAGCCTGGTCTTCCTCCCAAGGAGAAAGCTGGTGGTTTCGAACCTGCGGACCTTGTGGTTACCCCTCCCAGGCCCTCTCCATCGTGGCTGGTGAATGTAAGACGCTGTGCTGGGGAGTCACGCGCATCCTCTTCCGGGGCTTTGGAACTGCTGCGGCGGCACTTCCACTGCTGCAGTAAACATGTGGAAAACGAAACAAACAAAAACTACCTTTCTTAAGTTTTAAGACTGCCACTTCCACATTCTCTTCACTACCCCTTGCCCCCTTTTTCTCTTCCTTTCCCTCCATCTCCTTGCTGCTGAGTGTTGATTTTGACATCAGTGATCCCACAGAGGTTTGTGTCTTACCAGGAAGACACCATGGTCGCTTCTGACTTCCTAGGGCCCCAGAATGAGGCTTTGGCACCAGTTCCTATTTCCACGCTTCCCTCCCCTCTTTAATTTTTGTTCCAAATTAGCTCAGCTCTCCTTTCCTGGCTCTTCCTTATACTATAACGACATAAAAAATATCCACAAGGCAAAAGGAACGGAGAGAAGAAAGCGTCACTCTGCCACAACGGGGGAAGCTGCTGCCTTCTTGCCACTCCCTTTGGAAGCTGCTTGCTGGTGTGAAGGTTAGTTTGCATAAAACTATCTATTAAGTCAAAGCTTTCAGCTCTATTTAAAGCCTCACTTTAAAGTTTGGCTTTTCTTTTTGATTTAATTCTTCAGAAGGTCTTATCATCTGAAAGTATTGAGAAATGCCTGCATTCGTCTGGGAGATCAAGGATACTCTATTTTGCACACATCCGAAACCAAACTGGCCACCTCCATGCTGACTCACAATGGCCCTAAAGGACAGGGCAGAACTGGCCCTGTGGGCTTCTGAGACTGAAACTCTTTATGGGAGCAGAGAGCCTCGTCTTTCTCCTGCCGGGGGGTTTGAACTACTGGCCTTGTGGTGAGCAGCTTAACAAGCTACCACATAGTTCACACAAATGTGGGAGTGACTTGTTGGACTGGGAACACTCTCCCAGCCCAGCTGTAGCTTTTAAAACCAAGATATCTGTACTTGGTGGAATTAGCTATGGAAGAGATAGTTGTGGGTAGAAGTCTTCCCTTGCATCAATAATTTCCACCTCCTTTTCCCCCAGGAGGCCACCCAAGCAAAGCAAAAAACAACCCCTCAACTTCCATGGTAAATTCCTACCTCTTTACTTTCCATATTTGGAAGCACATGAAATCTAAGTGGATGCACTGGATGCTGTCACAGGATGCCTCAGACGTTCTTGTCCTTTCTTCTTGGTACACAAGCAGCCTCCGCAGCAGCTCCTTTTATTGCTCACCGTTTAAACGTATCTGTCACACAACATCGGCCAATTGCACTCTGACAGGTATACAGCGTTTGGACCGCAATTATAGTAAAAGACAGTGCAGCCCTGCCTTTACTCCGTGTGGTCGTCCCATAATTGTGAGCCCCTCTTTCCCCCTGTCCCCCTCCCTCCCGCCCCTGCTAACCACTATACATTTGTCTTTCCATGTCTTTTTTAGGTAAGGGAGGTCATAAAATATTTGTTCGTTTGTGATTGGATTGTTCACACAGTGTAATGTCTTCAAGCTCCATCCACATGGTAGCATGCATCGAGACTTCATTTTATTTATCCATTTGTCTGCTGATGGACATATCTCTCTGAGCCTCTGCTGCAAGACTGTATCTACGAGTGGAATTACTGGGCCATTTGCTAGTTCTATTTTTTTTTTTAATGAGCTGCCACATTTGTCTGCAGTGGTTTATCATTTTGCATTCCCGCAATGAATGTATAAGAGTTTCATTTTCCCCACATCTTCACCAACATTTGTTATTTTCTACATTTTGTTTTGTTGTTTTGAATCTCAATCATTCTAGTGGGAATGAGCCTGCATCTCGGTGTGGTTTGGGTTGTAGTCTGATGTAGTGAGTTACCAGCTGTTCTGGAAGAGGAAGATGAGGTTTTCTGCTCCCGTAACGAACGGTTACAGTCTCAGAAGCCCACAGAGTCAGTTCTACCCTGTCCTGTAGGGTTGTGGTCAGTTGGAATCGACTTGATGGCAGTGAGTTGAGGTGGCTAATGACCTCGAACATCTTTTCATGCTGTGACGCTCACTTGAGTGTCTTCTTTGGTGAAATGTCTACTCAAGTCATTTGTCCATTTTATGACTGGGTTATTTGTCTTTCGGTTACTACTTTGTCACAGCCTTATATATACATCTATATATGTTATTAGATTCTTGTCAGACACATATGACTTCCTTTGATTAAAATTTTTTCTAAATTTATAATGCCCCATTTATTCATTTTGTTTTCTGTTGTTTGTGCTCTTGTTATTGTATTAGATAATCTATTGTTGAAAGTTAGGCCTTACAGTACTGCCCTATTTCTTCTTCTATGAATAGTCTTATTTTAGTTTGAGCATTTAGGACATTAATCCATTAATATTTGTTTCTGTGTATGGTGTGAGGCATGAATCCTCTTATTTGCTGCATGTGTGTGTTAGGTTGGATTCTCTAGAGGAGCAAAAACAGTGATATTTGCATGCGTATGTATATAGAGAGAGATTTCTATCAAGAAATAGCTTACACACTTGTAGAAGTAGGTAAGTGTAATCCAGTTCAAGTCCATAGGTCAAATGTAAGCCGAAGGCTTCTTTGACTCACATAGCTCAGGAGCTGTTGAACAGGAAGCAGGGTGACAAAGCGAGAGGGCCCCAGCTGGCAGATGCAGAGGTAAATGAATCCAGGGTGGGCAGTCGGCTGACAGCTCTGGGATTGGCAGGCAACATAACAGGAGATGAACGAACCAGAGACAAGATCCAGATCTGGCAGAAGTCAGAGGGGCAAAGAGGGATAGCCCTGCTCAGGGTCTCTCTATGATATAGAAGGCCACACACCCAAGGAGGTGTCATCAGGGTGCAACTTGATCGAGAGGCTGGACTCCACCCCTACCTTCACCCAAGTATGTCTCACTCACTGCTATCAAGTCAATTCCAACTCACAATGAGCCTACAGCAATCCTATAGGACAGGGTAGAACTGCCCCTGTGGGTTTCCAAGAATAATTCTTTACAGGAGTAGAAAGACTCATCTCTCTCCTGTAGAGTGACTGGTGGTTTTAAACTGCTGCCCAACTCATACCTACTAAGCCACCAAGACTTCTTGTCTAGTAGACATAAACTAGCCATCACAGACCACCCCTTGTCAACTTGACACCCGCACACAGCTCTTTAACCATACATAATTTCCAAAAACAATAATAAAATCACACTTGCATCTAACATGATGCTACTAAGACACATACAGTTGAAAATGCACTAACCTCACTTTCATTTTAGATGTTATAAAGGAATAAAACAAAAACATTGGATGCAGACTTACAAGTAGGAATTACTCATAACAATTATAGTCCTTATTTCTGCAGCATCTGGCCATAGCTGGTATTTAGAACTACCTTCCTCCACTACCCCTTCTGCATTTCCTTTGCCCTCAGTAAATACCTCGGCTGGTCATGGCTCTTTACATGGTAGAGTGACCCAAATCTTTATTCCTAGAGAGGCTGGGTTATTTATTAGTAGTCATGTCTGAATCGTGGTGCTGTAGTTTACCATCGACTTTAATCACAGAACATGATAGTACAAAGGGTGCACCTAAGGAATCTCCTGGGCTCCCCACATATTCTCCTTTACCTCCATTATACAATATCATCCAATTCCCCCTTGGTAATCAGGATCAATCATACCACGCAATGCAGTCACACCCTTCTTTGCCTGTTGAGCCAGAGGCACAGTGGTCAGGAGGCATTCTTAACTTCCAGTTAATGGAATCAGTCTTGTGTGTCCAGGTTGTCTTACTCCCTTTGGAAGTAAGACCTCCAGACTTGAAGAGCAGAGGGTTGCAAGAACAGGGAGCAGAAATTTAATGAGTCTCTTATTAGGAGTACAAGTGAATGGTGCTACTCTCAATTCGACTCATGGTTCCTGGATCCATGAACTCTGGATTTTGGAGAAACGGCATCACATATTGAATTCTGGTTTAGAGAGTATACAGCCTCTTGGGGAACATTGACCCCAACCTTGAAGGGTGTTGCCAATAAGCTGGTGCCATAATTGTGTCTTTAGAAGTCCACTCCATCAAGTCAGCTGCTTTCAGAATGATGAGGAATGTGGTAAGACTAGTGGATTCCATGAGCCTGGGCCCATTGCCCCACTTCATTTGCTGGGAAGTGCCTTGATTTGAGGTGATACCACATCAATAGATGAGACATTCTGTAAGTCCACGCATGGGAGTTTTGGCAGAAGCATTGCACACAGGGAAAGTGAATCCATATCCAGAGTGCCTATTCCAGGAAGAACAAAGCACCACCCTTTCCTTGAAGGAAATGGTCCTATGTAGCCAACCCACCACTAGGTTGCTGGTTGATCTCCCAGAGGAAGGGGCCCATAGCTTGGACTCAGTGTGGGTCTCTGCTGCTGTTTGATGGGACACTCAGAATTTTCCCAGAACCATTTATTGAAGAGACTCTCACTGTCCACAGAGTCTAGTTCAGAGTGAAGTTTATGACTCAAACCAACTAATCAGATGTTTCTGGCGGGGATACAGAGAAAGCACTGGGCTTGCTAAGCTATGAGGATGTGAGTCTGATGCTGCCAGCAGTCCTCTAGCCTATCACCCGGACAAAGGCCCGCTGCAGAATGAGGTCAAGCAGAAATAAGCAGTTAAAGAAAATAAGGGGAAACCCTTGTGAAATCATCTTAGCCCCTGGTCCAAGCCTTGTCTCAAAACTGGTGTACCCAATTAGCTGAGACTTTTTTTAAAAGTTAAATTGCTTAAAAAAAATTTTTTTTTTAAATTTTTTCATGCCCAGGGGCCACAATGCTTCTGCTTGGCAGGGACCTGTATAACTGCAAAACTGAAGAATTGTGCCTTATCCCACCAATCCTATAGCCAGAGTCCATGTGAGACATACAGTTCCCACACACTTATATCAAATCTTCAAAAAAGACTCAAACTCACTGCCATTGAGTGGATGCCAGCTCACAGTGACCCTGTAGGATGGGGTAGAAGTGCACCTCTGGCTTTAGCCGGTGGTTCCTGTATTTCCTTTGCCTTCATTAAATACCCCGGCTGGTCATGGCTCTTTGCCTGGTAGGGTGATCCATCCCTACCTTCCTGAAGAGTCTTCATTCCTGAAGCGCTGCAGACCTTGAGGTTCGCAGCCACTAAGCCATCAGCACTCCATATAAAATCAATAGTACTTCAAATTTTTAACCTTGGTTTCAGTATGTCTTCCACTACTGAAAACACATGCTATCAGCCAAAAAATTCAAAGCAGAAAATAATTCAGCCATGAAAGGATTCAACTCATTTGAGTTTAGTTTCTGACATTTTTTGTAACCAGAAGACTTGACTTACACGTCCTCTGAGTTGTTCTGGGAATTGCGTCTATGAAGGGAATTAAGGTTGGATCATGGTGCAGCACTGTCTTCCTCTACGTCATCGCCAAGGATGGGAAAGGCTGGGCCTCAGACAGTAGCCCCAAGGCTGGTAGAAGTTGGGGAGCCATGTCTCCTGTGGAGAGAAGCAAAGCCGAGGGGCCCTCTTTTGTTCTGTCACATGCGTGTGACTCCAGAGGGAGGACAGAGTGGCACTGAGTACTGCTCTTTGCATGAACTGCTGATCACAGATTTATGTAGCTCAGTACTCACCTTGGGCATCCGGAACCTGCTTGGGTAAATTTGGCTGTGTTCTACTTGCCTTTCACATGAAACCCTTCTCGTGGTGTGCTAGCACCTTAGAGCTGGGAGGTAGCCTACAGAAGACCAGGTATGGATTGAGCCTTTTCCTTGAGGACACAGAAGGAGTACTGGGTTATATGTCCAGTCCCAGCCAACTGGCAAAAGCCACTTTGCTGAGATCCCACTGAATTTGCCATCAGCTCCAAGGTCATAGTTTGCCCCTTTAGCCTAGTGATCTGTTTCAACAGTGTTTCTAAGAAAATGCAGGGTCAATTTGGACCAAATATCCAACCCCTGCCTCCCTAAGCATCTATTCTCTCGTGTAGGGGCTACATATGCAAACCCCACCAGCGAGATCTTTTCTTGGCTCGTTCCTCCCGTTTTCATACTTTGGGGAGAAAGCCCAGTTTAAGAAGCTCATACCTTAGTGAGACTCAGATTACCCAACATCTTCGCTGAAGGTGCCAAAAAGGGACAGGATGTGGGTGGGAGGAGTGGTTCTAAAGACGGAAAAGGGCAGAGAGGTTGCCTTTGGATCAACACATAGAAGCCAGAGACTGTCTGGTTTAGGCTTTCAAGGCCTCTGCCCCCGACTGAGCCTCCAGCTCTAGCTAGTTGGCGTTGGCTAGAACAATTGCTCGGTTCTGCAATGAGAAGCTATGGACGCCTCTCTGAAAGGATTGTGTCCTTAGAATCCAGCTGACTTTGTCTCAGGCCCCTGTCCAGCCTCCTCCCTCTTGCAGAGTGTCCATCTGGTGTTGTCACTCCCCAGGCTCTGTTGTTCTAGGCATTCTGAGCACCCCACCTGCTCACACAATGGATTCTACGTCCCCTTTCTCCTCTACCCTTGATCATGCTCCTCCCCTCCCGTCTCTGTCCCTGACTCCCCCTTGCCCTCTAGCTCAGTTGGTTGCTATCAACCTTGGCCCCCTGGCTGTCTTCTTCCCCTTTCCCACTCTCCCTTCCTTTTCTCTCTCACCCTGTCCTGTGCAGGTAGATCCCGTTATTCCCGGGAAAAGATGTCAGAGACAAGGAGACCAATGTTCTGAAGGCAGAATTCCCCCAAATGTGTTCCATTGACCAACAATTCCAACAATTGTTAACATAAATTTTAGGTGTTTCAAGAGACTTCTGTGATTCACACATGATCAAAGTTCAATGAGTAAGAATGTAAATTCGAACACGGAGGTACCTGGATTATCACGTTACCTTGTTTCATAAAATCAGATGGACTCTGAACTTGAGTCCATTTCACTGGGCTCATGGAAACCCCACCCAGAGTCATCACTGAGAGTTTGTTCCAATCCTAGCATCCTCCTCCAGGATTGGGACAGTACCTTGCAGTGTTACACAGAGCAGGAACTCCGGGGCTCTGGACTGAGTGGACATCAGCTGAGTGATCCAGCCCACATGGCTACTTGAAGGGGAGCTGCTTGCTTCCCTGTGCCAGGATTGGGAATGGGGTGGGGTTGGTGGGGCTTTGTTGAGACTGGGAGCCTCAGTGCCTGGAGCCTGGCTTCCCAACAGCCAACGTGAGGTTCTGAAAACTCCCCAAGTCTCCTATTGCCAGCTTCTTCCAGGATCCACCTCCCTCTGCTCCCTGTTCAGTCTTGGAGACTTCCCAGCTGCTCCTCTGCTCTTAGGAATCCTTGGGCTGTGCCAACAGCCAGGAATTCTGCTGCTAACCAAGATGTTGGCAGTTCAAGACCACTTGGAGACGTCTTGGAAGAAAGACTTGGGGGATCTACTTCTATAAGGCCACAACCATTGAAACCCCTATGTGTTACTGTTCCACTCTGCAACGCATAGGGTCACCATGACCTGGGATCACGTTAACAGCAATGGGTCTGCGGTATGTGTGTCTCTGCTCTTGCCTCTCACTACACCTTCCACCAGGCGAAAGTACTTGCCTTGCCCCTCTGCTTCTAGACAGGTCTAGTACAATTTCCCCCGACAAAGGCAGGAAGAGTGGTCAACCCTCGGTTACTTAGACCCTATCAAAGAAATCGTCCTGTCATTGAGAGGGCACAAAAGGCTGGTTCTTTTCTGGAGGAAAAGGCGTTGAAGGGGAGGGGGGAATACAATGAGAACACAGTGCAAAATATTATCTCCATAAATTGCCCTGAGGTGCAAAGAACTTCTCAAGAGAACTTCTCAGAGGTGTGCTGCGTTGTGACTCTCCAGGAGGCAGAGAGAAGGAAGCCTCTTTGGGGGAGAACTTGACCTGGGGACCGACACCTGCTTTGTCTAGCTGCTCCAGGCATCACACCTGGGGAAATCCCACAGTCAGTGGGGGCTTTTAAGGGTTCCTAACTCTGATGTTAGCCTCTCAGCATGAACCAGTTTATGAGATGACGTTATGGATACATGAAGGAGAGACAGACCCTAGAGGACCGTGACAGGCCATCCATGGGTGGAGAGTTCACATCTCAAGGTGCCCCTTGCACATTGCGGCCTCTGTCAACTACTCCAAGGCTCCGTTCTTGAACTGTGAAATGGGGCTGGTCATGCTCACCCTGCTTGGCAGGGCTGCTCTGCGGAAGGTTAAATGAGGTCATGCACACAAAGCATCCAGAGCAGCTTCTGGAATGTAGTGACAATTGTTCCTGGAAGCCTGGCTATCCATCAGCCTGAATCTGCAGAGTCTGAGCAATGGAGGGACCTATCCCTGCAGGCTTCAGAGATTTACCTGGCTGGGCTGAAGAGGCCAAGTATAGAGTAGACCCTGGAAGCCAAGAGACCACCGGCCGACAGGGAGAATGGGGGCTGAGGGTGGTGGCCCCCACCAGCCCAGCTCCATTGCGGCATCCTCTCTGCACTTCTATGTAAGCTAGCATGTTAAACCAGACTGTTCTTAAGACTGCTTGCTTTTTGTTTCTGTTTTTTACAGAAACACACATACCTTCCAGCAACTGGAAGGAACACAAGATGCTGAGACAGAGAGGCTCACGAGCCTCAGTCGAAGTCCCAGCCTCTCTCTCTCTTATTTGACCATGGCTTCAACTCTGTGAGGAGGCCATTATACCACCTAGATGAGGTTTCTGAGTCCCTGCATTAGGACAGTGTTGGGAAAAGCCGGGGAGCAGAATGTGAATTCCCCGCTAACAAGCAGCCAGCCTTGTCCATGGGCATGCACTGCGCCTCTCCACCTAGGGAGACCCCATCTAGCTGAGCTCCCTCCCACTGGGCCTGGCAGGGGTCCACACCCTGTCTCCTCCCCAGGTAGTTTCTGGGGGGGCCCTCTTTTGTTCTGTCACATGCGTGTGACTCCAGAGGGAGGACAGAGTGGCACTGAGTACTGCTCTTTGCATGAACTGCTGATCACAGAT
>NW_022104341.1:927657-931162 GCF_000313985.2 Echinops telfairi
CTCTGTGAGGAGGCCATTATACCACCTAGATGAGGTTTCTGAGTCCCTGCATTAGGACAGTGTTGGGAAAAGCCGGGGAGCAGAATGTGAATTCCCCGCTAACAAGCAGCCAGCCTTGTCCATGGGCATGCACTGCGCCTCTCCACCTAGGGAGACCCCATCTAGCTGAGCTCCCTCCCACTGGGCCTGGCAGGGGTCCACACCCTGTCTCCTCCCCAGGTAGTTTCTGGGGGCAGAAAGTGCACTGAGATATGGCTCAGGGCTCCGGAGCATAAGGTTCTTATTCATGTCTACACCTCATATGCTCAGCACATTCCTTGGGGATGCACATGGCCAACACACTAGTTGCAAGCCGGAAGACTGGCCATTCCAGACCCCACAGAGACAGGCCAGACCCTGCTGGTGTCTGGGGGTCGACTTCTCAGAGCTCGGCCATTGACAGCCCTACGAGCACAGCTCCACTCAGACAGCCATGGGGTCGCCATGACTCAGACGCCATTCAACACCAGCTGGTAGACTTACCAAGGGCTTGACACCCAGTAATCCTGGGGAAATGGGTGCTGAGTAGATGGGAAAGGGTCCCTGCTTCATTGTGGCCCTTGACCCCAGGGCAGCAGGACTGGCACACAGGGACCAGATAGGCTCTGGGCACACAGAGGCACAGCTCCCATTGAGCCCAGCGTCTCTCTGGCGAAGGTGCGTGGCAGCAGGGAGCACACGGAGGCAGGTAAGGAGGCTCTACCTGCCCTCTTCCCAGCCTGCTCCCTCCCCCACGCTCTCCCCCCTTGGTTTCTTTGCAGCTCAGTCTGCAGCAGAGCAGAGAGAATCTCGCTTCCAACAGGAGGCTGTTTTCACCAGCACAGCCAGTGCTGCGTTTGCCCCCTCCTTCCGGGGCTCGGAGAGCAACGTGATTTGGGCTGCTGTGTTAGAAACAGGCTGCTGAGTTGTAATGGCACATTAATTTTGAGCGAGTGCAGAGGAACAAGGGGCAACTCTGAGCTGAGGCATTCTATTTGCATCGAACTGAGGCCCGTGACAGCTCTCTCCCTCCGTCAGTTTTCAGCCACCTTTGGTTCGTAAAGCCACAAGCAGGGCTGTCTTCACCAGCTCGGGGGACCGTGTCAGATCGACAAGACACAGCGCTCTGCAGGGCGGGAGTGAGGTCTGAGAATCATCAAATCGCAGGCCTCGCTGCGCTCTGGTGTTTGAACTGATCCCAGAGGCACGTTCTGTCCTGCAGCCCCAAATCAAACAGGTACAGGGACTCAAAGAGCACACCCAGCAGCTTGGTGCCCAAGCCAGGAGCTCCCAGGGCTTCTGCTTTCCACTAGAATCCCTTCCAGTGGGCATGGGGTCTGGAATCTTTGCACTGGAAACCTGTCTGCAGAAGGGAGGGAGCCCAGCAGGCCAGGTCTCCCTCGGGCTGGGTGGATGCTATAGCTGGAGCTCCCAGGAGCACAGGACCCCTGGCTCGGAAGCATCTTGGACACAGCCCTTGCTCACTAGACATCAGATTCCTGTCTGTGGAGCCCAGCCTATTGGCCCCTCCTCTCTCCTCGCCTCTTCCTCCTCTCTGCCAGTTCTCCTCCCTCCCGCTCGGCCTTGGAGACACCGGCTGGTGCGAATGGTTGAGCGCTCTACTGTTGGGAACGATGAACTCTGAGAAGCCACCAGACGCTCCGCAGAACCAAGTCGTGGAGATCTGCCTCCAAAAGGTCCTGGCCACGAACAGCCCACGGAGCACAGTTCTCCTGGACACACATGGCCACCAGGAGCTGGAGTCCACTGGACATCACCCACTTGTTCAAACCCTGTGGGAATTCCAGAACATTTCATTAGGCCCACGTGGAACCTGTACCTGGATCGCGGGGTCGTTGTGTGAACAGATCATGGGGATAATGTGTGGTTTAAAATCAGAAACGGTGTGTCAGGGTTATATCCTCTCACCATACTTATTCAGTCTGTGTGCTGAGCAAATCATCAGAGAAGCTGGATTATAGGAACAAGAACGAGGCATCAGGCTTGGGCAAAGGCTTATTAACCACCTGTGGTATGCAGGTGGCACAAGCTTGCTTACTGATGGTGAGGAGGAACTGGAGCTCTTGCTGATGAAAATCAAGGACCGCAGCCTTCAGTCTACATTTCAACTCAATGCAAAGAAGACCAAAATCCTGGACCAAGTGTGCATCAGGGTCGGATCCTCTCACCATACTGATTCAGTCTGGGTGCTGAGCAACTTACCAGAGAAGCTGGCTTGTATGAATAATGCAGCATCAGGATTAAGGAAGGCTTATTAACAACCTGTGGTATGCAGATGGCAGCACCGTGCTTACTGAAAGCGAGGAGGACTTGATATACCTGCTAATCCTTTCTTGTTCTTCTTCTTGTTTTTATTTTTTTTGGCCATTGAATTTTCCGTCCCTCATATGAAAGTTGCTATTGAAAAGGAAGCCTGGAGAAGAACTGAGAGGTGCTGCCGAAGAATATTGACCGTCTCATAGACTGCTGAAGAAGCGACCCATCTGTCTTGGAAGACTGTACAGCCACAGCGCACCTTAGAGGCAAGGATGGTGAGACTCCCTCGACTGAGCAGTCCCTGGAGAAGGACATCGTGCTCAATAAAGAGGAAGGCCCTCAATGAGATGGATGGCCACAGCGGCTGCACCTATTGACCCTAACGTACGGGCAATTGTGAGGCTGGCGCAGGACTGCATGGCCTTCTGTGGTGCTTGGGGCGGGTCTCTGACTCAGAATCAGTGCGATGGCCTCTCACAACACTGAGCCCCGCGTCAGCAGCATCCATCTAGAGCTGCAGGGAGCCTCAGAAACCATCCATTCTGGTCATCTGGAGATCTGTCTAAGGCCATGCAGCTGGGGGGTAGCTGGAGTGAAATTAGAACCCAGAAACTAGTGACTGCGGTCTTAGTACCCCCCTCTCTCTCTCCCCATTGGCCTCAAGAGAAGATGCAGCGCACTCCAGGAAGCACTTCCAAAGTGGGACCTGTGGGCCCACTGACTTCGGAATCCCTTGGGAACTGTTTAAAATGCGCCTTTCTAACATGCACACCCTAGACTGACTCCCGGAGCCAGGGCCCAGGAATCTGCTCCCTATGCAACACTTTCGTTGATGACCACCGAGTGGATGTCGCAATGATTTCTGAGGGGTATTGCAAACAATTTGTTCCTCATAATACTTGAAGTCCCCAATTTGGGAACCGATTAGCTTTCTGAATAGAACAGATGTAATAGCACAACTCGGACACACTTGCATTCTAATAAGCTTTCTTGGGCAGCAGGGGAAGTCGGGGGACAACAGCTAGCCCTCAGGCCAGCTTGGGCCAGAACCTGCTTTTTGTTAATACAGGTCTTTAAACAGGTTTATTTTGATTCAATGCAATTCCCCACCCCGCCCTGCCCTTGCTGAAAATGTGCGTTTACACCCCAGAGAGACTGACTCTAAATCTGAACCAGTATTTCAACAAGATCCCTGCATGAATCTTTTATA
>NW_022104341.1:931560-934115 GCF_000313985.2 Echinops telfairi
GACCCGCCTGGAGACGGATAGAGGAGCGGTGTCTCCGTTCCTGAGACCATCGGAAATATATGTTTTCCAATGGTCTTAGGTGACCCCTGTGAAAGGGTCATTCAACTCCCAAAGGGGTCGTGACCCACAGGTTGAGAACCGGAGTTCTAGCTACTCAGATAATCCCCATCGCTACATAAGATTCTTGTTAAAATGTAGATTCAGATTCCCTGTATCTGAGGTGGAAAGGCAAATTCTCAGAAGAGGGTCAGATCAGAACAAACTGGTTGCAAGCCCTGGTTTTTCATGCTTCTATCAAGGAGCCGTGGTGGTATAGCGCAGTACACCTCGCTCTGGCAACGCCAAGGCCAGCAGTTGGAGACCACCAGCCACTCCAAAGGAAAATATGAGGTTGTCTACTTCTTGCAAATAGTGAGACGTCTCAGGAACCCACAGGGGCAGTTCTGCCCTGACCTCTCGGGTCACCTGAGTTGGAATCAACTCGAAGGCAGTGAGTGTGGCTTTCTGATAAAGGTGTCTGACCAGTGACCCCCATCTTTCATTTGTGGGTAGCCTCCCGTAAATGGATATTTGTGGGGAGAAAGCCTTATGTGCAACAGCACTGGGGACAGACAGTGCTGGATTTTAGCCCATGCTTGACCATGGACCAGCTGTAAACCAACCCCTCCATGCCTCTGTTGCTTCCTCATCTGCACATTGGGAAGACTGGCTCCTCCTCTGAGTTGCTGTGAAGACTCAGTATGGGAGCCCAGGATGTGTGTGTGTGTGTTGGAACACGGTGAGCATGCAGGGCCAGTGTCCCTGGAGCATTTGGGCATTTCTGCCTGGGTTTTGTTGGCTCCTCACTCTGCGGAGGGAAGACAAACACGCCGGGAGAAAGTCTGCATGGCGGGCAAACAGCACATCCCAGCAAGTCCCTGGGTGGTGCAGACATTTTTTGATCCTGTGGCTCTGAGGGAGAAAGGCCTGGCAATCTACTTCTGTAAGATTATAGCCAAAAAGACCTTACAGGGCAGCTCTCCTCTGTCACACACATCACTGTGCATTAGAATCAACATGACGGCACCCAACAACACGGTTAAACTAAGGGTTGGTAGTTCAAGCCCACCCAGGATGCCATGGGAGAAAGGCCTGGCTAACTGCTTCGGTTTGAGAAAACACAACAAAACACACACCTAGGAAGCAATTGTACGCAGTGACAGACTTGCCTGGCTGGCCACTGGTTTGGGGTTTGCTTGTTGGTTTTGTTGACAATAGGTTTGGAATGCTCTCTCCCCCACCAACTTCTCCCATCACAGAAGTTTCTTCCCCACCTCGAATTGGCTTTAGTGAGAGGGCAGGTAGGCACAGGTAGACAGGAGCCTGGCATCAGAATAAATCAAAGGCATACCCCAGACCCTTGAGAAACTCACAGGTAAAGGGGAGGAAGAATGCGAAGGCCAATAATTTTTTGCATCATTAGTGCAATTCCATTTTGCTCTCTGGTACATTGCCTGCTCCCTGCTGGCTGAGAGGCAAGGAGACAGTGGCCCCAGCAGTCGCTCTGTGATGCCAGTGGGCTGGCAAATTTGACTCCCACCTCTGACCTGATCGAAACCACTGAATGCCAGCTCTGTTGCATTTCTGTGTCTCAATAGGCAAGCAGATTGATACGCAGCAAGAAACTAATTTTCTTATCCACTACACATCAGTCTCATTAAGGCCTGTGGTACACGTGACAGCTCCAGAGGAGACAACCTCCAGGCTGGGAGCCCTTTCTCAGCGTGTGTCACCTCCTCATCAATAATGGAGGGCGGCCCAGTGGGGGCCACTGACCCTGCTCCCCAGCGCCATCCACTGCGCAAAGAAGAAGAAGAAAAACAAGCCAAGAGGCGGAGATGATGAGTCGTCTCGGTAGTGAAGCGATGCCCCTCAGAGCCCTGGGGAAGAGAGAGGTAACCGTGGCCCTCCACTCGGACCAAGGGACTCAGGTGGCATGTGGTCACCCCTGAGTTCCCAACTTGCGTTTGCACAGACACCTGAGGACAGCCGTGTAGGCAGCAGAGAAAGCCATTTCCTGCGCCCCGTTTTTTCAGACAGGGCGCTGTTTGACTCCTGTCTGGGGCGCTCCCTCCTCTTGTCAGCAGAGGAGCTCATTAGAGGCTCCCATGAAAGATGACTCTGTGACAATTTGTAGGAAGCAGGTTACCTTTAATTATCCATGCCCTCAGGGCTGGGGTCCTCAGGGCAAGATAGCTTTTGAAAACTGCGTTTTAATCCTGGCAGTTGGGATGATGACGACGTTGGAAGGGTATGAGGTGGTCAGACGGGGGCGGTTTGGTGGTGGCATTGGCGGTGGGATGGGCTGGCTTTGCCAACGGCTCTTAGCTCCTTACTGTTTTGGAGACACCCAGACTCTGACGTAGAGAGGACGCAAGTAGATTCTCAATGAAAACTTTTGTACTATCGCACCCCCAATCCAGGATAAAAATTAGATATCTGCTTTGCGCCCCCCCCCCCCATCATTCACTATGGTAAGATTTTTGGTTCTGATGATGCCTTATACCTGATCCCTT
>NW_022104341.1:935144-939025 GCF_000313985.2 Echinops telfairi
ATAGAGAGAGAGATGTCGGAATCCTGTCCCTCAGTACTGTGAACAAGACAGCGTTGGGAAACAAAGAGCATTCGAAGATGCTATCAGTGCAGTTGGTCAGAGGGGAGTAAGGTGACTCCTAATCCAATCTGAGTGTCCTAAAACAGGAGAGGCACAGATTGGGAAAGTGTCACGTGAAGGTGGAGGCAGGCTGCAGCTGCCAGCAAGAGTGTCCGGGGTTATTGACCCTGGGAGTGATAAGTGAGACTCTTCCCCAAAGGCTTCCAAGTGAGGTGGCCCAGCCAACACAGCGGTTTGAACTCCTAGCCTACTACTACTCCCACTCCCTGCCATCGAGTCAATGCCGACTCATTGGGACCCTCTAGGACAGGCTAGAAGTTCCCCTGTGGGTTTCCAGGCTGACTCTTTATGGGAGCAGAAAGCCTCATCCATTTTCCAGGGAGCCGTTGGTGGTTTCAAACTGCTGACCACGTAGGTAACATGTAACCACTGTACAACACCAGGGGAGGCTCCTTCCTAACTACAGGCTGAGATGCTAAAGGCTGTCCTTAAATGCCACCCAACGCCTGTGTTGGTTTGTGATGGCAGTTCTAGGAAATGGACACGATGACCCTTTTGGAAATGAGAAAATGGAGAAACACAGAGAGCCTGGGCATCTTGTCCACAGTCACTTCGTTTGTCAGTGGCAGAGGCAGAGTTTAGACCCAGGCTACCAAAGCTTCTGTGCACTTAACGATGTTGTTAAACTGCCTGCTAAGCATCCCACTGCTAGCTAAAAGGTTGGAGGTTTGAATCCATCCAGAGGCACGTGGAAGATGAAAGGCCTGCCGATTGTTTTCTGAAAGGTCACAGCCTTTCAGACCGGCGGGGTGCAGTTCGACTCAAGGGGTTGCCGTGAGTCAGAATGGACTGAGCAGCGATTAGCAGCAGCCGTCAGGATCCCAAATGCATTGTATTGAAGAGCCCATTTTCAAGCGCCCCCCCTCTCCCTCATGAGTTCATGAGTTCTGTGAGGGCAGAAGTGCAATGCCAGGCACTCGGGAGATGCTCCAAGCGCTTCTGGGAGTGACGCAGCTCTTTATCACCTGCCTTGAGTCAAGGAGGACCAACAGTCAGCCAGTCACATTCCCCCAACCAAACTCACTGCCCTCGTGCCCATTCCAACTCATAGCAGCCCTATGGAACAGGGTAGAACTGCCCTCTGGGTTTCCAAGACTAACGCCTTATGGGAGTAGAAAGTCTTGTCTTTCGGTCATGGACCCACGGGTAGCTTTGAACTGCTGACCCAGCGCATAACCAGTGTGCCATGGCAGAAGTCTCAAGTTAGGGTCTGCAACGGTGCTGCTGTCCCCCCATCTTGAGCTGACATACCCGCCTCCTATCTGCTATCATTTCCAAATGTCCAATCATAGGCTTAGTCCCAATCTCAACCTGGGGAGAGGGAACATAGACTCCTGAGTTGCCCCATGGACAGTCCTGCTACTGATTTTCCCTGACCACATGCTTCAGTTCCAAACATTAAACTCGTCAGACAAAGTACAGTCCTGTAGAGAGCACCAGGCTTCAGACCACCCTGGACCAGTGCCTACGCTCTATTTTGGACCGAATGGTGCCCCGTCCAAACTATGCATTTGTATCTTAACTTCTATACTCGGGGATGTAATCCCCCAATACCTGTAGATACGATAGCGTTTCCTTGGTTATGGTATATGGCCACAGCAGTTCAGGGTTTGTCCTGAACCTA
Source organism: Echinops telfairi (assembly GCF_000313985.2). Lineage (NCBI taxonomy): Eukaryota > Metazoa > Chordata > Mammalia > Afrosoricida > Tenrecidae > Echinops > Echinops telfairi. The sequence continues at coordinate 936,889 of NW_022104341.1, forward strand.
GTCACTGCTGAGACCTGAAAAAGAGCCGTTTCAAGACCGAATTGAGCACATATGGTGGATGCTGTCAAATGACGAAAAGAGACAGATAACTCTAAAAGCCCAGCAACTGCCTGAATTTTTTTAGACACTAACTACAGAATCCTCTTCAGAATCTAGTTTGAACTTCTGGCAGCTCCTTGTTGGTGAGCTTTGAAAAAAATTACCTTCAGAAAAAATTGTTTGACTATGATATGAATGATTTTTATTGTTCAGTAATTTCTGCACTCAGTGGAATTGCTTTTCTTTCAAAGAGGCACAAATAAGGATCTCTTCCAGCTGCTTGGTCCGCTAGCTTTCTTTCAAATTTCTTGTCATAGATCTGCCAGTGCTCCATCCACCTGTTGGTCCATTTCCATTGGTATTCCATCCATTCCTGGAGTTTGGTTGCTTGCCAAGGCCTCCAGTGCCCCTTGGAGCTCTCCCTTCGGCACCATTGGCACGTGATGATACGCTATGTGCTGAAGCAGTGGGAAGCTGGCCAGTTCTTTTTGGGCCAGCGACTGTGGAGTCCTTCCGTCTTCTTTTGATGCTCCTTGTGTCCTTCAACATTTGCCCAGGAAACCCTTCACTATTGCAACTTGGTACTCGTCTCCCTCCTCCCCCCGCCAGTCCTTTCTGCTTGAGAATGGTGAGCATGTTGTTCTCTTTTGGTTTTCTAACTCCACATCTTAGCACATTTCATTCAAATACGGTAGCCTTTTAAATCATCTGTTCACGCCTTCAACTTCATTATTTCTCCCATTCACTTTAGCTACTGTGTGTTCAAGAGCAAATTGAAAAATCCCCTCTGACATCCATTTCGGTCTTTTCATTCTTGCCTGTCTTTTTAATGACCTTTTGTTTTCTGCACAGGTGATGCTCTTATTATCAACCCACGGAATGTCTGATCTTCACTCATTAGTGCTCAGTGCATCAAATCTCTTCCTGAGATGGTCTCTGACGTCATGGAGTAGTCTGAATCTCCTTCAGCTTCAACTTGAACTCGAGCAGTTAATGCTCTATTTCACAATTGTCCCTGGCCTTGTGCTCACTGATGCTGTTGAGCTTCTTCTGTTTCCCCAGATGTAGTCCAACGGACTCTTGTGTATTTCATTCAGCAAGGTCCATAGCAGCCATTTACATTTTTGAAAAGATGAGATATGTGCAATGAATAATATACCTTGCAATATTTTACCAGGTAATGTCTAGCATCATTTCTAGAACCAAGGCCGTATTTTCAGCTACTGGTCCTTCTTTGTTTCCCACTCACCTTCCAAGATGCTAATCACCATCTTGATTGCACGTCTGATCAACTTCAGATCACAGTAGGGGGGAGAATCTTCAATGCCCTCATCTTTGGCATTTAGAGGTTGGCACATAATGTTGAATGTTAGTAGTTCTAATTGGTTTTGCTTGTAGGACTATGGATATTATCTTATCCACTGACAGCATTGTGCCCCAGGATAGATCTTGAAGCGTTATTTTAGCCATCAATGCAAGATCATTCCTCTTGAATTTGTCAGGGTTGGCATAGGAGACCATACAACTGTCTGATTCAAAATGGCCAACCCCTGTCCATTTCAACTCAGTAATGCCCAATGGGTTTCATTTCATTTTGAGTAACTTCCAGTTTTCGTAGATTCATACTTTGTACATTCTACACCCTAATCATTTATAAATATCTGCAGTTGTTTCTCTTCATTTTGAGTCTGGCCACATCAGCAAATGAAGATCCCCCAAAGCTTTCCTCCCTCCATATTACTAAAATTAACTCTACCGTGGGGAAGCAGCTCTTCCCTCGTCTTCTTTTGAGTGCCTTCCAACCCAAGGGGCCCACCGTATCGAACAATGTTCCAGAGCATAAGTTTCTCACTGGTCAGTTTTTCGGAAGTAGATTGCTTCGTTCTTCCCTCCTAGCCTGTCTTAGTCAGGAAGATTCACTGAAACCGGCCTAAAGGGGGCACCTGATGGTATTTCAAATACCAACGGCCTGGTCTTCCAATACAGCACACTGACAGACGATTGGTGGATGAGGATATGAAATGAAGGATATCATTGCTCATGCCAGATAAATCTTGGTGGAAAGCAGGGAATAGCAGAAAGATGTTTAACTGTCTTA
>NW_022104341.1:939364-944675 GCF_000313985.2 Echinops telfairi
CGAAGGGTTTATTCATGAGATCAAACACCACAGGCTTCAGGGCGGATGACACTTCAACATGAAGAAAACAAAAATCCTCACAACTGGTCCGAGAAGTAATAGCGTGATGAACGGAGAAACGATTGAGGCTGCCAAGGATTTCATTTTAGTGCACCATGGAAGCAACAGTCGAGAAGTCAAACAATATATTGCATTGGGAAACTCTGCTGCAAGAGACCTCCGTAAAATGGTAAAAGCCCCCACTCTCAGCCAGCCCTGGAGCTTTGGGGCTCGCTCAAGGGGAGTCCCTCTGGGACATGGGGGTACAGTGAATGGTGTGGCCCTTTGCTTGGCATGCCGACACAGTAGGGGATGCTGGGCCCCTCTAGGGTTTCCCATATGGGCTCCAATAAATTTCTTCCCTTTTGCTTAAAAAAATAAAATAAAGTCAAACCAAGTATTTAACCTGTAATCTTATAGGAAACTGTAACGGTAAGCACCTATCAGACTGGGTAGCATGGAGAGACCCCTGGACAATGGCTGAAAGTATCAAAACATCGCCTTTGTAGTGTACTTCGGGGAGAAAAAAGTGTTTTCTAGTGTTTTACTTTAAAAAAATGACAAAAGCAAAGACGTCTCTTTGAGGACAGAGGTGTTCCCTATCCATGTGGTGACACAGTCGTCACCTCATATCATGCAGAAGCTGGTCGCCGAGAAGGACGACTGAAAACAAACTGGCGCCTTCGGATCATGGTGTTGGTGAGGACTAGCAGTATATCCTGGAAGGCCAGAAACCAAACCAATCTGACTGGACGAAGCGCAGCCAGAATGCTCCTTAGAGGTCAGCAACCATCCTGGCTTCTCACATGCTTCAGCCATTTTTTCTGGACGGACGATCCCTGTGTGACATCCCGCTGGGTAAAGCAGGGAAACACCTCCAAACCAAACTCACTGCCACGGGCTTGATTCCGACTCACAGCAGCCGCGGTCAGAACTTCCCGGTTGGGTTTCCAACACTGGAACTCTTTATGGGAAAGTTCGTCTTTCTCCCACAGAGCACCTGGTGGTTTCAAACAGCCAAGCTTGTGGTTAGCAGCCCATTTTGTAACCACTACGCCACCAGCGTTCCTGGGTAAAGTCAACACACAAGAGGAAGACCCTCAGAGAGATGGATTGATACACTGGCTACAAAAATAGACTCAGCTATGGGAGTGATTGTGAGGATGGAGTGGGACGTGGCAGTGCTTGGCCTTGTCACACATGGAATCTCTGTGAGTCAGAGCCAACTCAATGGCACCTACAACAACAACACCCATAACAAGAAGCTGAGCCAGACCTGGTCCAGACCTTCAACTGTGAGAAAACATGCTGTGTTAGGCAGGGTTCTCAAGAGAAACAAAACCAGGACACATTTGATCATATATATACATATATATATAGTGAAAAGGAATATAACAGCTAATTAACTCACACAACAGTACAGAGGGTTCAGTTCAACTCACTTCCCTGGAACAGTTAATATACTGGAAGTTCTTCAACGCTTGTGGGCTGCTAGGTTCAAGGTCAAGGAAGAAGACAGCAGGGTACTCCCTGGGGCAAGGCAAGCAGAGTCTTCCCAAGGGCAGTAAGCGGCAGGGTGGGTCACCAACAGTCAGTAGCTTGGGAGCTTAGCAAAGCAGGCCAGGATGGGATCTCGAATGCAAGGAATGCAAGGCGACAGGATCCACCAGCCACAAAGATCAAGCCAAGCATCGTACATACTAGCTGCGTGGGGAAGCAGGACTTGAAGGAGCCTCAAGCTCTAGCAACACAATCCATGGATTGGCCTGGCCCACAGGTAGTGTAGCTCACAGGTTGAGACAGAGAACTGACTACAGCGGCAGCATGCATGCTCCAGGATGCTCCGATCACCAGAGAGCAAGAGAGAGGGGGGTGGGCCTTGCAGAGCCATTTATCTCTTTGCCCTCCAATCAAACTGCAGCCTGATTAATCCCACGTGTTCCTGTTGGGCAGGTTGGCACAATAAACTACCACAAATGTCTACTCTTGAAAGCCCCTGATGTGTGGTCTTTCTGCTACACCAGCTCTAGGAAGCTGAGGCATGACAGGAGGCAGATTTCCTAAGCACATGAACCTTCATTTCTTTTTTGAAGAACAAGGATCACACCTCCGCTCCATAATGGAAATGCATTGCTATTGCTGTTTTGAAAGCTCGTACCTCTTAGCACGCAGTTTCCTGTGGTGGAATTACTTTTTCCTGCTGAGAAAACTTTTGACCTATCATCCTCAGTGGAGGACTTTCCCATTGTTCCCATTTTACAGAGGAAGACACTGAGGTGTGAGAGGGGTATATGGATTGAATGGATTACGTGGTCAGGATTTATACCCACCACTGACTAACTCCCACATCCTTCATCTTAATTTCCTATAGATTCTGGCAATGGGCAATTGTCTTAGGTTGAAAATAGGGTCACCCGATGCTCTGGATGGCCATTTTCTGTGGTCTTCTCTCATGGTTTTTCCAGGAAGGCTATCATGGCTTGACCAGCTCCTATGAAGACTGGGACGTGTTCTACCCTGTCTCAGAGCCTTTAACTTTGCTCAAGCCACTCAACCTTCACACTACCACCAGTCCACAAAGACAGGGCCTGGACATTTACAAGTGTTAGGGAATTGTCCTGGGGCCTGACCTACTCTGGTAGGTCATATATGGGGAGAATATATGGGGACGATGAATGGTGGATGGGAGGCTCCTGGGCCTGCCTGTTCTTCTGCTTCGTCAGAGCCCTGCCAGGATGCTGGAGCTCTGTGCTTGCCTTCCTCCTCCTCCTCCTCCCCATTGTCTCCTCTGAGCTTTGAACACTGCTAACTTGCTAGTGGACCATTCTTCGCTGTTTAGTTCTGGCATCTTGGACTCCAGTGGACTTACACCACATGTTGTGTGTATAGCAACAACCTTATAGAAGTCGCCCCTGTTTGTGGATCGCACTGCCCCTCGCCTGCTCTTGCTCCAACCCCTCTGGGTCCAGGGTTCTGTTTCTAGGCCATCTCTGCCCTTTCCTCCAGCAGCATCCTGCTGGGCTCTCTGAGTTCCAGGCTACCACCCGGCAGGCCTTCTGCGGCCAGGGAGGTGCTGACCAGAGGAAAATTACCCATGCTGCTTTTGTCTGTCTTCCATTCAAGTTCAACGTAAGAATTTAGCTAAAGGTTAAAAAAAATAAAAACTCCCCATACTTAAAAAACCTTTTTTTCTGAAAGACATAATTTTAGACTATTCTGAAAATATAAATGTATGTCTTCGATCTGTCCTCATGAAGATTTAGACACTTGGAAGCCTTATATAGGGCTGCTATGAGTTAGAAGAACAAGCTTATGACTTCCAGAGGAACAAACCAATCTGTCTTGTAAAAGTCACAACCAGAATGATCTTTAGAAGTAAAGATGATGAGATTTCATCTCACATACTTTGGACATGTTATCAGGGGAGATTTTTTTAAAAAAACCCAAAACTCACTGCCATAGCAGCTCTGTAGGGCAGAGTAAAGCTGCCCCTATGGGGTCCCACGACTGTCGCTCTCCAGGGAGCAGAAGACCACCGTGACTGGTCGAATGGAAGAGGGTCAGTGGAAAAGAAGAAGAGCCTCTATGAGACGGGTTGACATAGAGGCTGCAGCAATGGCTTGACCCTAACAGCGATCGTAAGGATAGCCCAGGCCTGGGAAGTGTCATGTTCACTATGGGTTCGAACATGCTCCATGGTGCCTAACAAGAACATCAAGTGAAAATTCACTCAATGGCATTGGGTTTTAGCATTCAAGTTTCATTTGCCCACAATACAATTATTCACACATTGAATGTGTTTAGTGCCAACTCTGGACCAAGCATTGTGCTGGGTGCTTGGGATGCCAGCTGAGAAAACACAGGCCCCTCTCCCCCTCAAGACCATAAGCTGGGGCAGTACTTCATATGACTCCACCTGAGATCTTGCTAAGAGGCAGGTGTTGATTCTGTAGCTCCAGGATTGGGCTAGAGATTCTGCCCTTTCTAACAAGGCCTCAGTGCTCATTTTATGGTGTTAGTTCTTAAATGGCAGGAATCCTGGTAGCCCGGTGGTTAAGTTCTCAGCTGCTAACTGAAAGGTCAGCAGTTAAAACTCGCCAGCGATGCCAGGGGAGAAAGCTGGGGGCGTCAGCTTCCGTAACGACTCACAGACTTGGACATCCTATTGGCAGTTCCACTCTCTGCAATGGGGCTGCTCTGAATTGGAGTCAACTTAGACATCAATGTACTTTTTTAGTTTCTCAGATTGTAGTCACCTGGGACCATTTAAACATCCCAATGTCCAGGTGTGCCTCGGGGTTGTGTCTTCTCACCATGCCAATTTCAGTCTGTATGCTGAGCAAATCACCTGAGAAACTGGACAACATGAGGAAGAAGGAGGCATCAGGATTGGCGAAAGGCTCATTAACAATCTGTGCTATGCAGATGACACAGCTTGCTTGCTGAAAGCAAGGAGGACTTGAAACACTTGCTAATGAAAATCAATGGCTGCAACCTTCAATATGGATTGCAACACAATGTGAACCAGAAATCCAAATTCATTGCCACCGGGTCAATTCTGACTCAATGACCCAATATGACAGAGTAGAAACTGCGCCCTTTGGGTTTCTGAGACTTTAAATCTTTACCATAGCAGGCAGCTTCATCTTCCTCCTGTAGAGTAGCTGGTGGATTCAAACTGCTGTACTTGTGGGGAGGGGCTCAATGCATAACTCACTATGCCACCAGGGCTACTTAACTCGGTATAAAGAAAACAAAATTCTTCACCACTAAACCAATAGGCATCATGATCAATGGAGAAAAGGTGATAATGATCAAATATTGCATTTTACTCGGATCCACAAACAATGCACATGGAAGCAGCAGTCAAGAAATCAAATAACATATTGCATTGGGCAAATTTGCTCCCTTTAAAGTGCCAAATGGCAAAGTTGTCACTGTGAAGACTAAGGTGCACTTGATCCAAGCCATGGTATTTTCAGTTGCCATGTAAGCACGCAAAAGCTAGACAAAGAGCAAGAAAGACTGCAGAAGAGTAGATGCATTTGCGTTATGGTGCTGGCACAGAGCAGTGAAAAGACTATGGACCGCCAACAGAACAAACAAATCTGTCTTGGAAGAAGTACAGTCAGATGCTCCTTAGAAACGAGGATGGCAAGACTTCTTTTCATGTACTTTGGACGTGTCAGCAGAGATCAGTCCCTGAAAGAGGACATCAGACTTGGTAAAGCAGAGGGTCAGCAAAACTGAAGCATGCCCTTGGGAAGATGGA
>NW_022104341.1:949589-950897 GCF_000313985.2 Echinops telfairi
TTTTTTTTTTAATGGCGCATCTGACTCAGGAGGTCTGGAGTGAGCTCTGGGGTCCTGCATTTCTAGCAAAACCCCAGGAGCTGCCCCTGGTGCTTCTCCGCAAACACAGCCTGAGCAACAAGGCTTTACTGGTGCTCACAGAATGGTCCACGCAGAGGGAGAGACAGAACCCTAGAGTTTCATTTCATCTGCCAAAGAGGCCACTGATGGTAAGAGATGTCATCATTTTATGTACCACTGAGAAGGATTTTTCTAAAGCTACCAGTTCACCTATGACATGTCAATTGTATAAGATCAGGGATGTTAAATGTAAGAAATTCAGACCTTTGAATCAATAATATATGATACTTATATTCTATAATTTGAAAAAAACCATAATGGCACCAATGCTTACTACCTGGGCTGACTGTATTGGAGCCCTTACGTGTCCCATGGGCCAGGTCGCTCTGAGCCTCAAGGGATCCAGAGATGAATTTGGAAGATTCATACCCAGAGGGGTTGATGGGATATCTTGGTTTATCAATTTATTATTATTTTTTCAGTATTCCATTTTTTTAGTTTCTTATTTCAGCTAGAGATTATGTTATCCAGTTTTAGCTAAACTTGCCCTCATAAAACAGATCAATAGCTTAAAAGGATTGCCTGGAGGCGTTCTCAGAAAAAGGCAGAGCTGACATTTCAGCTATTGGCAGGAGATCTGCATGTGTTACATTATCAGTTAAAACAACAATGATTTCATCTGATCTGACAAGACACTGACCAAAGAAAGAGAGAGAGAGGTGATCAGAAACACACTGTGAAATTCGGATCTACATTCTTCGGTGTCAGGGATGAGCTCCTCACTAGCATGACCGTAAGGAACCAGTTAATGATGGTGTTGTTGTGAGTTGTTTCTGACTCCTAGAGATCCTGCACACAACAGAACCCAAGTCCGCCGGGGCCTGCACCCTCCTCACAATTGTTCTTATGTTTGAGCCCTTTGTGGCAGCCACTCTGTCCATCCATCTCATCGACCGCAAAGGCCTTCCTCCTTTTAGCTCCCTCGACACTTGACCACGCATGATGTCCTTTTCTGGGGCCTGATCGCTCCTGAGATGAAGTCTCAGGATCCTGGCCTCTAAGGAACTTCTGGCTGCATTTCGTCCAAGACAGAACTAGTTGTTCTTTCGGCAGTCCATGGGACTTCGCCAACACCATCGTTCAAGCGCATCGATTTTTCTTCGGGTCTTCCTTATTCAATGTCCGCCTTTCACGATGACAGGGCATGAACATAATCTATAAGTAAATAAATGGGCATGCTTAGCGGCA
>NW_022104341.1:953134-953939 GCF_000313985.2 Echinops telfairi
CATGGAGGACTTAGGACAGGGCTGGCTTAATTTGTAGCAGAGATTCTTAAGCCGGGGTTCCTGGATGCAGTTCACTCATGGGATTCAGGGAGGGATGTGTTAATCTGATAGGATTGCCATGGAATGCTACATTATATGTGGAATTCCAGTTTTCTGGAGAGAGTGCCCATGGTTTTATCAACTTTTCAAAATGATGCAACACACAATCTCTCTCTCTCTCTCTCCCTGTCATAGAAAGCATGAGAAATTCCTGTCCTCATGTTTTGTTTGGCCTTGTCCCTACAGTGGAGAAAAGGGGATGGGAATGAGTCCAGTCGGTTTTGTAGGGAAGCCCTTGCTATAGAGACCGATGGTAGCCAGTCTGCTTCCAGTCCCTTAGCCACTGCAGGTATCTATCACACAGCGGTTGCCAAACACGCCAGGCTCCAAGGATGCCTGCTTGTGAGAGGCCTCCACGGACGCCTTACCGGCTTAGATTCTAGACAGCCATGAGAAGCAGCCCGGAGGTGGGAGAGTGGCAGCCTCAAGTAGAAGGAACCAAGGATGTAGAATCCAGGAGAGACGGGAAGGCTGCACTGTCTGAGCACCGCTGGGTGAAGGAGGTTCTGAGGACAGAACTGGGAGAAACAGGTGAATGGTATGGGGTGGGTGTGAGGGGCTGTTGACTCTTACAAAGGGAGAACTTTCTCCCCCATTACAGCTGCTTCAAACAGCCAGGCCTGTCTTAGGAGGCCTCAGTTCCTTGTCAGGAGAGAAACCCAAGCCAGTCTGAATGAAACCAAATATCAGGAGTATTTGGAGGGCA
>NW_022104341.1:954627-968759 GCF_000313985.2 Echinops telfairi
GGGTAGGGAGGGGGAAAATGAGGAGCTGATGCCAGGGGCTTAGGTAGAGAGCAAATGTTTTGCGAATGATGAGGGCAATGAATGTACAAATGTGCTTTACACAATTGATGTATGTATGAATTGTGATAAGAATTGTATGACCCCCTAATAAAACGATTAAAAAAAAAGTCTCAGGCTTTGCCCTATCTTTCCAGTCTCTGCTTCTCAATTCGCTTGGAAAAGCATTTTGATTTTCTTAATTTGCTCCCTCTGAGAGATTCCCTTTCAGCAGCCTCCCTCACAGTTTCAAGGCTTTTGTCTCCGAGTTGAAGTCAAGGGCTTGTGCAGGCAAGCTGATGTTAAATAAACTGATGAGATTCTGAGCAAAATCTCCCAGGATCATCTGCTGAAATATAGCCTTCTAAAATATGAAACAGATAAGCAAAATGGCTTTTATTCTGATGTGCTCTGTTTTCTTGAGCATCCTGGAAGCTACTGCTCTTAGAGATGGAGCTGTCGGAGGCAAAGGCTCAGAAATTAATGGAATGCAATTTTCTGCCATTTGTGATAAATTTCTGGCCCTTTTATGCATATGAACGTCTTGGGGAGGCACAGAAGTAAGATGACTAGCAGGAGGTTATTGGACAAGCTTCCTCCAGCCATCCTCTATTGTCTTTCCCCGCTTGTGCAAAGTGCTTTGTTTTGCACTAAATAACACGAAAGTAAAAAATGAGAACAAGTGAGAGAGAACATCAACGAGGTACTTTTAAGGTTCAGCCAACATTGCAAACAGAATAAAAATGTCCTTCGATTTTAGACAAAGGGAGAAGAATTTGGTTACAGGCAAAAATAAAGAAAGGGAAAAAACAAAAACCTAACATCTTTAGGGAATTTTATAGACAGTACGGAGCCAGATGACTGTACCTTCTGTGAGTTGTACAAAGGATTCATCTAGAACTTTATGTTCAGTTCTAATACATCCTGAGGCATAGCCAACAGACAATGCAAGCTCCCATCCTTGAGTCCCACGTCTCCTACGTCTGGAAGAATCCTGATCTTGCTTCAAGCATACCAAGCTCTTGAACTTCGCTGTGCACTTGCTTTTCCTTCTGCCTGGGACATCCAACTAGCTTGTGCACACCACACATGGCTAGTTGGTTTAGACCACCCAAAGTCCACTCCCATCGTCACACGTTTCATTCTTCCTAGCACAGCTCATTAATTTTATCTTGTATATTTATTTGTTTCCTTGTATGATACCTCTCTGCCTCAATTGAAATATAGCCACCATAAGATCAGTATCTTATGGTCTGTCTGGTTCACACTTCATTCCCAGCCCTGAAAGCGGCTGTATGTATTTTCCATCATAGTCCACGAATCCCTCACTGGACATGGAGTTAGGGTTGGCACCCACACCTCTTTGTAGCTTTCAGACCATGTCTTCTTGTTCCTCTCTAGGATTCCCCAGCCACTTTGAGACACAGAGTAGATTAGACTTGAACACCAGTATTCTCCCTTCCTCTAACTACCATCCTCCTAAGCACTCCTCCCCTTCATTGTTTGTCAGGTCCACGGAAACATCCTGGTCTTTAGCTCCTCGCCTGTCCCTCTGACCCCGATCCTGCCATCTTTCTCCTCCTTAGCCTCCCATTGGCCATTAACTAGATTACGTGCATTTTTCCATACACATCCTAGTGACATAGCATACGCAATCAGAACTTCCAAACCACAGCACTACCATCTTTCTACTCTCCTGCGCATCTCCTTCAGTCCTCCTTCCCACATCCATGAAGATAATCACTGTTCTGCACCCGTATCTTCAACCATCTTGGCCCTGTCTCCTCTTGGCATTTGTCTGACAAAGTTCCAGTCCTGATTAAATCTGACTGTGAGCCTATTCCTCACCTGCCAACATAGCTGGGAAAACACACACACACACACACACACACACACACACACACTGCTTTGTCTCATTTTAAATTCATGACCACAGACCTCAAGTGAGCCCCCGGTGCTGCCAGGCAGGCCTGGTTCACTCCCTCACCAGATCTCTCCGAGGATGATTGCATGCATCCTCCTCTGTCCTCAAGTGCCTGAACTCTCCTCCCATTCTCCATCAAGAACCTTGCATCTTATTTCATGGGAAAAATAAACGTTCCCATTAACGCAGCCATCCACCTGCCTGTTCAGTTAATCTCTAGAGTCCACCTGTGGTCCAATGAACTGTCGATGGCCCCACCCAAGGGCCAGCCCTCCACCCCTGTGGGAGCTTCCTCCCCTCTCTCCTGAGGGTGTGGCTCTTGCATGTACTCCTCTTCCTTTTGCACCATCACGTTTTCTCTCCCCGATGGTTCGTGCCTGTCAGCATACAGACATACTGCATCTCTCTCATCTTAAAAATAAAGCTCTTCTTGGACCCCCCATGATCTTCTCCAGAGCTGATTCATTTTATTTCTTCTATAACCTCCTTATAGCAAAAGGAGCCCTGGTTGTGTTCCCATCTGATCTATGAGTTGAAATCAACTTGAAGGCCATGGGTTTGGTTTTCTGGTCTATAGCGAAACTCCTTGGAAAACACGCCCATACTTGTGATCTCTACAACCTTACTTACTATCCTCTCGAATACTGTTTCCTCCCAACTCCTCCACTGCCAGAGTCATTGCCAAAGTCCTCAGTAAGGTCCAGTGGTTAGCTCTCAAATCAGTGGTTAGCCTCTTAAGTGCATTGGGGCAATTGACCCTCCGAGAAGCGAAGTTTCCCTTGGCTTCTGAGGCCCCACACTCTTGGATTCTCTTCCTGCCTCCCTGGTTGTTCCTTCCACGCTGCCTTTGTGGATTATCCTGTTCTTCCCAGCATCTAAATAGCGCGGGCCTCGGGGTCAGCTCCTGTACCTCATCTCTGTATCTCTTTACTCCTCCGCTAGATGACCTCCTCAGGCCTTTCACCCTGCTCCTCCAGTGCCCCAAATGCCATCATTTGGAAACTGCTTCCTTGGACCTCTGCAAGGACGCCTGACAGACTTCTCACCTGCTGACAGGTGCAAGCTGAATAAGTGATTTCCATCCCTCACTCACCCTACCAAACTCCTCTGCTCTGGGACTCTCCAGAGCCATCAATGGCACCACATTTCACCTAATCCTCAGATAGAAAGCCTGCATGTTGCTGTCACTCCTTTCTCTTCGTATACCACAGTGAATCCATCAGCAAATCCTGTCCAGATACCTCCAAATTATACCCCCAATGCAAGTTCCTCCATCTCCACCACTACCATCCTGGGCCAAATCACTCTCATCTTTCTCTTGTTGTTTTTAAATTTTTTTAATTAAAAGATCATTGTATTGGGGGCTCTCAGAACAATCCATGCATCAATTGTGTCTACCATATTGGTACATATGTTGCCCTCATTCTTTTCTAGACACGTGCTTTCTGCTGAGCTTTGGGTATCAGCTCTTTCCCCCCACCCCACCCCCCATCGTTGTCTTGTATGATAGCAGCATCTTCTCTCTGGTCTCACCAATTCTACTCTTGCTGTTCTACACTGTATTCTCCACACAGTAGATCCAACGATCCTGTAAAATGTCCACCAGATTATGCCAACACGACATTCAGAATTTCCTTTAGCGAGATCAGCACAAAGTTGGTTTCTATGAGGAGCCCGTTCCCAAATGCTCCATCAACTACCCCGCTTCCCGTCAGTACTCTCCTTCTCATCTTTGAGTTCCATAAGTAGCCGCAAGAGCAATACCTCCTGGAAATCAAGAACCATCAAGGAAGTGGCTCCCGTGGCTCTAGAGGCTGGCACGTCCAACCTGTGGGCCCGGCATCAGACTGGGGGTTGTTGGGTGCTGTCAAGTCGGTGGTTCCAGTCCATAGCGACCCTGTGCACAACAGAAAGAAACACTGCGTGGTCCTGCACCATCCTCACAACGGTTCCGATGCCTGAGCCCACTGCTGCAGCCACCGTGTCAATCTCCCTCATGGAGGGCCTTCCTCTGTTTCACTGCCCCACCACGTTACCAAGCATGATGTCCTTCTCCAGGACTGGTCCCTCCTGACAGCAAGTCCAAAATATGTAAGATAAAGTCTCGCCATCTATGCCTCAAAGGAGCACTCTGGCCGTACCTCTTCCAAGACAGATTTGTGCGACACGTTGGCAGTCCATGGTACTTCTGATATCTTTGCCAGCGCCACAGTTCAAAGAATTCATCCATGCTTCTATGCCCTGCCTTATGCAATGGCCAGTCTGACTGGAGAACCTTGTAAATTGGGTTGCTCGTGTAAGTTCCAAGAACCAGAGATCAGATGATGATGAGCAGATGTCAGGTCTGGCACAGAGAGAGGATTTTCCAGGGTAGTCATGTTTGTATGCACACTGTATTCTCGAGGAAGCTTCCTTATTTGGGCAAAGTGGTACAAGGATATGGAGGTGGGTGTTGGGGGTGGGGGGTGGGTGACTGAAGATAAATCCCACCCTAGGCCTGTGTCTTTAGCATAATAGACAGCTTACACATAAAGGAAACCACAGTCACAGGCATAGGGGCATATCTCAAAATATTATACCAAAGCACAAAATGGGAGCTGATTACATCATTGCATAACTGTCAAACCACTGGAAATCATAGTCAATACAAGTTGACACATAACCTTACCCATAACTCACTGAGGTCTACACGACTCTACATCATCTCCATTCAGTAGAACTTTCTGAGATGATGGGAATGTTCTATATTTCTGCTGTCCATCGTGGTAACCACCAGCCACATGTGGTTATTGAGTACCTGAAATGCAACTGAGAAATTGATTTTAAAATTTTATTCAATTTTAATTCATTGAAATTTAAATAGCCACATATGGCTACTGGTTACTGTATTGAAACAGCATCACCCATACAACCTTGCCACTTTGCCTCTTATTCCTCTTCTTGCTCAATTGGTTCTGACTACATTGGCTTCCGTGTTGTTCCTAAACATACTAAGCATATTCCCAACTCATAATCTTGTATTTGCTTTGCTACCAGAATTTACTTCCCCTAGACCAGTGGTTCTCAACCTGTGGGTCGCGACCCCTTTGGGGGTCGAACAGCCCTTTCACAGGGGTTGCCCAATTCATAACAGTAGCAAAATTAGAGTTATGAAGTAGCAACAAAAATAATTTTATGGTTGGGGGGGTCACCACAACATGAGGAACTGTATTAAAGGGTCGCAGTATTGGGAAGGTTGAGAACCACTGCTCTAGATGATCAAATGTCGCCGCCCCTCAATTTATCCTGGCCAAATATCATCATCTCCTAAGAAAAGCTTTTCTCAACACCCTATAAATAAAAACATCAACTCCCCTCTCCGCCTCCTTTCTCTCATTTACTGTACCTTTTCTTCTTGACACTTATTATCTGACATAATAGGGTACCCTTGTTTATTCATTGTCCATCTCCTTCTTTGGGTTCTCACTACTGTATCTCCTGTGTTTAACTGGTGATTTAATCATTTGTTGACTAAATCAATGAAAGGGGCTTTTGTCCAGAGTAAGAACCTATGTTAGGTAGGGCAGGGACACACAAAGAAATCCAAAGCAGAGGAATGGATGTGCTGACTTATCAGCATTGACAGTAAGGATTTGTGCAGTGTGCGATGTTAAGTGTTGAATGTCAGGAGTTGTTTACAAGGTGGGTGGGTGGGCGTTCAAGACGGGTAGTTGAATGTGGCAGGGGGATCAGGCCTGAGCATGCACTCTTGCCCTCCGCCTCTGCGAGGTCTCCCTGAACTCATTCACAGCTTCTCCTGGCCCACCCGGAGAAAGCAAATGACTCACTCTCCAGGGTCCACTCTGTAATCAATGTGATGCCTTTCCATCGCCCACATTTGTTTCTGGATTCAAATTTTGGAGATGCGAATCGTTGACTCCTTCAGAAACCTCACAACCCCCACAACCGTCTCAAAATGTCAACTCTTCTGGAAATCTTCCCTGACACCGGCAACATCCAGTGGCTCCCTCTTCTGGCTCCTGCAGCTCTTTGCACACATTTGACAAGAGGCTCAAGCCATGGTTCGAGGCTGCCTTGCTACCCGACTTAAGTAAGCGCCTGCATCTTCCAGAAGGTGCCTGTTCCCTCCGCTCCTAATTCAGAACAGGTGCCCAAGGATCATTCCTTAAATCCATGAATGGAGGAGCCAGCCACACCTTCATAGACTGGGACAGTGGAAAGGTTCTGGTTGAGCCCCACGCCCTTTAGAGACGTTACCCCAGCTTTACAGTGGTCATTTGAGACCCACCCAAGAAGACAGCTATCATAACATGTCCGCACTCCCTGCCATCAGTCAACACCGACTCCTAGTGGCCCTATAGACAGAGTAGAACTTCCCCTGGGGGTTTCTGAGACCGTCACTCTCATGGGAGAAAAGCTTCATCTTTTCCAACTGCAGTTAGGGGCCAACACTCCACCACTGCACCCCCAGGGCTCCTCCATTATAACACGATAATGGGGATTTCTCGCTACCCAGGACTCCAAGGCGCATCACCAAGAAATCCAAGCTTAAATCAAATCGTCTGGGGCTCAGGACCCGGCTTGAGAGGATATAGGGCTTTTCCTACATTTCCTATTCCTCATTTTGACTCCCACACCGCACATTCCTCTTAAGCTACAAGAAAACATTTTTTTTCCCTTCCAAGACAACTAGTGTGATTTGAACATGTTTTAGATGATATTAAAATGAATACTCAAAAATAGGTGCCCTTGCGTCAGTTCCAACACGTGCCAAACCCGACGTGCGCAGAGTAGAGCTGTGCTCCCTGGGCAGCCTTTTCAAGGCTGCGAACTTTCCAAGTCCACGCCTGTCTCCCCAGGTGTCTCTAGACCAGCAGTTCTCAATCTGTGGATTGAGACCCCTTTGGGGTTCAAACCGCCGTTTCACAGGGGTCGCCCAATTCATCACAGTAGCAAAATGGCAGTTATGAAGTAGCAACAAAAATAAGTTTATGGTTGGGGGGTCACCACAACACGAGGAACTGTGTGAAAAGGTGGCGGCATCAGGAAGGCTGAGGACCACTGGAGTAGAGGAAAGGATGACACAATATGGAGATGGTTTCTGGTTCGGTGATGGCTTAAACGGAATCTCATTTTACGACTCTCTAGACTGTTTTTATGTGTTTTGTTTATGCTTTGTATATGCACGAACATTTCTTCTTCTTTTTTTTCTTGTTTTTTCCTCTACCATGGCTGCCAACTCACCACAGTCCACTCAGGCCCCAGAGGGCCACCCCTTCATTGCCTATCCTGGGCTCTGGGCCAGTTGGAATGTATTTGTTTCTGCCTATCAACTCAATAAAGAACCCTCAGATATATTAACCTGACTGACAGCTTTATTAATAACCCTCCAGCTCATTTTTGTTAAAACAAAAAAGTTGGAGATGATGTCAGCAAGCTTAAAAGAAGGATCAGGTGATTCTCTAAAGGTCAAAGAGATGAAGCAAGCCCAGAGGGGTCAGCCTCGGCACTAGTCTTTGGCCTTCGTCACAGAGGAGGGTTCTCTGGCAGCAGAAACAGACTGGGGAACCAGAGCGGGTGAACGCAGAAGCTCTGGGCCCTGAGCTTTGCAGCTTCTGAGCAGGATTCCACCCCTGGGGCCTAGCGCCAGAGCCTAGACCACCCAGTAGTGGGAGTAATTAAGCTAGGAAAGGTCACTGATTCATAATTGATGGCTAAAGAGCTCTTTTTAGACACCAGCCTCCTCCTCGACCAGCACCCACCTTAGCGCTGAGGGAGAATGGGCCAGTCACAGGTTTGAGGGAAAGCCAATACCCTGCCTAAGCACTGAGCCTACCTGGGGACAGGTAACCCTGGCAGGAGCAACTTTTGTGGTGTAGCTATTGCTGTCCTCATTTGGTTATAGGACAACATGTTAGGTGAGGGAGACTGTCCGGGGACAGCTGCTACAATGGACTCAAATGCACCGCTGGTCATGGGGAGGGCACATGTCTGTCACCTGTTCCCATGGGACCATCAGGAGTTGGAGTTGAGTCAATGGCAACTACCTATCTCTACCTAATAGGAGACTTTCTCACGACCTTCCCTTCATCTTTGAGGTTACTCATTTGCCAATTCCAACTCCTCCTCCTCGCTGCTAATTATGACTCACTGTATGTTAGACTCTTTGTAGGCATTATCACATTTAACCCTCCCGACAGCCCTAAGGGCCACTGCCTCCCTCCACCAAATCCATTGCCTTTGAGTTCATTGTAACCAATAGCGACCCCATGGGACAGAGTCAAACAGCCCCATAGGACTGCCAAGGCTGTCCATCTACAGAAGCAGGCTGCCATATCTACCTCTCTTGAAGCAACTGCTGGGTTGGAACCACTGACCTTTTTAGTTAGCAGCCAGGTCCCTAGTCATAATTTCCTCTAGAACCAATTGTCTCGGGTTGAAAATAGAGTTCACCCAACTCTCTGGATGCCCAGCGACCATGGTCTTCTCTAATGGTTTTACTAGGAAGGTTGGAATGGCTTGAGCAGCTCCTATGAAGACTAGTGATGACTGGGATAAATAAAGGGAAGTATTCTGCCTGCCTCAAGTCCTTGAACTGTGTTAAAGCCACTCAACCATCCCTCATACTCCCACTAGCCCACAAAGACAAGATTTGACCTTTTACAAGTACCCGTGCATTGTCCTGGGACCTGACCTGTTTTGTGTTGTTGACCTGTTCACTTCTAACTTTCTGGGTCCACCACTGGTATGTCACCTCTCGCTTCTGGTCCAAGGTGGCCTTTGGTCTTCGTCTCCCTGTTACGGCACAAGGGACCAGTTTGGTTGCTGTTTGGGGGCTGTGTTATCTGCAAGGACCCCCTGGTTCCTGCCATTCAATCAATGACCCCAGAGAACCCAGCTCTAGCCCCCTATCACACAGTTTCAACCTTAAGGCTAGGACCCAAGTGGGGTGCCAGTGGCTAGAGTTTGGTGACCCTAGGGTCAGAAGATTATGCTTTGGAAATCCGAGTATCCAAGCATTATGTACGTGCTCTGTACTTCCTTCTTTCTTTTCCTGGCTTCTTTTTCATCATCCAACTATGCATACGATGTGAGCGAACAGATAGCTTGAATCAGGTGCCCCTTAGTCATCAAAGTGACTTCTTCAATTTTAAAAACTTTAAATAGGTCTTTCACAGCAGACAGAAAAAAATGGATGCATTTTAATTGCGGAGTTGGTGAAGAACATTGAATATACCACGGGCTACTAGAAAGGACAAACAAATAGTCTTAGAAGAAATACATCCAGAATGGACCCCAGAGTCATGGATGGCAAGGCGTTGGCTGGCTTACTTTGGCCACGTCATCAAGAAAGACCAATTCCTAGAGAAGGGCATCCTATTTGGGAAAGCAGAGGGCCAACAAAGATAGGCTGACAATCGCCATAACCATGAGCTCACAGATCCCGGCAATCGCGAGTCTGGTGCAGGGCCTGGCACCATTTTGCTCTGTTAGAGAAAAGATTGACATGAGTGGGGGTCAACTCCACAGCAGGTAATTAACTAACTAACAATGCCCTCCTTCAATAGCTGTTAAGGTTCTTTTCCAAATTGCCAGCTGGTCTTGCATGCTGGGGAACCAAGAAAGAGGATTTCTGCCATCCCTTGGGTGGGGACATTATGAGATGAAGCAGCTCCCCGGAGAAGCAGGATCCAGAGGCATCAGCAGGATCAAGAGGCGGCTCCCAGCGTGAAACTCAGAGGAAGAAATGAGGCCAGCAAGCCAATCAGTCCTCACCCTGGTCTGAGGTCCTGCCCTGGTGGCCCCTAATGCCTGTATGCAGGGAGATCAGAGAAAGACAGTTAAGCATCCCTGGGAGGGGTTGCCTCATGGCCCTGGCCCAGATGATTGAACTCTACAGGAAGGTCTTGGAGCTTCACTGGGTGGTTTCTAAAAGCAGGCGCTCTCACCAGGTGGTACCACAGTTGGGAGTTTCAGGTGGAGGAGGAGGGCATGGCTCCTGCTCTACAACTCTTTGATGAGCCAACTTCTCCTTGGCCTTTGAACATTTCATGGTTACTCATCCCTTCCCTGGCAAGGAGGAATTGATCAAACTGTAAACAATTTCTCCTCCCAAATTTTGAAACGCCTAGCTCCGTTAATTCGTGTGTCCAATTAAAATGCACTGATCACCTACTAGGTAACAGATATTATGCCAAGGGCTGGGAACGCAAAAGTGAAAGAAAAAAAAAACCCAAACCAGATGCAAAATGTGCCCTCCCACCATCTCTGGTCTAGCTCCTGCGCGAGCTAGGAGACAGATCATGAAATAATTCTGATGGCAAGTTAGATGGCCAGAAATAGAGGGCATCTGTAGGGAATTGGTGGTTCAGAGGTAGAATCCTGGCCTTCCACGTGGGATACCCAGGTTTGATTCCTGGCCAATGCGCTTTGTGCATTGCCCACCCATCATTGGAGGCTCGAATGCTGAGCTTTCACACTAAGATGACCAGAAGTAAAGTCGGGTCATCTCCTTCTGGAAATCAGCCAGTGAAAACCTCTACATCACAAGGGTCAGATTTGACATTGACCATGGCGATGACCATGAGACGTGTCTCCAAAGGAAAATGCCCAGATCAAGGAGAGGCTCAATCTCTGTGTCTCTCTCTGAACCAAGTCTTATGGGAAACGAAGGGGAGTCAAGACAGGGATGCCCAGGAGAGACGCTTCTCCGTAAGGAACTGTCTCAGCAGGGCTCAAAGGGGGCTGAATACGATGCTGGTGAAGAATACAGAAAATACCACGGACAGCCAACAGCACACATCAATTTGTCTTGAAAGAAGTACAGCCGGACCACTCCTTAGCAGGGAGGATGTCGAGAACACGTCTCCCAGATCCTGGGCATGTGGTCAGGAGACACCGACCAGTCCCTGGAGAAGGACTGCATGCTGAAGACCCCTGTTGCAATGGCTGCCGAGATCAGCTCGAGCATAGCAGTTGTGAGGCTGAAGCAGGGCAGGGCAGGGCAGAGTTCTGTTGCACGCTACGACTCAGAGCTGACTGGATGGCACCTAAGAGCCACAAGCAGCTGGCTGAGGGGACTGAGGGATGCATTGACCAAGTTGCTCTTACAAACCCAAAGGCAACCCGGAACTGCCAGGAGCCCCCTAGAACAACATCTCACTCACTAGCTCAGTCGACAAGTGGAATGACTTTCAGGAAAAGCAACTGATTTCCCTTTTGGCTGTGCCTTTTGCCTCAAACAGCTTAGTCCAATAAATAATGAAAAGCCCCTGCCGCCCTCCCTACCAGCCCCCACCCAGGTAAGCACAGCTGCGAATAAAATGATTGGTTTTCGGCAATTTTCATGTGAACGAATCATACCGAATTGGATGTGAGTCAGGCCAGGCCATCCAATCCACCTCCTGCTGGGGCTGGAGGCAATGCAGCTTCCCCAGTTAGAGCAGGCTCTGCGCCTGCGCTCCCTAGAAGCTTGCACTGCACCCAAGGCCCTCTTCTCAGTAACCTCCTGTCCCTGATTCCCCACTTCAAGTCATGGCATTAGCCCTGCCCCTGGTTCTCCCCTCTTCCTCAGCCTCTTCTGTTCGCCCTCTTCTCCTGGGCAGCGAGTTGGCCCTGGGAAACCATGAAGTTCTCCTGGCCAGAGCCCAGCTCGAGAAGCTCACTGGGGATCAGAGGCTGCCAGGGGCGCTGAGCCTCTCTACCCATGGATGATTCTCTGAGCAGCTTTAAAGCATGGCCCCTCGCCCCCAAGGGCTGCTCAGGCTTCAGGGAGGGAGGGATCTGCCAGGCTGAAAGACCCCCGTGGGGCCTGGGTCTGCCTGAATGTGGCGTGTGCTTGTGTCTGAGAGCCTGTGTGTATGCATGTGTAGGGGAAATCATTACTCAGAAGGAAACAAAATGTTTTCCCATCCAGCTGAGCCGCTGCGCCTACAGCATGTACACAAACACAGCATCACCCACCTACAGACTCATTATTACCTGGCCTCGCCGCAGAGCTGTCTCCCTGATACCAGGGCATTCAACAGAGCCATTAGGACGCAGCTCACTGGCACAGACCCGGGAGTGCCAGGTGCCCTTTCTTTTTCACTTGACCGATGTTCTGACCTGAGGACAACTTCTCCTTCCTCCTCTTCTTCACATCTCTGTTTGCTGCCCCTCCCAGGTCCTTGCAGACTGCTAATTCAGGAGCCCCCGAGGGGCAAGGCACATCTCTGACTGCATCTTCCCCCACAGCAGCCAGGTCCCTGGCTGGGAAGGAGCGCCCTGTGACCACTGAGGAGCGCGTGTAAAGGGCAGGGAAGCAGCCAGCCCAGTGAGGTACGAGGGAGAGGGGGAAGGAGTGGGAAGGGAACTCTGTTTCTTTTCTTTTTCCCCCATTAACAGAGCTAATTGCACAGTAATGACTTGGTGTTATTATCAGAAATTTATCCTGGAAAACAGTCAGCTGTCCCAGCAGACGCACACTTGCTTTGCAAGCATGGCGGAGGCTAGAGAGAAAAAGGAGCCATTTCTTCTAGTAAAGACACTTTCTGGTCCCGACTCTGGTGTGCTCACAGAGGGGTTTGGGGCTGGTTCTTCCGTGGTTCTTGTGGCGTCATCATGGGGTCTCACAGGGCAGGGGTTAGCCCGACCTCCTCCTTGCCATCTCACTGGTCAGAACAAACTGGCTGTGGCTATAAAGCCAGCTGAGTGAGGCAATGTGTCAAAGCAGTAAGTAAGTAAGTAAGTGGATGCACAAGGACCCTCTCCCTCCAGCCTGGTCCCTGCCCTGCCCTCCAGCCTAGAAGATTTGCTCACTCTGCCTGCCAGGGATAGTCTCATTTTGGTCATAGGCAGTTCCTGAATGGCAGTGACCAAGCCTCCCTGCTCCAAACCATGAGAATTCAAACTCTGGTGCCCCGCCCGCCCGCCTCCTTGAAGCCTTTCTGATTTGAGCCCTTTCACTGAAGCTCAAGTTTACTCAGAGATGCCCAGCACTTACACTCACCTCACTCTGCACCAGATCCCATGCACACATCCAAAGCAATGGGTGCCTCACTGAATGTGGAGCAGGGCAGAGGCACTGAGGATGCAGAGGTGGATCAGAGACAGGTGTTCCAGCTCGAGGATTGTTACTGCAGTTTAGTAACAAGTCGACAACAACAAAACTAGGCTCATTGCCATAGAGCTGATCTCAACTCCTGGTGACTCTCAAGGACAGGGTAGAGCTGCCTCTGTGAGTTTCCAAGACTGTAACTCTTTACTGTATGGGGAAGCCCCATCTGTCCACTCACTCAGTTCACTCACTGCCCTGAGTCAATCCTGGTTCCCAGCGACCTCCTGCGGCTTTCTGTTTATGGAAATAGAAAGTCCCGCCTGTCAACCAAGGGGCTGCTGGTGTTTTCCAACGGCCAACCGTACGGATTGCAGCACAATATGTAACCAATAAACCACCAGGGCTCCTTCCCATCTTTCAACAGCAAGTAACACATCTGTCTTGGAGAAAGACGGACAGAATGCTTCTTGAGAAGCAAGAGTGGTAAGATTTTGTCTCATACACTCTGGATTTTGCCGTTATCGGGAAGCCAGTCCCCACGGAAAGAGAGGGTCAGCAAAAAAGCTGAAGACCCTCCACGAGGCAGATTGACACCATGGAAGCCACAATGGGCGCAACGCGGTAACGCTGGTGAGGATGGCACAGGACCCGAGCAGTGTTTTGTTCTGTTGTCAGACATGTTCGACAGCACGTGACAACCCGGACAGACAAACTAAGCATTGAGAGCAGCGAGCGGACAAGAAAAGGCGCACTGAGTCAGCTTGGAAGCCAGGGAAAGGGCCACCCGAGTGCTTCATGTTCACCAGTGCACTGGCTCCTCCCAGGAAGCGGAGGGGAGAGATGCTACGCGTCTCCTCTCCATTCTAGGAGCGAGCCGACAGAGGCACACAGAGGTTCTGAAAGTGGCCCAAGGTCACTGAGCTACCAAACAGTAGAATCAAGATTTCAGCTCAGGCTACCTATCGTGCCACAGCTCACGTGCTTAACCTCTACGCCCCACTGCAGCCTGTAGGACCTAGCTGGGTGATGCGGGAAAGGGGAAAGATGTTCACGGAAGAGGGACAAAACCCTAACCCTAAACTCACCGCCATTGAGCCCATTCTGATGCACAGCAACCCTACAGGACAGGGCAGA
>NW_022104341.1:969711-971374 GCF_000313985.2 Echinops telfairi
AAGGTAGAATTGGGATCATGAGAGTGGAGGGGAGGAAGCATTTAGGAACTAGAGGAAAGTTGTATGTTTTTCATTCAGGAGGTCTGAGGCGGAGTGGTCCCGGAGCAAAAATGCATCAAAGCAGACTTAGCCCTCGGGTGAAAGGAATGAAACACAGCATTGTGCGGAGGAGAAACAGCACTGCGGAGAATGCTAGGAACAGAGCACTGGGAATCTTTGGTGTGGGGGCTCTGAAATGAGATGACCTGGGTTCAAACTCTCCCTTGATCACTCGTTACCTGTAACCCACCCACATTAGCAGGGCTGTTGTGTACAGCCAATGATATAATAATCCACACTGAGCAAGGAGAACGGAGCTGCGTGTCGTGGAAGTGCTGTGTAAAAACAGTGCTTCTACAATGGGACAAAATGCATATTTTTACAAACAAACCGTGGCCGTCTCGAGCATCGTCACATGTGTCACGCATTCAGTGACAATGTGTTTACCCCGTCGTCCAGCCATCCCCAGTAACCATTCCCCAATGTTTCCGTCACCCTCCTCTGAAGCTCAGCATCCCTAAGGATCGTGTCTTCTTTCCCCTCCCTCCAAGCCGCCCCGGGAACCACAAATAAACGCTGACCTCGAAACACTTGCCAATTCTAGACGACGCATGTCAATGGGAGCCCAGGGCGTCTGTCCTTTTGTCACCGACAAGACTTTATTCAGCACAGTGGTTTCAATGTCCGTATGCATCACCGTTGGCGGACCCATTCATCGGTTGCTGAATAGTTAGGCGGTTTCTACCTTTTGCCTATTGAGAACAGTGCTGCAGTGTGTACGGACAGTGTCTATAAGCATCTGTTTGCATTTTTGCATTTGCGCCCATTGTCACTGAGTGATTCGGAGAGAGGACAACTGACCATCGGGTTTCCGAGGCTGTGGCAGACTGCTGGTTGGTTGGAACTGCTGACGGACCTTTGATTAATGACTGAGCGCTTCATCGCTGTGCTACCAGGAATCTTTCACTGCTTTGATATGACAATTTTTTCTATCTATCTATCTATCTATCTATCCATCTATCTATCATCTGCCTATCTGTTTATTCTAATAGTCACTCTTCAGGAGAAAATGCCTGGTTACCAGTTCCCCGAAACCTTCAAAACCCAAAATGAAATTATAGAGACCCAATGGGTCCGAGTAAAGCTGCCCAGAAGAGGGTTTCCGAGGTTGTGAGTCTTCCCAACAGCAGCCTACCGTGTCCTTCCCCACGTAGCAGCTGGTGGATCTCTAACCACCGATCTCTCTTTTAGCAGCCGATTGCTTAACCACTGCACCACCAGGGCTGCCTCCGTAAAGATGCCCGCCTGGGAAACTCCAGGTGGCTGTGCGCTCAGTCACCAAGAGCCGCTGTGAGTCAGGATGGGTGTGATGGCGCCTACACCCCGCAGATCACAGGTGTCCCTGCCAGTGTGGTGCAGTCCCGGAAGCCCTGGGAATGGATGAGATGGCTGGACAGAGGGCAGAGGAGGGAGGGTGGAACCCTGAGAAATGGAAGGGTTTCCAGGACAGAAGAGAGGAGGGAAGCCAGCGAAAATCGGCCGCAGAGGGAATTTCACAGCTTGGGTGGGCGTGGATAAAGAGGTTAAAGAACTAATTTTAAGTCGATTTCCTGATGCTGTGCAC
>NW_022104341.1:971731-979054 GCF_000313985.2 Echinops telfairi
ACTCAAACCATTTCCTGGGCCTCTAGCACCCAGCAGAAGTGGAGATAAGGCCTGGGGCTGGGATAGGAAACAATTTTAATTCTACTGATGGGATACAATTGGTGACCAGATTTGTCCTGTCCCAGGGCTCCGCCCCTCAGTTCTGCAGGGCGTTTGGGCCCCTGACCCAGAACATGCTCTGGTGGGTTCCTCTCGCTAGGATTCTGTTGAAATCCAGGATTAAGATCACCTCGTTTTGACAGGGCCTTTTTGGATTTGTCACTGTAATCAGTTTTGGCATTTTATCTAGTTTTTTTTCATTAGTGGAACAGTCAGTGTCCTGCGATTGCAAACGCTCTCTCAGCTCCTAGGGGAGAATTCCAGGCTTTGAGGTCCTGGTCTTACAAGAATCTTTCCTGGAAGTGGGGCTCGATTATAGGACACAGCCCAGGCTCAGCAGAGGCGCCCCACACTGCCCGCTCTGTGTCCAGAGGGAGGCGCAGACACGTGTGCGCCCTCAGCCGTGAAGCTGTCTGACTCCCATCCTGTGTTTCATCAGCATGGTCTTCCCTCGACACTAGCAACTGCCCAAACTTGGGGCCAAAAGGCCATTGGAATGGCTACGACCCGAGGCCCAAGGGTTTGGAAAAGGCCCCCTGGAAGCTCTTTTTCACCGCTCTGTAACGGATCCCCAAACACTTTCTTGGTTTTTGTTTTTTTTTATGAAGTCAATTTAAAACTATTAAAAAAATGTTAATATTTAAAAATATTTTAACACCCCTCTCCTTTATTTAAGAAAAGAAGAAAAAAATCCACATCCCTACTATCTGCCCACAGCATGATGTGAAGGAAGCTGGACTGGGCTTAGAAGGCTTGAGTTCTGGTTCTCCGCCACTACCTCCTAGCTTGTATCCACGGGCCAGCGGATTCCTTCCCTTACCGACCACGACGCTGCCCCACAGAGCCTTTTGAAATAAACGAACAAATCAACGGCCTTGTGGCAGTCTCCAAGGACTTACTCATGGGGGAGCATGAGCTGACCCCCCGGACAAGTGCTGCTTGATGGGTGTCTCTGTAGGGCCCGAGAGGAGGAATAAAGGAGAGGGGAGTTATTGTTTATTTAACACCTGCTCTGAAGAAGGTCGATCCTCGGGAGAAAGATGAGGCTGTCGGCTTCTGTAGAGATTTAGTCTCAGAAAACCTACCCAGGACCACTATGAGTCCGAATCTACTTGATGGCAGTGGGTTTGGCTCTTAGTCTGCAGTCACCCTAAGGAAGCCTGAGAATGGATGAGATGGCTGGACTAAATGCTTGACTACTCACCAAAAGGTCTGGGGTTCGAACCTACCTGCTGCCGCATGGGCGAAAAGACCTGAGCATCTACTCCTGTAAAGATTACCGCCTAAGAAACCCTATGGGGCAGTTCTTTAGGGTCACTATAAGCCAGGATCTATTTAACGGTATTGGGATCGTTATTCCGGTGAAAGAAACTAAAACGAGAGATAAGAATAAGGCTCTCTTTGGACTGAACATTTTTTAAATGGGTTGAATTGTTTTTGCCATACAAATAGATCAATTAAGGCCACGATGGGTTGGAATGGGTTCAATTGCAATGGATTTGGTGGGGAAAGATCCTCTGGTTGCACAGAGCATTAAGCACTGGGCAACTAGCCCATGGGTCAGTGGTTTGAACCCACCAGCACTCCACAGGGACAGATGAGTCAGTCTGCTTCTGGAAAGACACACAGCCTTGGAGACCCAGTGGAGCAGTGCTATTCTGTCCTATTGGGTCTTTCTGAGCCAGAATCCACTAAGATGATACCGAGTGGATGGGCATGAAGATGGTGCGAATAGTAAGGCGCTAGACTACCAGCTGAAAGCTTGACAGTAACCTACCCAGAGGCATCTCCGATGGAAGGCCTGGCAATCTGCTTCCGAAAAGTCACAGATTTGACAACGCAGTGTAGCAGCTCTAACTGCACAGACAGCTCCGCCAAGAGTTGGAATCTACTCGATGGCAGCAACAACAGGACACTGTCAGGTCAAGGGGTGTCGTAAATGGCTTGTGCTCCTCTACTCAACTATCTGGAGGTTGGCAGTTCGAACCCACCCACGTAGTGCTGCAGAAGAAAGGGCTGGTGGTCTGCTTCCATAAAGATTACAGCCAAGGAAACCCTGTGGGACAGTTACGCTCTGCATCACATGGGTTCTCCAGGAGCTAGCGTCAACTCAACAGTGATAGACTTGGTTTGGGCTTAATGGGTCCATCACAGTATATTAGGCATTTAAGCAAAGGCATCTAATCCCGGTACACTGTAAAACAGATATTATATCTCCCATCTCAAAGATGAGGAAATTGAGATACAGTGAGCTAAATTCCAGCACTGAAAGTGTAGAGTTGCTATGAGTCAGAATTGACTCCGAGGGTTGTACGTTTTTAGAAGTGATAATAGTTGGTCAGTGATAGACTCAGGATTTGAACAGGAACCCTGTTGAAGCAATGGTTAAAGAGCTCAGTGCTAACCAAGAGGTTAGTGGTTCATACCCCTCGCCTGCTCCTACGGAGAACGGTGCGGCAGTGAGCTTCTGTGAAGATGGACAGCCTTGGGCACCTTAGGGGGCCAGGTCTAATCTACTGGGTAGTAATGGACTCAACAGGAATAGATTTCCTTTTTTCCTGATCCATCTGATTTCAAAAGCCTGTCCTTTCCTTCTTCATGTAGTTAGTGATGAGAAGAGTGCACGTGCCTGCCTTCCCCCCTCCAATAGCCAGGTCACTTCTCAGATTATGCAGAGAGCCCTGCACCTCTTCATCGTTAGGGATGACCTGAACATTATTCCAGGGATGCTGAGAGTTGGCATCAACTCGGTGCCAGTGAGTTTGGTTTGCCTCTTTGGTTGTCATTGGGGCTTGAGAGTTGTCTCTGATCCCTCAGCCTGCATTGTTTTGCCTACAAAACTCAGCTGGGTCAAAAAAACCAGTCTTCCCAAGTCTGATCCGCAACACTGGACAGAGAGCACAGAAGAGAGATGAAACCTCTGAAATGGGGGGAGGAACGAGAAGTGTGGATTGCCAAGAATGTTTCCTGGATAAAAACAAGACAGATCCTTCCAGAAAGCACCTAGGCACTGGCTTGGGGCTCTGGCCTACCACCTGTGTCTTCTTGGGCAAGAACACATCCCTGAAAACTCTTCTGCTGTTGTGGAATGACAAAACCACCCAGCTTTGGCCAGAGGTGCCACGTTAGTATGAGTGCTGGGGAAGAGAACAGAGGCACTTCTGCTTCCCTCATCTCCCTCCTTCACCCAGGAAATGGCAGAAAACTGCCTGGTAAACTCACCCATAGCACCCCGTAACTGAGTTTGTACCACATATTGGTATAAGGTTTCCACCTTCCCACTACTCCCACTCTCACCCTTGCCCCTGCTCTTCCATGTAGTCATTCCCCACCTCCCATTGACCAGGGAAACCAATGTCTGGTTTCTTAAAGTAAGTTGAACATCTTTGCAGACAGTGGCCAAAGGACTTACTAGACAGGAGGGAAACCAAGAGAGGTGATCGGGCTCTCAGCTTAGGCCAACCCCTGTTCCCCCACCCCCACCCCCCACTTACACACACACACACTTCGTTCTAATCCATTTAGCAGAGAAGTGGATGAGCTGGTACAGGTCTGTGTTTGTTTTTCTTGGTTTTGGATTTTTTTTTTTTTTTTTTTTGCATCTCTCTGCACGTCAGACAATCCAGCTATGAACGTCAGCCTGTTCCCCTTACATTCTGCTGGGGGTTTGGCGGGGAGGAGGGAACAAGGAAAGGGCTCCCTATTTAGAACTTGAATTGAGATGGAAAGACAATATGACACATCGGCTCATGTCAAAGGATCACGTTCTTCTGCCTACAGCATTAGCAATTTCCTACCAAGGTTCAATTAAAAAAATCATATATATATACACTTGGTTTTAATGTCTCTTACTTGTAACACAACTCAACAGGACTCTGCTGCCCACAGCAAGGTGAGAACCTGCTGAAGGGCAGTCCAGCCTCAGCCTGGGACCTTTGGGGTCAGGAGGTAGGCGTTTTGTTTCTGCCGAGAGGAGGACACAGGAGTGGGAGGGCTGAGGATTATGTCTCAACATCCTCTCATTCAGCCTCCCAGGTTCTGAGCAGGCAGGCCCTCGGGCTCAGGCGGCTCCAGCCATGGCTCTAGATGAGATGCAAGCAGTGTGGAAGGGAGACAAAGGTGAGTTTGGACATCTGAACCCAGAGCTGGAGAAAATGCTTCTGGAGTTGCCCTCCCAACTCCCCAAGGAGCCTCCTCCTCCAATATCCTCCTTCTCCAAGACCCCTTTCACTTCTCAGCTTATGCGACAAGCCTGGCCCCCATCGTGACTAGGGTCAGCGAGAAAATTATTTCAGGGGTGCTGTGAGTCAGCATCAACTGAATGGCAGTAGGTTTGGTTCATTGCTGTTGCCTTTTGAGTGCGCTATGAGTCAGCCTTGATGCAATGGCAGTGGGTTTGGTTTGGTCTGTGCTGAAGCCGTGCCTCAGTTCCCACTCTTCCGTCCTCTAGAATCCCAGAGTGTTGGTTGGTGCTGGAAGGCCTCCAGGAACTCCCAGCCCAACTTCATCATCTTGCAGAAAAGAAAACGGAGTCTTCAAGAGGTGATTCGACTGCTCAGGACTGGAACCCAGGCCTTCTGGTGCCCCAGCCAGGCCTGCCACTATGCCACGCTGGCCTTCTCTGCTCCCCTTTCTCACCCTCACACCCCCAGACTCAAACTCAGAATGACACTTCTCTGAGACACGGACTGGAGGGGCAACCATGTCATTTCTTTCCATCTCCTTCCCCCCAGTTATGGGTGGGCCCCTTTGAGTGTGAGGTTGGTCTCTTTATAAGGGGATGAGCGCAGGTGTGTTTGGGTTCTGAGCATGTGGGGGAAAAGGTCCCCATCTTGACCTGAGGATAACTCTCTGCAATGGGGCTGATCGTTTGACCACAGTGGCATTCACAGTGAGTTGGGGAGGTGGGGGCAGACCAGTCATGAGGTCAACTAAGGTAAGACTTTTTCTTACTGTACAAAGAAAATCCATTCCCCCTTTCTTGCTGAATGTGTTCCTGTCTGTCCCTGGGTACGCATGCCCATCCTTCTAGATCTTGGTTCCTGTGTGCCTCCATATCTTTCTTTCTATCTCCAATACCTGTCTCTCAAGTGTCTCTGTGCTCCTCTGCTTCCTATCTGCGCATCTCTCCTTCATCTCTATCTGTCTCTCTCCCTGTCTCTCTCATACACAGTCACTCACAACCCCAGAATTCAGTCGTCATTGAGTGACCCAGGAGCTCATCCCCTTCCTGCAGCCCTGTCAGAACAGAACCTCCTTCTCCCTGTTAGGCTGAGAAATGCCAGGGCCTGAGCTGCTGCGGGGCCACCAGAGACGCTGCAGAACCCCCTACCGAGTCGGGAGGCTGAATCCGGGAACAATGAAAAATTATCTGTTAATTCTCAGCTCCTGCCACCTGCTCTGCTGTGAACAGGCTCCTTTGCTTTCGGTTTAAATGCAAAACCCCCGCTCCGGCTCCACACACACACTCGTGTGTAAGCAAAATATTGATTTCTCTGCATCACAGTCCTGGGCCCTTGGAACGGTACCATATTTTCTCATTCCTTGCAAAGGCAAAAACAAGCCGCTCTGTTCCGAGCATTTCCCTGGGAACTCGAGAAGGGGAGGGCGAAATCGCCACGGAGGGACAGGGTTGCCATAAACACGGGCAGAGAGCAGTTCCTCTCCATTTGTATTTTATATAAACACAGACATGTCGCCTGGAAAGCGCTAATGAGCGCGTTGGCGAGGGGCCAGTGCCCCCAGCACCACCCCTACCCCCACCAACCCCCACGCCGTAAGTGAGGTCCGCATCGCGGAAGGTGATGTGCAGGGGAAAGTGATGGGGCCCCTGGGCTCCCCAGGTGAATTCTGGAAACACCAGGAAGGCGAATGGGGACGCCAAATCCAACACCTCTCGCAGGCAGACGGTCTTGATTGCAGCGTGGCGCCGGGGTCACGCCCGCTCAGGTTCTCCCGCCGGGGCTCCTCTCCCCCTTCCCTCCAAGGCTTCCGTGAGGTCCCTGGGAGGCTGCAGACCCGGAGCGATGGCCCCTCCCCCCTCCTAGCCGGTGCTCTCGGGATGGTTGCACCAAACAGGCCTTCAGCACCGTGGACAGAGAGCCAGGCCGCGCGCGCCGGGTATATGGTAGCGCTACCAAACCGGACTAGAGCCCTCTGGAGCCATGGCTCGGTTTGTGGGCCTGGGGCCCTGGCAGCCCTGGGCTAGCAGGTCCGAGGACCAGCTGACGCGGCCGGCGGAGACCGCCGGGAGCTGGGGATCCGAATCTCCTCCCTCTGGAGCCAGCCACTTGCAAGTAGCGTGTTAAGTAGAGAAAAGACCCTACCTGCCCAGAGGGCTCACCCCACTCCCAGGACTTCGGGGGCTTCAGCTAAAGTTTCCTTCTTAACCCCCATTAGGTAAAGGAACTCGCATCCTAGCTCCGGGTGAACCCCTCATGGGAGGGGGGCTCTCCATCAACAGGCTGCGGCTGCGAGACTCAGTAGGGACTCCAGAGAATCTCCGAAGGGCCCTGACCCTCAAGCGGTGCCTGGCGATGGCCCTTAAACTCTCCAGGACTGCGGGAGGCTCCTTGGAACCCCCTCAGTCAGCCTCCCAGGCCTCGGGCCACAGCTCTTGGAGGGGAGTTCAGCCTATGCCTGGCTTCCACTCTCCTGTTTCATTTTCAGGCTCTCGGACCCTCCTTATGCTTCCTAGTAAGATGCATTATCCCTGGAGGTGTGGCACCAATGTGAGGAGGTGGGCTTGGCGGGAGGAGAATGTACTCTTGAATTAGCCCCCCCCGCCCCCCCCACCCCGTTCCTATTCTCCAGAAACTTTCCCCTCGTGTTACCATGGAGAGAGACGGCCGCTGCCTCCCGTCGCCATAGCAACATGCGGGTACCGAGGACGGAGGGTACAGTGGACTGCAGGATTGCGGGGCTCAGGAAAGTCTTGCAGTTCTCGCCTACGATGCCCTGGCCCGGGGCAAGTCGGACCAACTTCCATCAAGAACATTGGCCAAGAACCTTCTGCGAACTTCTCACGCTCAGCCCAGGCACCCCCATTTCTTTCACAAGTCTGTTTGGCTGCCGCTTGTGGGGCCGGTGGCAGTTTACCTAGTGTTGACACAAGCGCTGTTTTATATCCCCCGGGCAGCCCGTGGAGTATCTGTACCCCCTTTACAGAGAGGACAATTGAGGCTCAAAGAAGCCCAAGGACGCACTAGGCAGTGAATGCTGGAG
>NW_022104341.1:980383-982230 GCF_000313985.2 Echinops telfairi
CCCGGGAGTCGCGACAGCGGGAATGGCTTGTCGCGCCCTGGCGGCCGGAGCCACGGGAGGGTCGCCGGAGTGGCGACGGGCCGGCCGCTGGTATTTATTTACCTGCAGCCCCAGGATTCTGCGGCCACGCTCTCCGGCTGCCGCAGGGTTTCTTTGTGCGATCCCCACGTCTACAGGGTCCCGGACGAAGGGGGGGGAGGGGGGAGGCAGGATCGCATTCCCCTCCAGGAGGGGAGTGAGGACAGTTTGAGGCCTCGAGAGATTGCAGGGTGGGGGTGGGGAGATCCTGCAGGGACCAAGGCGCCTCGGATTCCACCCTACTTATTCTCCTACCCCGGTCCCAGTTGCATGGGGTCTAAGGGCGCACAGGAGTCTCCTGGTGTCTGGGAACCATAAGTACCAGAAGGATAGGAGGGGGCCACGAAAGGAGATAATTTGGTCCCCACACTTCTCCAGGGACCAGAAGCCGAGGGACTGGAGCTGTGGTTTGGATACAGGTGGGGTGATCTCCCAGCAGCCGCAGGTTCCAAGGCCCTGTGTTCACTGAAGATCAAAGGTCGGTGATCATGGATCATTGGCCATTAGGAGCAAGGCTGTAGGCAGTGTGTGAGAGGGGATAGGGGTCCAGCATTGGGGTGCTTGGAGCCCCCTTTAGCCCTTTCTGGGTGATAGGGGGCGCTGCTCAGTCTCTGGGCCTGGCAATGTTAAATCAGTGGGTTGATTACTGCAGCAAAAGCGACTGAGACTAGACAAGGAAGAACTTTTAGAGGCTAGTTCAATGATGGAGATTGAGGATGTTGAGTCTCCTTGGAGAGCAGCATAGACCGGCCCAGGAAGTATCATTAGACTCGTTCTCTGGTGCCTCTTCTCTCCCTACACTACCTAATATCTCATATCCACCAGACAACAATATTCCCCAAGCCAGAGAGGAGTCTCTTCCTGCTTCATCACACTCTCAGCTCCCTTCCATCCTTTCGTCCAGTGGTCTATCTGGCCGTCCTAGTAGAGTCCTTAATGTTGGTCCTGGCCCCTTAGATCCTAGGGGTCAGAGTTGAGAACTCACCTGTACTATTCCACTTGTGATGGAAGCCACCCCTCCTGCTTGGTTACAGCAGGAAAACGGGGTTGGGAAATGGAGGGGAGGGGGGTAGAAGCTTCTACTGATGGAGGTGGTGGTGGTGGGAAGGGGTGGGTGCACGGGTGCTCTGACTCTAGAGGGACACTCTATAGTCTGTAGTGACAGGTCCCTGAGGATGAGGGTGGGACAGGCTAGCCGGCTGCCCTGAATCAGTATACCTCCCCTGCAGGCTGCTTCAAGGCGAGTTTGAATTGTCAGCCCCCGGGAACTTTAACTCTGCCTGCTGAGTCACTAGACTCAGGAAGCCCTGGGGCCAAGCTGGGTTTGGGGGGCTGGAGAGGCTGAAAAGAATTGGGGAGGCGGGAGAGGCCCTTCATCCCAGTAAAAGAAAAACTCTGGTTGAGCGTGGGGCTTTGGGGGATTTGGTGAACTTAGGGGGTCTAGGGAGCTATTAAGGGTCCTAAGTGTCCCATCTCCCAGACTTCCTCGCTCCAGATTCTCCAAGCCGAGAATAACTGGATCTTCTCATTAGCAATTTCATGAGAAATGCAAGTGGCTCAAGCATGCCCGTTCCCTTTCTTATTTTCTGTTTCCCCCTGCTTTCTTCTTCCTCTAAGTCTCTAGCTCATGGGATTTCTAGTAATACTGCGGGATCCATCCGTTGATATTCAGACTCCATCCCTTATTAAGACCCTCCTTTCTGCCGGTGCCTGTGCTAAAAATTGCACAGGGTAGCTCAGTTAGTTAGACCCTGACTTGGAAACCCCTC
>NW_022104341.1:983190-984201 GCF_000313985.2 Echinops telfairi
TCATTTCTAATGGTTCCAACTTCACTGTCTTCCCTGCCCACAGGGTTGGAGGTGGAACATAAGGTTGCAATTAATTAGTACTGAAATTGAGGCATCTGGGTCAGGCCAAGAAGAGTGCAGTCTGTGTAGGGTTGCCTAGGCTGGGGGTGGGGGAGGACAGGGCAGGGGAAAGACACAACCATATCAGGCGGGACCGCTGATGATCCAATGGAGGAACGAAACCTCCTAGGACTGGGTCACCTTTGGGAATTGAAATCAGAGGGGCCTTTGAGAGTGGAGGTGAGCAAGGCATCTCCCGACCCCTTCTCTCTCTCTGGACTGCTGAGCTGTGTTTCTTGCTCTATGGACCAGGCAGGTCCAGGTATGCACAGAAAGAGGGCCATAAAGGGGAAGAATCTCTCTGTCTGCCCCTCGCCTCCATCACCCAACCTTGATCTTCACATTCAGAAACCCCCCTGCCCTGACCGATCAGGGCCAGTTGCCATCTGACAAAATAAGAATACTAATAATGGGGGCACCGGAGCCAATGCACTGGTAGCCTGTAGCGCTCCACATTCGTCTCTGACTTATCCCTGAATCCCCTAATGATGGTGGAAGTGGGCGCCCAGTCATAAAGCTTGGTGCGGCCGTAATTAGCCTGGCATTGTCTCTCTCATCACAGCTTTTTCAGGAGCGTTAATTCCTTCTCTGTTTGGACTCTGCTAATTATCCCCATCGGTAGCTCGGCCTGGATCTCGAGAAGAAGGAAAGGAAGCAAAGGCCCATCGCTGCCCCCCCCCCCCCAAGCCCCGAATTTTAATTACACTGGGTTCTCCTTATAAATTTACCAGCCAAACAGCCGAGCTTATTATTAATGGACTACGGCTGTGATCCTCAGCACAGAACAGCCTCTCTCTCTCTCTCTCTCTCTCTCACACACACACACACACACACACACACACACACACACACACATCTCTTTTGGGTGCTTCTCTGGTTGAGACTTTCCTTTTCCAATGTTCTATCCTGGAT
>NW_022104341.1:984519-994367 GCF_000313985.2 Echinops telfairi
TGTGGAAAAGATTCCGTTGTTGTTAGCTGCCCTCGAGTTGATTGTGACTCATGCTGACCCCGTGGTTGCAGGGGAGGGTGATGCTCCACAGTGATTTCAGGACTGTGGCCTTTGGGACCCAGATCACTAGACTGATCTTCCCAGGCACCTCTGGGTGGGTTCTCATGGCCAACCTTTCAGCAAGTGGTAACGGGCTTAGCTGTTGGCATCACATAGGGACCTTGAGAGAAAATGAGATGGCACAGTGCTGACCATATAGAAATAAATGGCAAATATTGTTATTGGGATTAATATTAATGGTTTCGTGTCAGAGTCTCTTCTCTCGTAAGACACTCCTCCTTCCAGACCCTTGGGCCGCTGTGTCTCTGGTCTCTAAGATGTGCTTGGTCTATGTCTGTGTGTGGACAAGAGCTCCTTGCTGGACGCAGCTCCTACTCTGCACAGTCTGAGGACTTACAGTATCTAAGGGTCTACTAGCTACCCTGGGTCCTGAAGCTGAGCTTTCACCAGCTTTGGGATGACTAGGGGAAAATGGTCCTTTTTTTCTTTTTGGTCTTCTTCTTCCTTGTTTATCTTTTCAGTAACAATCTGTTGAACAAGAAGGCCTGTCACTGTTACAAGATGGATTTCCCTGACATGGGAGCCCATTAGAAAAATCGGAAGAATAGCCAGAGATAAGAACTACTGATGAACCCTATGAGACTCTCTAGCTCAGTGTTCTCAACCTTCCTAATGCTGCAACCCTTTCATACAGTTCCTCCTATGATAGTGACCCCCCTCAAAACCAGAAAATTATTTTCGTTGCTACTTCATAACTGTAACTTTGCCACTGCTGTGAATCGGGCGACCCCTGTGAAAGGGTCGTTTGACCCACAGGTTGAGAACCACTGCTCTAGGTGGAGAGGAGGCACCTGGGCTCTGCCTGTGGAGATAGAAATGTCAGTGGGGGAGATGAGAAGGCCTTGGGTTGCTAATTAATAGCCCAACATTTCCCAGGGAGGCCAGGAGTCATCACCCAGGGCAGATAGTCTCACTTGGGGTGACAAGCAGGTCTTGCCTGTTGGCTTCAGGGGTATCTTAACACCCCAGGACAGAGGCCTCTCAGGTGCTCTGTCTTCTGGTCTGGTACCCAGATAATTTACAGCATTTCCCATCCCTGCTTCACAGGGCCTGTGCTCGGGTCTGTTCTGTTTATTGTAAACCATTATCTCCACTCCAACAACACATGAAGAATAATAGCAGCTTACATTGTACCAGGCAGGAACTATGCTGAACGTCTTAGCTGATTTTATCTTCACAATGGTAATGTTTGGTAGAATAATTGCAATCACCATTGCATAAGAAGAAACCAAGGTTTGGAGAGGTTAAAGAATTTGCTCAAGGTCACACAATTAACCAGTCATGTGAATAGAATGTGCTTAGCAGTCATTCTGGAGCCAGGGACCACCTGAGATGTCTGCCCGGGGTCTGAGCACCTGGGGAAGCCAGGTCCACATGTCTGCACCTCTGCACAGTGTCAGGTCAACAACCTGTCCTCCCAAATCCTTCTTCCACAACTCTTTTCTCTCCCATAGGGAGCCAAGTAATTGGCCACAGTCATTTCCCAACCCACATTCCCGTGGTATACTGGATTCCTCTGAAACTTGGACAGAAATGTTTCAGACCAAATGTTGGGTGATGGGCTTCTGTTTCCCACATTTGCAAAAGCACAAGATCCTCTCAATTGTAGGGGTCCCCCTCCCACATGAGTTTCTTTTTGTGTCTTGGAAGCTTAATACTGCTGTCCAGCTGGCTGGTGATGCTAACAACCAAATCCCTGTATTCAGTACAAATAAATGACCATGGACACACAATAGTCACATTATTTTTGCTGATAATGATTATTCTTGATTTGTAGTGATAAGGTCAAATCTAATTCTATTTAATGATGCTCATGGCTTCCAAGTATTCTGCCCACTAGAGAAATTTTGAAATTAGAGTATATGCCTGGTAGCTTTAATAAAATTAGCAAATATTCTATTGCTTATTACATCTGGACACTCTCTTTGGTGCTTTTGATACCCTGTTGGTCTCATTTAAGCCTCAGGATGACCCTTGAGGGTAGACAGGATTATTGTTCCGTTTTACACCATGAGGCTGAAAGACCTTTCCTAAGTTATACAGTGTCTACTGATGGGTATTGAATGAATCTAGACTGATCCGGGCTGTAGTCTTTTCTCCCTAGGCTAAAGTGGAATTAAAGACAGGAGGAGAGAAGGAGAGAAATACTGAGCACGTGCTTCCCCACTTCCATCGCTGTGCATGGGCTGTCTCCATTACTGAAGGCTTACCTCTCTTTTGATCCTGGAGCTAGTCCACGGTGTAACTATGGAGAACCCTGCCTTGCTCAAAAAGGTAGCTGAGTTGTCCATCAAACCTCTCTCTGCCTCACAGGGTAGAAGTTCCAACAACGCCTGAATGGAGAAACTACTGTGAAGGCTGTATTCTTGTCTAGTGTTGCTTTTATAGAACTATCACAAGTGGTTGGCTGTAACAGATGAACTTATTCTCTCACACTTTAGTAGGGGGCTAGAAGTCTGAATTCAGGGTGCCAGCTCTAGGGTGGGCCTTTCTCATCCTATGGGTCACGACGCCTTTGGGGGTTGAAGGA
Organism: Echinops telfairi; assembly: GCF_000313985.2. Lineage (NCBI taxonomy): Eukaryota > Metazoa > Chordata > Mammalia > Afrosoricida > Tenrecidae > Echinops > Echinops telfairi. The sequence goes on from NW_022104341.1 coordinate 987,170, forward strand.
CCCTTTCCCAGGGGTCGCCTAAGACCATTGGAAAACACATTTTTCCGATTGGAAACCGAGACACCGTTCCTCTATCTGTCTCCAGGTGGGTCTGCCCACATGCAGATATGCCCACATATAAGTACCCAGAGTGAAGACTGTTACCCATGCGACACCATGCTTCATGACAAAATTTCATTTATTTTTCATCAGAAATAAATATTTCACAATATATAATTACATATAATCACAATATATAATTGTCTTTGTGATGAATCACTATTCTTTAATTATTTTCAATTTGTAACAATGAAAATACATCCTACGTATCAGATATTTACATTATGATTCATAACAGTAGTAAAATTACAGTTATGAAGTAGCACCAAAAATAATTTTATTGTTGGGGGTCATCACAACACGAGGAATTGTATTAAAGGTTCGCGGCATTAGAGGCAAGGTCCTTTTCTCTTATCAATACCTGTGGACCTCTTTGTGTCTTTGGCATCAATTTTCTCCTGGGTCTAGGAGATTCTCAGCACAGGGACCTTGGGTCCAAAGGATGTGGGTCCATTGAAGTCCTTGTGATCTCTGCTCACTTGTTTAAACTCTTTTATCTCTCTAAAGAGATTGATGAAAGACACCATCTAATGTGGTCCATTGTATCCTGCCTCATTAACACAATTGCCTCTAATCCTGCCTTGCTAACATCATGTTGTTGTTGTCAGGTGCCACTGAGTTGATTCCTACTCATACAGACCCTTTGCACAACAGAATGAAACACTGCCTTGTCCTGAGCCAGCCTCATAGGAAATGCATGATTTGAGTTCATTATTGCAGCTATGGTATCAATCCATCTCATCGAGGATCTTCCTCTTTTACCAATCATGATATTCTTCTCCAGGAACTGGTATCTCCTAATACCATGTCCAAAGTATATGCAATGAAGTCTTGCCACCTTTGCCTCCAAGAGCATTCTGGCTGTACTTCTTCCAAAGTAGATTTGTTTGTTCTCTCGGTGGTCCATGGTACTTTCAACATCCTTTGCCAGCACCATCATTCCAATGCCTCAAGTCTCCAGTCTTCCTTATTCATTGTCCAACATACCCAACGCACAGGAAGTGATTGAAAACACCATGCCTCAAGGTCAGGCGTCTTCTAGGTGGCATCTTTAATCTTTAACACTTTAATAGTTCTTGGGCAGCAGATTTTCCCAGTGCAATACCTCATTTGATTTCTTGGCTGCTGCTTCCAGAAGTGCTGTTTGTGGATCAAAGTAAAATGAAATCCTTGGTAATTTCAATCTTTCCCTCACTTACTGGACTGTTGTCTATTGGTCTAATTGTGAAGGGTTTTTTTCCTTGCATTAACTTGCACTGAAGGTTATAGTCTTTTATCTTCATCAGTACGGGCCATGAGTCCTTCAGGAAGCAAGATTGTGTCATCGACATATTGCAGGTTGTTAATAAGCCTCTTCTGATCCTGATGCTACTTTCATCTTCATATAGTCTGACTTCTCAGTTATTTGCTAAACATACAGATTGAGTATGTTTGGTAGAAGAATACAGCCCTGATGCACACCTTTTCTGATTTAAACCACACAGTAGGCCCCATGCAGTATTCCCTTGCTCTGTTCAAATAACTGCCACTTGGTCCATGTACAGGTTCTTTATGAGCAGAATTAAGTGTTCTGGAATTCCCATTCTTATCAATGTGATCCATAGTTTGTTGTGATTCCCACAGCTGAATGCCTTTGCATAGTCAATAAAACACAAGTCAACATCTTTCTGGTGATCTCTGCTTTCAGCCAAGGTCCATCTGATGTCAGCAATACTCTCTCTCATGCTACGCTACTCCCTCCTCTGAATCTGGCTTGAATTTTTAGCTGCTCCCTGTGGTTGTACTATGCAAACATTGCTCAATTACCTTTAACAAAATTTTACTTACATAAATTTACATATGATTTACCTACATTTACATCATTTACCTACATTGGCATCAATTTTCTCCTGTGTCTAGGAGGTTCTCAGCACAGGGACCTTGGGTCCAAAGGATGTGCTCTGCTCCAACACTTTCCTTGGTGGTATTGAGGTCCTCGTGATCTCTGCTCACTTGTTTAAACTCTTTTATCTCTCTAAAGAGATTGATGTAGGATACCGTCTAATGTGGCCCATTGTATCATGCCTCGTTAACACAATTGCCTCTAATCCTGCCTTGCTAACATCATGTTGTTGTTGTATCATACATATGATACTAATGATACTAATCATACAAATGTTCCTAATCATACATATCATGCATATGATACTAATAATATTGTCCAAATACTTTCCGTATTTTGTTGGGCCATCTTTCTTTGGAGTGGGAACAAATATGGATCTCTTTTAATCACCTGGCCAGGTAACTATCATCCAAGTTTCTTGGGCTAGATGCATGAGTGCTTCTGGTGTTTCATCGGCTTGTTGAAACATTTTAATTGGTATTTCATCAATTCCTAGAACCTTGCTCTTCACTAATACTTTCAGTGTAGCTTGACCTTCTTCTTTTAATACCATTGGTTCTCGATCATATGCAACTCTTGAAATGGTTGACCAATTGTGGGCCAATTCTTTTTGGTACGTTAATTCTGCTCATTTCTTCCACCTTGTCTGATGCTTCCTGCATTGATGAATATTTTGCCCATGAAATCCTTTAATATTTCAACTTGAGGCTTGCATTTTTTCGTCAGTTCTTTCAGCATGGCATATGCCGAGCATGTCCTTCCTTTTGGGCTTCCCAACTCCAGGTCTTTGCACGTTTCATTATAATACTTTATTTTGTCGCCTCAAGCTGTTCTTGGAGATTTTCTGTGTGCTTCTCTTACTTCATTATTTCTTCCACTTACTTTAGTGACTCAGTGTGCAAAAGCAAGTTTCAGAATCTCTTCTGACATCCGCTTTGGTCTTTTTATTCTTTCCTGCCTTTTCAGCGACCATGTGCTTTCTTCGTGTATAATGTGCTGACTGTCATTCCACTCCTCATCCAGTCTGCTGCCATTAGTGTTCAATGACTCAAATACAGTCTCTAAATTCATGTGGACATACTCAAAGCTGTATTTTGGTTCTCATGGGCTCCTTTTAATTTTCTTCAGTTTTAACCTCAGCTTACATATGAACAGTTGATGGTCTGTTCCACAGTGGGCCGCTGGCCTTGTTTTGGCTGGTGACATGGAATTTCTTCCCATAGGTGTAGTCAGTTTGTTCCTGTGCATTCCACCTGACCAGGTCCATGTGTGTAGTTGCTGTTTATGTTGTGGGAAATAGCTAACCATGTTCCACAGCTCAGCATAAGGTTTTCAATGGTTGATCCTTTAAAATAGATAATATCTTGCTTCTTCCTTGTCTGCTGCTAATCTGGGAGCGCCCCTGAAACCTGTTCACCACGAGGCCCCCTACTGGCATTGGAAATACCGGAGGCATAGCTCCTACCACCACAACTGCATGCAAGCCTCCACAGTATGACAGACAGACAGAAGAGTGGTGGCGGTAGCTCACAGAAGGTAGAATGTATAACACAGAGGATAATTACCTCCCATCTCAAAATGGAGGATGTTTGCAAAATATTGAGACTCATGGTCTAGCCATGTTGATATATATTTTGAGGGCTTATAATTTAATCCATGAAACCCATCCTTTAGGGACAACACCCCACCCCCGCCCCAAATGCATGGCCCTGTCACATGGGAAACACTTTCACCCATCATATCATCCCCAAAGCCTTAACTCAATTCTAAGTACCAACCCACCCCTGGGCAAAATTCTTCTTTATCTGTGAACCTATGAAATCCAGAATACTTCCAAAGTGTGCCAATAGAACAGGAGGAAAGCAGCCATTTCCATTATAAATGGGAGAAATGGGAGGGAAAGAAGGAATAACAGGCACAAGCAAGTCAAAAGCCCAGTAGAACCATTGACATAGGTCTCAAGGCTTGGAAACAATCTTCAGCCCGCCGAGACTATCTAGGTAATGACCCTTCACACCGTAGGTGTTGTCTGTTCTCTCTGGATTCTAGGTGCATGCCCCTCAGCCCCGACCTTCAGCTTCACCTTCGAAGCCCACTGGGACAGCAACTTTTCCCCTTTGCCTTTGGCTGGCATCATTGTGCTAGTCCAACGAGTGGAGATCCCATCCCACTGGCCCTGGCAGGCCCCATTCTTCTGGCGTTTAGCCATAGGAACCCTATCCTTTCAGCTTTGGATAGTGGCCCCATTACGGTGACATTCGTGAATGGTGGTCCTCAGGAACCAAGTTAGTGAAGATGTGACTCTTTGAAACCTAGAGATCGATGGAGCCACCCTTTGAAACCCCCGTGGCTGTGGCCCCACCTTTTAGAGAACAGAGATTGTGCAGTTACTTTGTAGACGGAGGGTACTCTTTCCCATAGTTCTTGTCTCTTGGGCTTCTGCTTCCAGATTCCTTAGCCTCTTGACTTCTTGGGTGGGCCTGGACTCTACCTTGCTTGGAATAGTGTTACACAGCTTGTCAGAGACACCTCACTCTTGCTAGTAAGCCTCCGCCCAAAGGTGCTCAGCTCTCTTGCTTGCCCCATGGGTTGGAAAGCCTAACTCCACCGATAAGCACCTGGAGGTACCCCCTCCACCAGGCATCCTCTTGACTGAAGCTACTCAGCCATCTCGCTCTGTAGGTCAGCACCCACACTGTCTTGAACCGATCTCCTGGATCTGCTGCCGATGTTTCTCTGCCACTACGTCTTGCCTTGTGTGAAGCAACATCTCGCGTGATCCCTGTCATCACTTCCTTCAGAGCCTCACTAGAATTGCCTTTGATGCCCCTAATTCCACCGAGGCAACCTGGGATGTTCCTAGTAGATACCTGAAAACTCTCCCAACTTCTACTCATTACTCAGCCCCCCAAACTGCGCCCACAGTTAGGTATCCATTAGAGCAGCCCTGGTGGTGCAGTGATTATGTGTTGGGCTGCTGACCAGAAGGTTGGCAGTGGCTCCACTGGAGAGAGTTGGGGCTTTGTATTCCCGTAAAGAGTTACAGTCTTGGACACCCACAGGGGCAGCTCTAGCCTGCCCTATAGGGTCGCTGTGACTTGGCATTGACTGGATAGCGGTGAATCTCTCTCATTAGAGGAGCACCCTATTCTTTTGGTACCAAATTCTTAGTCCTCTAGTGAGGCTGTATCAGAAATGCAAGTGGATAGCTTTAACACAAAGACATCAGTTTTCTCACAGTTCAGTAAACTGGAAGTGCTAACTTTCTAGGCACTAGCTCCAGGAGAAAGCTTTCTCTTGCCCACTCTGATGGAAGGCCCTTGGCTCCTTTAACATTTGTATGCCCAGTGTCCCTTCGAGCTCTCCTAGTGTCTTGCGATCAATCTTTCCCTGGGTGTAGAAGGTTCTCAGAATGGAGACACTGCTCCCAGTTCTTCTTTCTTGGTGGTACTGAAGTCCCTCCATCTCCACTGGTCTGTTTGATCTCTGGTTTCTCAAACAAGATTGACCAAGGATACAATGACATTCTGTAGATTTTATCCTGTTCCTTAACATAACTGCTTCTAATCCTGCTTCATTAACATCATAGTAGTTAGGATTTATAAGACATAGATTACATCACATCACAAATGGAGGATAATTCTGTATTACTGAGACCCTAGCCTAACCAAGTTGACACATAGTCTGGGGAGACACAATTCAATCCATAGCAAAGGCACCTGTGCACCTGCGCTTTCTTCGGGAACAAAGTGTGCCAGTGGGTTAGCTCCAGCAGATAGGGGTGGTGTAGGGCACACTTCTCAGGTAATTTGGACTTTCATATAGCCCTTAGGCCACATAGGTCCCTGAGTGGTACAACTAGTTAATGAGCTCAGCTGCTAACCTAAAGGCAGGAGGTTCAAGTCCCTTTGCAGGCTCTTTGGAAGAGAGGCCCGATGCTCCAGCGCTGTAAAAGCAGCCACTGGAAACCCTCGCAGGGCATGAAAAAAGGCCACACGTTAGTGATCACCCAGGATCGAAGTCCTCTTCGATCAACCTCACCAGTCTGGGTCTGGTTTTACCAGCCTTGCTCACTTCTCTGTGTCCTCTGTGGGCGTGAGCCTGCTCCGAGTTTGAGGCCCAACTCACTGACTGTGAGTTGTGACTGTGAAGCCAGAAGTCCAGGTGCTCCTCAGCACCTCCAGGCACAGGAAGGCCCTCCTGGTCTTACGTAAGCAGTAGTGAGTGCCGATTCCCAATAACCCATATCCTCTGCCTTTCTCCTTCCTTAGTCACAGATCCGAGGGAACAGCAGCAGGGGAAAGGTGGGGTGTCACGTGGAGAAGCAGTCAAAATAGGAACCACATGGAAGAAAAATTAATTCCCCCAGCCCACCCCTTCCCCCACTTTTCTTCTCATTCTTAATTCTTTTTTTTCTTCCCCCGTCAGGCTGAACATTTAAATGCACTCTATGCTCTCTGGATTCTCCCCATTCTCCCCACCTCTTCTCATTAAAATTCTAATTATTACCAGAACAAGTAAGATGCATGATCAAAGGAAAGCAAAGCCCTAGAAGTACCTTGTGTTTTAAGGTGACTCATATTGCAGAGAATGCTTTCAGAGCAGCTGCGACAGAGTGCAGATGTGAAGGGTCTAGAGAAGAGTAGGGACTTAGCATAAGGACAGGGAGAACTGTGATAGCTTTCCTGGTGGGCAAAGGCCTATTGAAACACTGTCCATGCCTTTGTGATCACGAACTCATAATAGAAAACGAAAAAAAATGAAGGGCCTCTGATAGATGTATGATGCGTCCTCAAATTATAAACAGGATCTAGGGAAGTGGCATGGCACAGCCAGGCTGGCTGGGCTGTACATCCCTGTCTCACCATTTATAGTGATGAAGGCAATTTATTTAACCCTCGATGCATCGGTCTTCCCATCTTTAAAATGGAGGTAATAATCGTACTTACTTTATTAGATTAAGTGAGTGAATGCATTCAACAGCAACAAACTTTTGACAAAGGCATGTTCAATAAATTGCCTAAATTCAGTCACTGTTGTTAGGGGCCACGGAGGCAATTTTAGCTCGTAACGTTGATCAACTAATATATTTACATTTCAGGATCCTATTTGTAAGATACTATATGAAAATTAAGATAGTCAGAATTTTCCCACCTGCTTTGTGTTCCCTTCCCTGGGTTGCAGGCAAACCACACTGGAGACTTTCAGTCTTGAGGT
>NW_022104341.1:994719-1012515 GCF_000313985.2 Echinops telfairi
CACCTGACAAGTGCTCAGTAAACATGGGCTGCATTTTATTGAGATGAGAGATAAATACAATGCTCTCACCTTCTTTTCCTTCCTTCCCCCTTTGTTTCCATGTGCCAGTTTCTAGGGTGGTCTTGAGCTAAACAAATAGTACATGCACACGGTTACAGCCTCCTGCAGTTGGCTGAGGGTTGGAGCAGTGGAAAGAGAGACAGGCTGGGCAGTGGACATCTGGACCCGGGCCAGTCTCTGCCTCTGACCAATCATGTGACCCGGGGCAAGTCCCTTCTCCGAACCAGCGTTCCCATCTGAAAAAGGGCAGGCTGGGTCGCTTCTCACCCAAGATGAGCTAAGCATTCAGACAAAGTAGTCCAGAGGCGGCAGAGTATGTGCATGCAGGGCCGGGCAGGTAACTGCAGGTGAGTGTAAGACATCAAGGAGGCCCCGCAGGGAGAGGGGTGGTGAGCACACAACCCTGCAAAGCAGGTGGCCACCTCCCACCAGGCAGGAGCGCAAGCTATCAAGACCTCAGGGTCCTCAGTAGAAGCCGGCGATCTGCTCCGGCGACGCTGGTGGGACAGCTCAACCTTTCTGTGATCATGCCGAGCAAACAAAAACTCTTCTGCCAGCTTGGTCACAAGGAGGCCTTTTGCAGACCTGGACCAATGTACCTGCTGATCTCTGCCTAGCACCAGAGACCCTGGGCTCAAAGGTTAAAGCCCAGATTTAGGGAGCAGAAAGAGGAGGGAGGCCTGCTTAATAACTTATCCAGAAAGGAGGCATCCCACCCAGCTCTCCTGGGACAACAGGATTGGGGCGGTGTGTGCCCACCTCTGAGGTCACAGCCCCACCTACCAACCATAACATCAGACAAAGCTCTCGGAGAGCCAGGGGATGGGAACCACGGCAGCTATGAGTTTCATTGGTTTTTCGCTTCGAAATATAGCACAGAGACTAAAAACAACGAACCCGCAAGTGCTTTTTGAACCTCCTGTGTGCAGAGTTCTGAGAGTACGGAAGCAGCACAGACCCACTTCCTGCCCGTAAGGAGATGACACTCTATCTCACCCACTCCAAGCCAACCCTAAGTCCGTACTGTGCGCTTGCATTCCGCCTGGGGGGAGCAAGAAGGAGCAGTCAGCCGGGCCTCTGTTCCCCGGGGTGCACACGTTGCAGCAGAGAGCTGTATACAAACAATGACGCTGAGATGCCTGGCAGTAGTAACAGCCCTAATAGAAATTCAAACGGCATCCAAATTTGGAACGCTTCAAGAATTTGCACAATTTGTTAGGCTGCCATCATCTTACGTTCTTGTCCCTGGGCACATGCCTGCAGGCAGAGGTGAGGCAGCTCAGATGCTCCCTAAACTTGGGGCTGGTGTGTGTGTGTGTGTGTGTGTGTGTGTGTGTGTGTGTGTGTGGTGGGGGATGGGTAGTGGGGGGAGTGGGAGGGGGACTAGAGAAGTCAACCCAAGGGGCTCCTAAGCTGCAGCTATTTCACTACTTGGACAATCGAGGCCACCCTGGAACCATCTCTCCATCTGACCTGGCCGCCTTCTCACAATCGCTTTTTTCTCTTCTTCCGTCTCTGTCCCTCCCTTGTGCCCCCTCCTCCAATGCCCTCCCCTGCTTCTGCCCCCACTGTTTGTCTCTGTGCCCCCACCCCCTGCCTGGCTCACACAGGCACCTCCGTCAGCCTCCTCGCCGTGGTGGTGATTGTGTGTGGCGTGGCCCTGGTGGCAGTTTTTCTCTTTCTCTTTTGGAAGCTGTGCTGGATGCCCTGGAGAAGCAAGGAGGCCCCCAGCCCCTCTTCTGCTAACCCCAACTTGGAGGCCCTCCAGAGCCCCAGCTCCAGAGGCAACATGGCGGACAAGCTGAAAGACCCCAGCACGCTGGGCTTCCTGGAGGCTGCGGTCAAGATCAGCCACACCTCCCCCGACATTCCCGCCGAGGTGCAGATGTCGGTCAAGGAGCACATCATGCGGCACACGAGGCTGCAGCGGCAGACCACAGAGCCGGCCTCGTCCACCAGGTGCGCTGGGGTTCTGCCCGTGCCAGGAACAGCCTCCTGAAACCTGGCGCGTGTGCTGGGACAGACGCTGTACTTTAGGAGGAAAGGGGTGGGGGACAGCTAGAAGGTGGACCCCAGGAAAGACTGCAGAAAGAGGAACTTTTATGGGGCACACTATGCAGGTGGGACATGGGTGGGCATGTAGGGTGTTCTGGGGTTGGAAAGGCTTATGGCGGCAGGAAGGGAATAGGCAAAGGCCGGGAGGCATCGATGTTCCTGGTGTTAAGGCCTATGCCAGTAGACCACGTGGCTAGAAGCTGCAGTGGAGGAGACAATGCGAGAGATACCGGCATTTTGGGAATGAGGACCTGCTCAAAACCATCCACAGAACGACCCCCCTCTCCCCTAAAACCAAAGCTCCACTCCACGGGGTCCCAGCACCCCTGCAGGGCTGAGTAGAACTGCCCCTCGGGTCTTCTGAGACTGTCAGGGTTGGTGGGAGCAGACAGCCTCGTCTCTCTCCCATGGACCAGCTGGTGGGTTTCAACCACCCACCTTGTGGTTGGCAGCCCAACACATAACCCACTTTGCCACCAGTGCACCTCCCCTGCACCACTCACAGCCACGGAGTCCATACAGATGCACAGCGGCCCCACAGAGACGCTGGAGGGTAGAGATGAACTGGCTCTTTGGATTTCTAAGGCTGTAAAGTTTTACAGGTGCAGAAAGCTTTACCTTTCTCCCTTAGTGGGTAGTGGGTCCACACTGCCAACTGTACCAGGGCTCCCTCCCCTATGTGACAGCTATTGTCTACGGGGCATTCTTTAACTACCAAAGCGAAAGGTAAAAATACACCTAATGACAAAAACCTAAAGTCAGAAACACTTTGCAAAGCCGTGGTGCATACATGCGTGGGACACTGTGCTTACGGACTGGGTGTGGATTCCTGGGTTCCGGCAGTGGCTCCCCAGAGCCCCAGCCAGAGGGAAGGGGAGCCTGGCCCTCAGTGAGGAGGTCAGGAATGAAGGTGCTGCCCCCCCCCCCACACCCATGGACAGAGCTTGTCACGTGACCTCGGGCAACTTGCTCACCTTCTCAACGTTTCCTTTTTCTCAACGGTGAGGCAGGACCGACAGCTCTCCTGAGGTTGTGGCCAGGAGCCTGTGAGAAAACATTGGGTAATAATGAAGGCTGACCCATCCTCTGGTGACACACCTCATTACACTCCCGTCCCTGTTCTCAGCACTTTACAGGGGCTCATTCATTGCATCCTCACAGCCGTCGTATGAAGCTGAACTCAGAACTTACACCACTCTTCCTTTTATAGCACAGAGAGGTTTCCTAACTGCCCCCTTCCCCTACCCCCACCCCCACCCCCAGGGTGCCTATCCAGAACATGGCATAAGCAAAATTTCCCCATACCGTCTGACTCCAGAGCCCCAGGTCCTAACCAGTCCAGTGCCTGACCTATGGGGATTGCTCCCGAGATGCCCACTACAGGCCTCCCCGGTGTGCAGATTGGCGATGTGATTGGCCACTGAAAGGTTGGAGGCTCATGCCCACTTGGGGGTGCTTAGGAAGAAAGCCCTGGTGATGTGGTAGCGAAATGATAGTGACGAAGTAGCAAACCAAATAATTTTATGGTTGGGGGGTCACCACCACACAAGGAACTTCATGAAAGGGTCGCGGCAGGAGGAAGGTGGAGAACCACTGCTCCTAGGGAAGAACCTAGAAGGCAGACGGCAGCAGACAGGAATAACGGTGATCATACCAATGACTACCATCGATCGAACTCCCTGTGTCCCAGGCACCGCTCCAAAGTATATTACAAATTAGAAGGCATGTGATCCTCCCAGCAGAGAGCCCCGGTAGGATTCTGGCTCAGCCCTCTGCTGCTAGCCCAAATGTCAGTGGTTCCAGCCCCTCCCCTGACCCACCCCCACTCCCCCAAACTGTTCCACAGTAGAAAAGACCCGGTGATTGGCTCCCATAGAGCGGATGGTCTTGGAAACCCTGATGGGCAGCACAACTCTGGGACTTAGGGCCCCTGCGAGGTGGCATCTGCTCCACAGCGGGCAGCAACAGAGGGTGGGTGCAGAAGGGTCAAGGAGAGGGAGGACGAGGGGCCTCCAAAGGAGGCAGAGCTGCCAGGGGTGTGTCTCCCTGCAGCCCCCTCCCCGGTCCCTGACCACGCTCTCTCTGCTCCCTCCTCGTCCACCGCCAGGCACACCTCCTTCAAGCGCCACCTGCCGCGACAGATGCACGTCTCCAGCGTTGACTATGGCAACGAGATGCCGCCCGCGGCCGAGCAGCCCACCAGCATTGGCCGCATCAAGCCTGAGCTCTACAAGCAGAAGTCGGTGGACGGAGACGAAGCCCAGTCCGAGGCGGCCAAGAGCTGCGGGAAGATCAACTGCAGCCTCCGCTATGACTACGAGCGCGAGACCCTGATCGTGCGCATCCTGAAGGCCTTCGACCTTCCTGCCAAGGACTTCTGCGGCAGCTCCGACCCCTACGTCAAGATCTACCTCCTGCCCGACCGCAAGTGCAAGCTGCAGACACGGGTGCACCGCAAGACCCTGAACCCCACCTTCGACGAGGACTTCCACTTCCCCGTGCCCTACGAGGAGCTGGCTGACCGCAAGCTGCACCTCAGTGTCTTCGACTTCGACCGCTTCTCTCGCCATGACATGATCGGGGAGGTCATCCTGGACAACCTCTTCGAGGCCTCCGACCTGTCCCGAGAGACCTCCATCTGGAAGGACATCCAGTACGCCACCAGTGTGAGTACAGCCTTGCGCCCGGCCTCTCCAGGGTTTGCAGTTCTGGGGTGGGCTGACTCAGGCCCCCCATCCCAGCCCTTCATGCCGCCAGAGACAAATGGTCCTTTGCCTCTCAGGGGGTGAAGGGGACTCTGGAAACTGACCAGTGGGAAGTCCTTGTACTCTGCCCCAAGGGGGCCCGGGTGGGTAGGAAGGAAAGCGAAGTCTTGCCTATTGCTTCTGTCAATGTGCTATAGGATGGATCTCTCTACTGCTGGGCCTCCGGTTTATCACCTACGAAATAATGTGCTATGCCCCTTTGATCATGACTCAGACAGAAGAATCAACTGACGGCGTGGATGTGTTTTAGGAGCTTAGAATACACAGTCAAGAACAGGCCGCCATAGTCAGGACGAATTAGGTTATGTTGCAGTATACTACACACTGCCGGCTATATGTAGGGCAGGGTAGAATTGCCCCTATGGGTTTCTGAGACTATAACTCTTGACAAGAGTAGAGTCATCTTTCTCCCTTGGAATGGCTCCTGGTTTTGAACTGCTGACCTTGTAGTTAGCAGCACAATGCATAACCACGATGCCACCAGGGCTCCGTGCTGCAATAGTAGCAACTAATCCTAGGTGTCTAGTGGTTTAAGGCAACAAAGGCAGGGGGCCTACTCTGCCGTTCTCACTCAGCGATCGGAGCTGGCAGTGGCTTCCTCTTGACACAGTTACCGTGCCAGGTGGAAGAGGACGTGGCAGGTCACTCACTGTTTCTTCAAGTGGCCACATAGAAGTAATACGTGTCACTTCCACTCACAGGTCATCAGCCCAAACAAGACACACGGCCCCTCTGAACAGCCAGGGGCAGGGCCGAGCAAGCCCACCATGTTCCCAGGAGAACCAGAGAAACGTGAGGGACCACACGAATGATTACCATGCAGCGTGCCTGTCTCTTGGCCAGCACACTCAGAACGATGAGGGAGGCAGGCTCGAAAGGAGACCTGGCTCCCCCACACATCCAGGAGGAGGTGCGACCCCTGTTCACCATCCACAGGAATTAGCCAAAGAAGGTTTGCAGGAGCTGAGGCTCAAGGAGACTTTGAGAGGAGGGAGGCCAACGCTTGGCACAGAGAATTAGGGAGGGCACAAGCAGAGCCCTTTGGTCCCGTGCAGATGTCACAAGGAAGAAGCTGTGTAACTGTGCCCTGCAGGTGTAGGTGGTATGCTTCATTCTAAGCCCACTTGGGTAGCTGGGACCCCAGCAGGGGCATTTCCATCCAGCCCCCAGAGCCTTGCAGCTGGTCTCCTGCGTGATCTCTCTCTCTCTCTGGAAAGTTCTCACACCATATCTCTGGGGTAGGGGTGACCTTCTCTGGTCTTTCGCCTCTCTTTAGCAATCAATATCTTAATATCTCTGTGTTGAATTTTGTGACGGGGAGGCTGGCTCTGGTGAGAAAGCGATCGGAATCCTGGTTGGTTTTGAAGAGATCTATGAAGAGAGAGAGCAGAGAGTGAAAGAAAGAAAAAGACAAGAAGAACTTGAGTCACCCCCAGGAAGGCCTGCGCCTGCCCCAGGGAGGGTTTGTGGGACACCCCATTCTCACAGCTGGAGCCGACCCTGGCCAGTTCAGTCACATCTCCCAATGCCTCCGCCCAGTTTGCTTGCCTGAAATGTCACCCCCAAGAACAGCGCAGGCCCCAGAGCCGGCAGACAGGGTGGGCCAACGGGGCGGGCCTGTTACAGCAGCTGGGCGCAGGCCCTGGCCCACGAGCTCTGATCTATAAATCACGCTGAAGTTTACATCTGGCGCAGCTCCTTCCTGGCAGTCTCCTACGGCAGCGACTTCAGCATGGTGACGGGGGATGAAAGCAGCTCTCACCTCCACGCAGGGAGAAGGGAAGGTGAGGCCCGGGGCCAGAGCCCCTGTGGCCTCCTGGGTCCCTCACCAGAATTCCCACATCCCTCCCCGCTGCACCAGAGTACAGGATTCCTGGATCTTTCCCTCTCCCTGTTCTCACATCCCCAGAACAGCTGCGCTCCCGCCAGATCATCCCAGCAGCCCTGGACCATCCGCATCATTCTCTCCATTCTCTGTCCGTATCATGACATGCATCCATCCATCCATCCATCCATCCATCTATCCACTTGCCCTAAGCAGAGTTCTGTGCCCCGTGGCACAGGGGGCAGGGGGATGGTAGCTGGGATCAAAGACAGCCTCTCCAACCCATCAAAAGGTACACCCAGACCAGAAGTAACCATGCAGCAGCCAGCACCAAGTCACCTGTGAGGGTGCCAGGACCCTGAGTGTGACCAAAGCCAGGGAAGGTATGGTTGGAAGGCACCATCAAATCAGGCCCGTCCTGCACGCACAATGGAAACGCTGCTTTCCCCCCTGTGCCGTGTGAGTCCAGAAGCTTTGCCGAAACCTCCTTGAGCCCAGAGCAAAGCCGTCATGGACACCCGCCTGGGTGTGGCCCGGCAAAAGGTCTGCTTGCTGCCCTTGAATGGAGCCTGGTTGCCCGGCGGGGGGCGGGGGGTGGGAGTGGGGGGGTGATGGGGGGGGAGGCTACTACCACAAAAGCTCAAGGATCTGCTTCTGAGAAAACCAACCCATGAAAACCCCCGGGTGCAGCCCATTCTGCTGGGACACCCAAGGGGTCCCCAGGGCTCAAACCAGTGCAACAGCAGCTGGCTTTTCTCTGGAGGAGGGTGGAGGAGCATTGGGACCTGACAGGGCCAGAGGAGACGTTCCAGCCGGGCCCAGGACTCTGCCAGGCTTATGGCCTGGCTAGGCTTGCAGTGTGTCTGAAATGAAAGTGCCTTCTCAGCCAAGGCCTCTCGGGGCCTCTGCCAGCAACCTCATGGCAGGCAGGGCCCTCCAGAGCCAGGCTCCTGACCCTGGCCCTGGCCAGGGAGGCAGGGAAAGGCTGAGCTGTGGGGGTGGCAAGGGAAACAAGAAGGCTGATGCATTTACCTGTTTTGGTCTTTGTGTGTGTGCTGACTCTAAAATCTCAATTATTTGGGCACTGGGAGTCCCTAGCCAGCCGTCCCTGGAAATGACTGAGCCCTCGGTGTAGGTGGAGTCCAATAGCCCGTGCAGTGGGGACTGCCGGCAGCCAACTCCTGGAGGTCCTGCATGCCAGATTCTGTGCTGGAAGCCTGCTCTGGACCCCAGCTGCCGGGTCCCAGACCCCCAAGCAGCTCCTTCTCCCACCCACGCTGATTCCGTACGTGCCCGGCCAGTCCTGCCTCCTGCCTCTTTGCTCACGTGGGCCCCTCTATTAGGCAGGCCTCTCCCACCGTTCTGTCTGGCACACATCAATCCGCCTCTCCAAGCTTACCTGACATCTTCCACTGTGTGGCTTTCCAGTCTCACCGCAATGGCAGGCTCTCAATTTCCTCTGCCTAGTCCTTGGCAAGTCTGCCTCGGAAGAGGTACAGCCAGGATGTTCTTTTGAAAGTGAGGATTGGTGAGACTTTGTCTCAACATTCTTTGGACATGTTATCAAGTAGGCCCTGTTCCTGGAGATGGAAATTATGCTTGCGAAAAGAGAGGCCCGGAGGAAAACAAGAGGACTCTCGATAAGATGGATTGACACAATGGCTGCAACAATGGGCTGAGACATAGAACTAATTCGGACACTGGTACAGGGCTGGGCAGTGTCTATTCTGTGGTACATG
Organism: Echinops telfairi; assembly: GCF_000313985.2. Taxonomy (NCBI): domain Eukaryota; kingdom Metazoa; phylum Chordata; class Mammalia; order Afrosoricida; family Tenrecidae; genus Echinops; species Echinops telfairi. Next base: position 1,003,164 of record NW_022104341.1, read on the forward strand.
AGGTCGCTATGAATCAGAACGGACTGGGGGACACCTAACCACAATAACAGCAGCCCCCACCCCAGCTGTATCCTGGATCATATTCTGTTGGTGGTTCAAGAATGGCTCGTCTTATGTCTTTAGGTCGATTCATGGCCCTGGGTAGAGTTTCTGAGGCTATAAATCTTCATGGATAGCCGCATCTTTCTCTAAGGACAGGCTGGTGTGTATGCGATTAGCAGTCTAATGCTTATACTGTAGTGCCACCAGGACTTTGTCTATGTTATGTCTAAGCCCATGCCCATGGCTTCCCCAACCGATTGCTTTGTTTGTCTATGTTATGTCTGTGTTTGTCTGTGTTATGCCCATGTCTACCCAATGCATTTCTATGTTGGGTCTATGTTATGTCTCTGTGTTATGTCTATGTCCATGCCCATGGCTACCCCAACCAATTGCAGTTAAATCCATTTGACTCATGTCAATCTGGTAGGACAGAGTAGACCTGCCCTAAAGGGTTTCTAAGGCTATGATCTTCCAGGAAGCAGACTGCTAGGGGAAGAGGCTGGTGGTTTCGAACCCCTGATCTTTGGGCTAGTAGCTGGACACTTAACCGATGCACCACCAGGGCTCCTCATTCAGAGGTATAGCTCACTGCCATAAATCAGTTCCAACTCACAGCAACCTTGTAAGACAAGGCAGAATGGCCCCTGTGGGTTTCAGAAACTGTTACTCTTTAGGGAAGTAGAAAGCCTCATCATTCTTCCTTGGATCGGCTGGTGGTTTTGAACTGCTGACTATGAGGTTAACAGCCCAACACATGACTGCTACGCTACCAGGGCTCCCGACTCAGAGGCATAGTTCAGGTAATTTTTTTGTGTCTGGAGTGGTGAAGAGACCAGCCAGTGAGATTAGGTGGTCTGGGACCCACCTCGCCCTTACTCTCGTGACAAGAGAGGCAGCTGCAGCTCTGGCAGGTGGGACCAGGCCAGCCGCTTGCTCATGTGGGTTCCCATCTCAGGGTTGCTGTGAAGGAGTAGAGCCTGGGACATCTACTATGTGATCTCACAGCCATAGCTTCACTGAGTCCAGTGGACCCCCTAGATTTCTCAAACAGATGCCTGCAAGTTACCTCCGACTCATGGTGACCCCGTGAAGGTCAGAGCAGAACTGTGTGCCACAGTGTTTTCTGTTTGTTTGTTTGTTTGTTTGTTTGTTTTTAATAAACCATTTTATTGGGGGCTCTTACAGCTCTTATTGCAATCCACACATACATCCTTTATATCAAGCACGTTTGTACATATGTTGCCATAGTCCTCTTCAAAACATTTTCTTTCTATTTGAGCCCTCGGTATCAGCTCCCCTTTTTTTCCCCTCCCTCTGCCACCCTCCCACCATTGTGACCCCTTGATAAATCATAAATTATTATTACTTTCATATCTTACACTGTCCACTGTCTTCTCCCTTCACCCAACGTTTCTGTTGTTCATCACTGGGGGGCCAGGGAGGGGATATACATTAGTCAGTGCGATTGGTTCCCCAGTTCTCCCCCTACTCCCCATCACCTTTTCTCTACCCTCATGGTATCACTACACCCATTACTGTTTCGGGGGGTGGGGGGGTGTCGGTATCTGTCCTAGATTCTGTGTGTCGAAAGGTCTTTAAAAAATTTTTTTGAAAGGGCTTATCTGTACCAGTGTACATGCTCTGATCTAGCCGGATTTGTAAGGTAGAACTGGGGTCATGATAGTGAGGCATGGGCGTGGGGGTGGGGGGAAGCATGAAAGAACTAGAGGAATATTGTGTGTTTCATCAGTGCTATACTGAACGCTGGCCTGCTCGTCCCTTCCTTGTGACCCTTCTGTGAAGAGAAGTCCAATTGTCTACAAATGGGCTTTAGTTCTCCACTCTAGCCCCACTCCTTTACATTGATATGATTGTTTTGGGTCTTCTGATGCCTGATATCTGATCCTGTCAACACCTCGTGATCACCCAGGCTGGTGTGCTTCTTCGATGTGGGCTTTGTTGCTTCCCGGCTAGATGGCTGCTTGTTCATCTTCAAGCCTTTAAGATTCTATTGTTATATCTTTTAATAGCCAGGCACCATCAGCTTTCTTCACCACTTTTGCTTATGCACCCATTTTGTCTTCAGCAATAGTGTCAGGAAGGTGAGCATCACAGAATGCCAGGTTATATGAACAAAGTGTTCTTGTGTTGAGAGAGTACTTGAGTGGAGGCCTAATGTCCATCTGCTACCTTAATACTTAGCATATAAATATATGTACATAGATCTATTTCTCTATTGTTATATATAAACACATTTACATACGTACATGCCTGTAGTTATATTTCTACAAATGACCTTTGCCTCTTAGTTCTTTCCTCTATTTCCTTTTGCTTTTCTCCTGTCCACTATCATGTTTGACCTTCACTCAGTTCTCAGTAATTCCTCTCAGCAACATTGCACTTGATCAAACCCTACGAGGCATTCTAGGCCCCCCTTGCCATTGATTTTAGATCGCTTGTTGGTCCCTTGTCCCTGGGTTTCAACAAATCTCCCTTCCTTTCCCCCACCCTCCCTCTCCCCTGTCTCCCCTAGAGCTGTCAGTCCTCAGGATTGCTTTCTCCTCAGGATGGTTTGTTCTACCTATCATATCTAGATAGACAAGAAAAGAAAAAGAAAAACGCCTATAAATAGTTCCACGTCTGTCTGGTGACCCTTATGAACATTTTCTGATCGAGTCTGATGAGGTGCCAAGCCCTGCCCCTGAAGTCTATCTTTGGGATTCCTCGGGGGCTTCATTGCTTTGTTCTCCTTGCTGCTCTGCTGTGCTCCCTTCGTGCTTTGTCCCAGTGTGCAGGGGTCAGTCTGGCCATAATTCCCACCTGGTGTCTCCAGTGTTGTCCCCCATAGTGCTGTGGGTCAGTGAGGGGATGCCGTATCTCTCAGCGGGGCTGGCCCTACTGGCCTCTCTGTGCATTGGCTGCTCTGAGCAGGAATGTCATCCTTAGGGCTTGGTGGGCCAGGAAGTGGTCCACCCTCTCTCTCTCCTTCCCTCTTAGTTTGCTTCTGTGTGGTCTGAACAGACCCGCCCCTCTCCCCCGGCTGTATCTTCAGTGCTGTCCTCCATAGTGCACCCTTCTGGGGAGGGTGTCCATGTAGCTGGGATTGAGGCCCGTCCTGAAGACCTCTCTGTTAGTTTGCTGCTCCGTGCTGGTCTGTTGCCTTCAAAGCTGCCAAAGCTGCCTTCATACCAGGCTGAGGTCTGGCACCACAGGGGTTTCAATGGCTGATGTTTCAGCAGTAGACCACCAGGTCTTTCTACCGTGGTGCTTCTGGTAGACTTGAATGTCTCTGTGATGTGACATTAACCATGTTCACCACCCTGCGGCTGCTCCTGGCTTCCTAGGGCTTCGTTCATTGAAAATTGTGAGCCTCATGGAGCAGCCACTCCCGAGTGGTTCTGGAGGGGCTGCCCAGGCAGCAGCATCACCAATATAGATGTTGCTCTCGAGCTGAGTCTCCCATGTTCCTTCACTTCACTGGCTGCGGCACTGAGAACAGCAAGGCTGGGCCTGCTGGGGCAATGAGAGGCCTCAAGAGATGCTCTGAATCCAGCAGCTCAGGCATGGGAGGGAGCTCATCGATCCACTCCAGCTCTGGGTAGAGCTGCCCCTAGCCCTCCTGTTGCCCTGGTTCCCATCTAGTCTGGCTACAGGTCCCTGGTGCCTCCTGGGCCTTTCCTGAAGTTTGCCACCCAGATTTTGGTTGGCTGAAATCATGCTGCTCATCCCTTCCCTTAACCCCTGCCTCTGGTCTCATTATTTCTGCATCAAGCCATAGATTTGTCATTGTAATAGAGCTGCCGGCACTAGGGCTTGCTAACATCTCTGTAATCGTGTGTATTACTACAGGGGCCTCAGACCCCAGTGCACACACTAGTCCTGTCTCCAGTCCCTCACCATTGTGGCAGGGAAGCGAAGGCTTGTGATTGGGGCTATAAATATGTGCTGGACTTGGTGGTGCTAATGGACAAGACCTCCTCCCTGCTGTGCCAGGTCCCCCCCACCCCCCCGGCTTCCCAGGGGTGCGTGTGCAAAAGAGAGAGCCGGGTGGGGAGAGGAGAGCGAGAGCGAGAGCGAGAGCCTTATGCTGAGGGCGGTTGGGCCTGAACCCACCAGCCCCTCCGTGGGAGGAGTATGCGGCAGTCTGCTCCTTAAAGATTACAGCCTTGGAAACCCTGTGGGGCACGTCCACTCTGACCGCTAGGGTCACTGTGAGTTGAACTTGAATCGATGGCCAGGAGTTGGGAGGTTTTTGATGAGTGGGTCATTGGTGTCCTTGCAAGGATCCTGAACCCAGGGCCGGACGGGAGAATGGGGGTCTCAGGCGGTGTGTTTGCAGCGCCATCCAGAAGGAGCTCAGGCTCCCACACCAGACACACCTGTTTTGGACTCCCCCTTCCCCACCTTCTAGAGTTAGGACCTTGACAACAGGCGCCTCCATTTCCTCATCAGAAAATGGAAGCAATAATAGTACATGGCTATTTTATCAAGTGCTCACTTGACAAATGCCGTCTCCTAAAGACTCTGTAGGGCAGGGTAGACCTGCCCCTGTGAGTTTCTGGGACTGTAAGTGTTTCCCAGAGTGGAAACCCCCTCTTTCATCTGAGGAGCAGCTTGTGGTTTCGAACTGATGACCTTGCCCATCGCAGTCCAATGCATAACCACTGAACCTCCAGGGCTCCTTTGAGCAAGCACATGGCACATGGTATTTTATCAGCGTTTGCCACTGAAGATGCCTCGGGCAGCCCCAGCCCAGAGCAGCCTCCTGAGTCCGTGGCCGTGGAGCCTCTCCCCTGTCTCGGCTGGGGGCTGCTGTTTGGACCCTCCCCACACCCAGCCGTTCACTTTGGTGCAGACTCCCTGCTCTGACTACTTGGTGGACACTGCTGTTCCTATCTTATCTCTCCACTGGCGGTGCCCAGCCTTAATACTCATGGCTTTTAATGGCAATGTTGGAGGTTACAGTCCACCCAGAGATCCCTGGGAAGGCAAGCATGGTGGCCGGCCTCCACAAACTCAGCCACTGGAAGCCCAACGGGGCCCAGTTCTGCTCTGCCAAGAGTTGGGATCAATCTGTGGGCAACGGTTTTTCGTTATCTGTAAATATAACCATGTAAATACATATAAATAAACAAAAAATGTGAAGCTAACTTATTAACCCAAGGTCACACAGAGAGAAAGTAGTCAGGCCAAGATTTGAACTCAGGTCTTCAGCAGAGCCCATCAGTGTTGCACAAGCAGAGCGGCGTGCAGTTCCACAGCACTGCGGGAGAGGACAGATACTGACATCCGGCCGCTTGTCCAGATGTCCAGCAGCACTGGTTTGCTTCTCTGCTTTTCCTAAAGGCCAGTTCGTTCTCTCCTTTCCTCTCGGAATACGGTTATTTCGGAGATGGCCTTTGTATGGTCACTTGAATCCTTTAGGATGAGGAGGCTTCAAGAATCCATGGGAAAATGGAATTAAAAGACCCTGAAATTTTCCACACACTTTTTGAAGCCCCCTTGTATTTCTTCCTAATGGAGCCCAGGTGGCGTAGTGGTTACGATTTGGGCAGTGATCCAACAGGTCTGCAGTTCAAAATCACCAGGTGCTTCTCCAGAGAAAGACAGAGTTTCCTACTCCTGCAGAGAGTTACAGTCTCGACAACCACCAGGGCCGTTCTGCCCTGTCCTGTAGGCTCCCCAGGAGTCACATTTGACTCGATGGCAGTGAGTGTGGTTTGCATTTCTTCCTTTGGTTAGCACTTCTTTTTCCAGGAATGCACATTCATTGAAGGGCAACGCCACTGAGCACCCGTTGGATACAGAAACCTGCCCTGGACTGTGGAGAAGGACAGCATGACAAGGGAAGAGCCCGGCTCAGAGAGGCCAGGCTAATGGGAACCCTAGAGTGTTCCCCCTTACCACATACAGGCCACATACTTGGAGACAGACCAGTTCGGGATGCTTGCAATCAGGTTACGCAAGCTGCTTGCTGCACTGCTTCCAAGCCACGGGCGGACCTGGTGAAGAGGGATGGGGGAAGAGAGCCAGAGTCGCAGGAGACTGATCAGGAAAAGTTTCTCAGAAAGGAGAATTTGGGGGCAGACTGGGATGGTGGGAAATGCCAGAGAGTGATGTCAGAGTGGGTCAAAGCCCTCCGGGCATGTAGCCTCCCAAAGGCTCACTGGCCAGCAGCTCCCTGCAACACCTTCCAAGTGCCTGCCTTGGATATAAGGCTCCCAGGTCTATTCTGGCCCAGAGGCAAGCAGGAGCAAGAGGGAGTCATAAGGAATCTTCACCTACTCAGCGTATCTTCAGCAGGACCTCAACGAACATACACGGGTCTTAGCACAATGGTGTATTGATGCACAAGCATAATCCTTGCTTTCCAGGAAATTACGGTTTAACAGCTGTGTCCAAGGAACTCAGTGCTTTAACTGGGGCTCAAAGGCAAGAGGTCGATGGAGGTGATTGTTGGGATTGGGAGAGGGGGTGATTGGGATGGGGCATCCATCGGGGGCAGAAGGAGAACTCAGAAACACCCATAGTCAGGTGAAGGAGAAAAAGGGGCAGGAAACTATGCCAAGCAGAGAAGGTCCAAGAGGAAAGAGAACTGGGAGAGTGAAAAGAGAAATGGTTAGGGAACTATTCATGGAAGAATTCTCTTGAATGTCTACCAAGTACCAAGCACAGCTGTGGGCACTGGGAGCACAGCAGTAAAAGAAGTCCTTGCACCTGCAGGCTTATGCCTGGTTTCGGCTGGACATTACCCGCAATGCTTTTTCCTTCTGCTGACTTACTTTAATATGTATCCTTGCACTGTGCTCGGTCATAACCCTGAGTGTAACCACAAAAAAGACAATATTGTTCTCCTGGAGTTTATATTACACTGGGAAAGACAGTTATCAAGCAAACAAGGAAGATAATTACAAGGGGATTCAAAAAGTGTATGCAAACATGGAATTAAGAATTAAAATCCATAATTAACAACTAAATAAATACATAAATTCTGTTCCTCAACAGGAGCTCCCAGGTTAAGACATTGTGTAAGCAATGACACGAGCCATTTAGCCCATCCCTAAATGTGCTGCGCAAGCCCTCTCTCAAGTGTTGAAAAGCAGGGAGGTTACTTTGAGGATTCAGGTGTTGCCTGACCCAAGCGATGGTATTTCCAACCGCCTCATCTGCATGTGAAAGTTGGGCATTTAATAAAGCAGACTGAAGACGAATAGAGACGTTTGAATCAGTGCTGACAAAAGTGTATTGAACCGACCACGGACTACCAAAAGAACAAACAAATCTATCTTAGAAGAAGTAAAACCCACAGGGGCAGTTCTACTCTGTCGTATAGGGTCACTGGGCGTCAGCATTGACTGGTGGCAGCGAGTATTCACTCAGACTGCAGTGCTGACCCAGTGCGCCGCTGGCGCTCCTTTGCAGTGCCGTATCACTGTGCCAACAAAGCGGTGCTGAGTCAGAGCGATCCCTGGCCAGGGTTTCTAAAACCTGCAGCACCGCCAGGGAGCTGGCAGCCTTCCGCCGTCGGACAGGCTGGTGGGTTTGAACTATTGACTTTGCAGTTAGCAGCCCAACACCTAGTCCATTGGGGCTCCTTTAAAGGTTGTCTATTATGAACAGGCATTATGAGTCGGTGTTCTTTGGAAAAATAATAACGAAACATTTTTCTCTGTGAGTGGAAAAGTGATGTGGGTCCACTGTTGAAAATGGACAAATGCATATCATGAAACTGGAAACTGTCTATCGGTTCAACTGTAACAAATAGCAAACAAATGAATCTACTTTCATTGTAATAAAACCATAAAATGGCATATGGCATGGTCATCACAAGATTAAAAAAAAGAAGAAGAAGAAATATGGCCAGAATGCTCCTTAGAGGCAAGGGTGGGGAGACTTGGTCTCTCATACCCTGGGCACGTTGTCAGGAGAGACCAGCCGCAGGAGAAAGGCACCACGTTTGGTCAAGAGGGAGGCAGCAAAAAAGGAAGCCCCTGGGAAGATGGGCTGACGGATAGCTGTCTGTCGCAGTGGGCTCAGACACCACGACCCTTGTGAGGGGGGCCAGGGCCGGGCAGTGTGTCCTTCTGTTGTGCATGGTGACTTGGTGGCACCTAACAACAATGACCAAACAACTGACCTTCCTGAGAATGTACCCATGTCCGCGCCATCTTTTTCTTTCCTTCACATGATTACTTGTAGAAAAATAAGTGCCCTGTAAAGAATTTTCAAGGTTAGGAAGCAAAGAAGTCAGAATGTGCCACAACGGGACTGCAAGTTGGATGACTAATGAGTTTCCATTGAAACACTGGCAAAATTGCCAGTTTGACGCGAGGCAGGAGCAGAAGCGCCGTTGGGGTGGAGCAGAGCTCTGGAGAAGCCTTCCCAGGCCTTTGGTTTTTGCTGACGCTTTCGTTAACTTTGTAACTCTTTTTAAAGCACTCTCAAAATAAACAAATACTATCATCCTTTGGACCTCGAGAAAGCCAACAAGGAAAATACCTTGAGTATCCCCCAAACCTGCTGCCGTGACCTTGACCCTTGACTGGTCTGCTGTGTTCTGACTGGACCACTTGCACCTCTTGGGAGCGGTTGGTTGAATCGCATGGGTAGAGCCATGTTCTATGTCCTTTTACAGTTCTTCCAGGAAACCCTTCAGCACCTTGATCCCATTTTTTCTTTTTAACATTCCCATCTACAACTGCTCTGGGCCCAGCAGTCTGGGCACTCAGCAAGCAGAAGATTCGCTCAACTTAAGGTTTTCACCCAGCATTGTGTGAGCTGAATCAATCGAGACCCTTATGGTGCTGGCTATCATTTCTGCTGTGAATTGTCAGCCCTCTCCAATTAGGGCACGAGCAAGATTAATTGTTTCCTTCCACACTGATGTGGACACTCTACCACCAGTGCATCTCCAATATTGCCTTGTCTCTTCTTAAAACAACTTATCCTTTTGTCAATTGCTGGTTTTGTGAGGCATTGCCCCCATAAACCTGTCATAAAGCGTCAATGATTTCACCATTCTTCCACCCGATCTTCACTCTAACCTGGAGGTTTGCTCTTGCTCCAGTTTCTGCAGAATTCATGTTGCTCTGAGAGTGATTCTTTTCAAAGTGATACCTGATCCTTCTTGGATCCTTAAACTAGGTCCTGCCTGGGCATGTTACAACAAATTCATATGAGTTTATTTGGGTGTAAATTGTTTTTGAAATCCATGCTTAACTTTTTTTCATGACATGCATTTTGTAGAAATTTTAGAAGACGCCTTATGTAGGGTGTCAAGTAGTGTTCAGTGGCACAGAGACTAAGGCGG
>NW_022104341.1:1013743-1015458 GCF_000313985.2 Echinops telfairi
GACTGGGATTCGCTGCTGACCTGGTCCGTCCACGATGAGGACCGTGGGGTGGTACAGGTCACTGTAAGTTGCCACACTGGGTGGTACTAACCCTAGTGACACTGGGGCACCACGGGACAAAATCCACCAAAGGAGACTGAAAAGTAGCAGCTCGGGCAATCGGGTGGCAATCAGGAGAAAGCAATGTCCTGGGAAGGGGTTTCAGGGAGGACAGGAGAAGACCAGCTGTAGCAGCCACTGGTCCATGAAGATAGGCCATTCCATCCCACAGCCTGGGGCCCATCATCAGCCGTGACAAGAGCCCACTGGCGGAGCGCGGTTGAGGTAGCTCATTTGTGGAAGACTGGGGCATCGGCTTGATCATCTTAGGGACAGTGTCTGGACGGGGTTGGCCTTGATTTTAAGTATAGAAGCTTGGTTTCGTGGTACACTCTGTTAACGCCCTTGACTGCTAACTGAAAGGTTGGAGGTTCTAATCCACCCAGAAGTGCCTCTGAAGAAAGACCTGGTGGTCTACTTAAAAAAAAATCTCTTATTGAAAGCCTGGTGGGGACATGGTTCTACTCTGATACACAGCAGAGCACCATGAGTTGGGACCGACATGAAGGCAACTAGCTAAGGTTGTTTTTGCCATCTGCCGGCAGGCTGGCCCGTTGGGTGAGCTATGCCTGGGGTGGGAAGCCTCGGAGTGAGTCCGGAAGTGAGTGAGCAGCCCAGACCACTCAGCGCCAGAAAACACATTCCAACAGGAATTGGCAGCAGGGTTCAGTATCTCTAGAATTTGGCCTTAAATTCCCAAGTGGCTGGCTTCCGGCCGCAGGACCACGCCAGGATTGAAGCAGAGAGGCAGAACTTTCCAGCAGGGGAAATGGGGGCCCCTCGACAAGCCTAGGAGGTATGAAGGGAGCAGGGCTGCCCAGATGTGGGCTGCAGGCCCACTCCAGAGAAGCTGCTCCATGCTTCCTGGGAGGGCTGCAGCCCAGCCGGAGCGGCTCTGAATAATGCATGAAGCATGAAGCGGAGGCGCTGCCCCGCAGGTCAGCGCCCCAGAGAGCCTTGGCTGTGGCCCGAGTCAGAGACTGCCTGGGTCTCAGAGGGCAGCAGTGCGCCCTTGTTTACTTGCTGCTCAGCGGGAGCTGCATCACCGCCTGCTTGTTTTTTCTGGATGTTCATTTACCCGCCCCCCATTCCCTCCGGCCTGGCCTCCTTATCCTGCCTGTTCTCTGGATGGTCGAGGGTGCACTGGGCTCCCGAATCCCCTTGCTCAGGGTGGAGGGTGGAAAGGCCCGGGCAGTTCCCCTCCATGTATTCCTCTGGCCTGGCCACTGCAGAGGGCAGCTGTGTGAGGCCACTTTTCTGCCCTCCTTCCTGATGCGGGACGTGGGGAGAGGCCTGACTGCCTCCCTCAAAGGAATTCTTGGTCAGATGGAAGCCGGAAAACCTGGGGTGGCTTCCCTCTCCCCACAAATCACAACCGACGACATCCTACCATCAGAACTCATGTCCTAAAGGGCCTGTAAGCTAAGAAAGATGGGGCTTTCTACTTACCAAAGAGCAACAGTCTCAGAAACCCACAGGGCAGTTTTACCCTGTTCTATAAGGCTTCTTCTGTCCGTTGGAATTTACTCGCTGGCAGGGAGTTTTCTACGGTCCTAGCACTGGATCTGAGACTATGGCTTTTGGGGCAGGACCCTGGGTTCTAGCGTCCCTTAGAC
>NW_022104341.1:1016580-1017480 GCF_000313985.2 Echinops telfairi
CGCTCCTCATTAGTATGCTCTGCTTCTCGGTGGTATAAATATCTCCTCTTTTCTTTACAAGAGAATGAATGGGAAATCATTTGGCACCAAGCTCAGGCATTGACACAAAGCTATTCCTCCAGCTCTGTTGCCCTCTGCATGCTGCCCCCGCTCCACCCCCACCTCCCATCTTGCTGCTCACAGCAGATGCACCTGTCTCCTTGCGTCCATCACCTGGTAACCCACAGCGCTGTTTTCTCCTCAAGAGGGAGCATTGGGCGGTCAGAGAAGCGGCAGCCAGACGTCGCCTTTGGGCACTGCCATGGATGTCCGAAGTCCAGGAGCCATTCGGGAGGAAAGGACAGTACTGGGTCCCCTGGGCCAGCAGCAATTCAGCGAGCCTGGGGTCACATCAGTGAGGGGTGGATGAGACATGACCAGAATAGCTATGGACTAGGAAGAATGAGGACAGTCCCTGAGGGGACCACAGGGCCGTGACCACAAACCCTCATGCACTTTGGGGAGGTCAGAGATGAAAGGGCTTTGGAGAGGAGCTGGCCCACCTCCTCCGCCACAGATGACCATATTAGACCAGAGAAGTCACACAGCTTGGCCAGGATGGCCTTGGGCCAAGAACCCAGGTCACATGACAGCCAGCCCTCTACACGTCTTACTGCCTTCCTAGTCTCCAGGCCTTTTGTTGTTATTTTATTGTTGTTGTTTTAAATAATTTTATTGGAGGCTCATACAGCTCTTATCACAATCCATACATCCATCCATTATGATAAGCACATTTGTACATTTGTTGCCACCATCACTCTCAAAACATTTTCTTTCTACTTGAGTCCTTGGAATCAGCTCCTCATTTTTTCCCCTCCCTCCCTGCTCCCCCCTCCCTCATGAACCCTTGATAATTTATAA
>NW_022104341.1:1019573-1064428 GCF_000313985.2 Echinops telfairi
GAGAATCACCAACGATTGCTCCTCAGCGCTTCTGTGTCTGGCATTGTAAGAGTTCTACTCTGCAGATAGGTCCCTGGATGGCACAGTTAACATTTAGATACCAGCCAAAAGTGTGCGTGTGTCAGGCGATGGCTCGAACCCACCCCGGAGTGTTGTGAAAGGCCTGGTGTCTGTTCGCATAAAGATAGCAGCCATGGCGGTCGCCGTGTGGGGGGATTGGCTTGGTGGGAATGGGAATGCTGCTGATGGTCTGGACCCACCAGTTTGTATTTAAGGAGGGCACCCACACCCTTGACTCGGGCGCTGGTTTCCTAGGAGATGCTGTATGCTGTCATGCAAATGCATGTGCCTGGGCATGTATGAGGTGGAAGGGAATCAGGGGAGGGGAGGGGAGGAGTGAGAGACAAGACAGGTTACTGCTTCTGTGCAGAACCCCTCTGACAGGTGGATGGGGCTGTCAGCTTCTCCGCCTCTTTGTGCCAGGCTCTGTTCTAAGTGCCTGAGCATCTAGTTATCGCCACAACCACCCTGCAAAAAAGGTATGGTTCTTATTCCCACTTGACAGGTGAGGAGGCACATACAGCTTGCCCCAGCTCACCAGGCTAGCGAGGGGTAGAGCTGGGCATCAAGCCCCACATAGCATATACTCCTGACCCTCCGCCCCACTGCTTCTCCAGAGCTGACTCTGAAAGCCTCTCCCCAATCTTCCTGCCTGTTCCAGAGGTGGAAGGAGCCAAGACTCTCAGGATCCCCTTTGGCTCCAATTTGCTGCCTCTTCTGAAATGCTATTTCCCTCTCTGCCCTTGCTGACTCTCTCTTCACAGACTCAAGTGGAGAACAAGAACAAGCTCAAGTTCCCCCCTACCCCAAGCAACACAGAGTGGGCAGTAGCGCGTCAGTGAGAAGTCTGTTGTCCTAGGTTCAGGGAAGATGGGCACGTTCCATCCTACTGCGCATGGGCATCGGGGTTGACACGCTTTGCTGGTAACCACAAGACCCGCGGGTCAACCCCATCCGCTGCCCTGAGGGAGAGAAAGGAGGCTGTCTGCTCTCTGCACGGGATTGCTAAGCATCAGAATTCACTTGGTGGCAGTGGATTTGGGGATGGCAGCCCATGAACGGCTTCAGGTGGCACAGTCGATGTGCCTGGCCTTGAAATCCTTTGACATCCACACCTCGAGTCCTCTTTGGCCACAGCCTCCATGCCAGGCCTGTTTCTGCCATCTATCAACTCCTCGCCACCCTCTCACCACCATCATCAACACACCAACACCTAAACCCAGAAAGGCCTCTCTTTGGTGCCAGACAGCTTGTCTCTCGCCCCTTAGCCCAGGCTGAGTACCAGCCCCATCTGCATAATTTCAGAACCCAAGACGGTTGTCAACTGGATAACTGGGCCCCAGTCCCTGAGAGCGGCAGGCACTCAGATGGTGAGATTGTTTTCAGCAAGACCTCCCTCATCATAGAGGCCAATGGTGCCTTTGAATGGCATTTGCTTTCTCCTGTTAACTCTGATCACTGGCCTTGGATCCCATAACAAGGGCGTGTAGGGCGATGTCCCTGTATGTGAGGGTTTCTGGGTTGCCACCTGAGCTAGGAAGGAGGAAGTCACTTTCCATCTCAATCCCGCTATGCCTGCCAGCCTGCTGAGAACAGTGCAGCTCTCCCCACCAAATGGGGCCTAAGAGGGAGGCCCAGCTGGGGAAGAGGACTAGGTAGGGCCTCAGCCAGGAAGGAAATTGGCTCTTTAGAAGATTACAGAAGTTTCCAGCAAAGAGAGGATGCCACTCCACAGAAGCGAGCTGAGACCTGCCAAGGCAAGATCCCAGGGAAGGGCCTCCGGCCTTGTGCCCGCCCCTCGAGGGGAGCCCAGCACGGGCGAATCCTGCATCCTGCCACTTTCCACCTACGACCGACCGTGTGCCCTCTCTCTGGCTCTTCCTTTCTCTTGTTATTTGTTTGCTCTAAGTATTTCAGAGAAGCTTTTTTTCTCTTTACTCGGCTGTTTGCAGGGTCCGGCGGGAACCCGGGGTGGGACCTGGGTCACTACTTGGGTTGGAGCGTTACAGAAAGTATGGGGATAGAGTGTGGGGCAGCCGGAACCGAAGAGAAGAAATAGGACAGGAAAGCGAAGACCCAGAGCACCCTCCCCACCGGGGCCCTTCTTGGACTCTCCCTGCAAGTAGCTTCAGTAAGGAGGTTCACCCCTTTTGTGAGGTGCACCCAGGAAGGGGCTGCTCCCCCCACTCACTGGCACAGCCTTGGCTCGGGGCCCTTTCCCTGTGGGACTGAGGGGGCCCCACTTCCTCCCCGAGCCTTGGACTGACTCATGTGTCTGTGGTAACACATCGGACCGTGCGCTCCCAACTTCCAGAGAGAAAAAACCGCGCTGGTGGTGTGTCATGAAAACATGACTCGATTCGGAGACAAGCATCTCCTTCCTGGAGAATTTGGGGACAGGGCTGATTTTGTGACTTGAGGTACCTGCTCAGAAATGCCTCCCCCACATTGTCAGGAGCCTTCTCCAGCTGAGTCACTCCCAGAGGGCCCTGTGGCACTTTAGCTAGCCCCCTCTCCCCCCAAGATCAGTCAGTACAGCAGCTCAGCTCGCTGAAGCTGGTTGGGAAGGGAACATGCAGGGATCCTGAAGGAAGAGACGCAGCACAGCTAAGTTTCGAGCACCTAGAAGGGGTGGAAGAAGCGCGGAGGTGCTGTGGGTTAGGGCTTGGTCTGCTGACCACCAGAGTTCAAGCCCACCAGCTGCTCCAAGAGGGGAAGATGAGGCTGTGTGCTCCCGGAAAACCCTCCCCAGGGTTGCTATGCATCAGAATTCACTCGATGGCCGTGGGCTTGGAGGTTTGATCTCAGATGGCAGTGGGGAAATGACGTGTGTTCAGGAGCCTCTGGCGCTGGCAGGCTTTCCTGGGAAAGGCATTTTGGAGGTGTGTGGGGGGTGGGCGCTGAGGGACCCTCGGGTGCATTCAGAGGGAGATACGGGGACCAAACTTGCCTATTGCTGTTCCGTCCTTTGGGCCGGGCTGGTTGAAAAGAGGCCCAGGAGTAAGGCAGGCGCCTCGTGCCTTTGCAATTCCAATTCTTGCTGACAGGGCTCCCCCCCGCCTTTTTGTATTAGTAAATCCTATCCCAGATGACTGGGCAGACACCCAGCTCTCTTTAGGGAATGAGTGTTCCCCTGGCCCTTTTGAAGGAATGTTTACCAGAGAAACTGGCTGAGCCTCTCTTGTCTCTGGGGTAAGACCCGAAAGGAAACTCACAGCAGAGTCCCTGGCTGCCCACCTGCAGTCTGGCAGGGGGAGACAGCCTGGGCCCCCTCCCCTAGCCATGGGGGAGAAGCAACAAGGGGCATGGCTTCCCTTCAGGCTTACTTGATTGGCTTTCTGTCACTTCCCCCATGAGGATGCCAGCCACGCAGAGAGGACCATTTCTCGGTTGACCCAAGAACCTGCACTTGGAGATGCAGGATCTCAGGGAGACCTTGTGTTCTAAAGACTGCAGCTAAGACCAGCCTGTATGGATGGCTGGTAGAACAAGGCAGTGACGGCTCGTGCCTCCCACGTGTTGAGAAAGGAAGTCAATGGGCATCTCTTGGGTTCACGCGCAGGAAACCTGAGACCCTGATAAGGGAGAAGTGCTCGAGGCCACGCAGCCAGCTCCCATCCGCCCCTCAGGACGCACAGAGCAGGTGTGAGGGATAGGGATGCGAGGTCCAACTCGACCCCAGTTTTCAAGAAGCCCACAGGAAAGCAGGACTTGGGAGTCCAGAAACCAAGGCCTCTGCTGTGTGCCCTCAGGCTTATCCCATCTTATCTCTGCTTCCTCATTTACGGATGTGGAAAATCATCTCCATCTCGGGGCTAGGGAGAGAATGTGATAGAATCTCCATCACAGTTGGCATAGGGCTTCCAGGATCCTTGGCACAGCCCCTTCCTCCCGAGGGTACCACGAATAATACAGCCAACTGCGCTGCCGTCCAGACGGCTGGCACTCATGTCTGCCTCCTGGGCTTCAGAGTAGAGCCGGTCTCCACAGGGTTTTTAAAAAGGAGCCCTGGTGGCATAGTGGTTATGCACGGGTCTGCTAACGACAAGGTCCGCAGTTTCCTACTCCCATAAAGAGCTGTGGTTTCAGAAAGCCACAGGGGCAGTTCTGCCGGCCGGATAGTGGCTGTGAGTCAGAACCGGCTTGCTGACAGAGAGTTTGTTTTTTGTTGTTATGTTCTTATGAGTCTTACAAGATGGGCAGGCCTTTCTCTGCAGCTGCTGGGTGCATTCAAACTGCCAACCTTCCAGTTAGTTGCCGAGCACACGCTGTGTTCGCCACCCAGGGACCCCTGGCAGTAATAAACCTAGCGCATGTACGTGTTTGCGAAGCAGTTTCCAAGGACATATCTCATTCTGCCTCCTTGATATACTGAGAAATCGGTGTCTCCCTTTTATAGATGAGGGAAACTGAGGCAAGCCCCCCGGGGCCGCGAGGTTGTCAAGTGCAGAATGAAAGGAGGATCTTTTTCTTTGTGTGCAACGTAACCATAATATATTTTACCCTCCCTGGCCTCCAGGCAAAGTATGACATTCTCATTTTAGATATTTTGGAAAATGCAGAAAGCCACAAAAGAGAAATACAATTCACCATAAACCCGCTGTCCCTAGATAACAACCATGAACAGGCTGGTGAGACCCAGAGTCCTCCTCTCGAGCAAATGCAGTGAGTGGGCAGGCGCAAGCTGGAGCCGATGCGGGAGGCTGATGAATTGGCTCTGTTAGTCCTGGGGGCCTTGGGGATGAAGTGATTCTGGGAGACTGCTGCAAAGGAGGGACCTACTTGGGGTGGAGAGCGGGAGGAAGATACTGTTAGGGGTGCAGGGCAGTGAGCCCCCACCTGCTGTCTCACCAGAGACTGGGCCTGAGGCTCAGCTGGTCCCTGAGCATCCCTTCAGTTCCCTGAGATGGGGAAGGCAAGGGGCTGATGGCCTCCCCTTCTCCACTGATAGGGCTTAGACATTCTGGAAGACTCTGGAGAGCCCTAGCCCCTCCCAGGGAACTGTCAACCTTCCTCAGGGGCCAGTGGTAGCCCTGGGGACACGGCGTGTTCCTGAGTCAGTGAGGTCCCAGTGCGGAGAGACAGCAAAATGTCTCTGATGGAGACCTGGCTTCATGAGCATGTGCAGTACGGCTGGCTCTGTTCCCCACACCATGGTCACTTGGGGCCACTCCAAGTGTCCCATCTGCAGCTATGTCGGGTTGTACAACCCTGGGCGTGTCTTCCCAATGATGGGTTCCACCCAGGGCCTGCTTGTCCTTCCCTGGGACCAGACCCCTCCTGGCACAAGTGCCCCTGGGCCAGGGACCATCTTCTTATTCATAACAGTGCTGTGAGTAGCAAGTCCACCTATACACTGTGTTGTTATTATGTGCTGTCAAGTTCCTTGTGACGAGAACCAGCTCTGAGACAGAGCAGAACTGCCCACAGCGCTTCCTCGGCTGTACTCTTCACGGGGCCGATCACCAAGACTTTTCTCCCACCGCCGCGAATTCGAACTGCTGACCTTCTGGTTAGTAGTCAGGTGCTAAACCAATGCAGCCCCACGGCTCCTTGTGTTTATATTGCACTAGTGAATGTACAGGGAGCCCTGGTGGCCTAGTGGGTGACGGGTTGGGATGCTAACCACAAGGTCGTTAGTTTGAACCCAGCAGCCCCTCCCCAGAAGAAAGAAGGAGGCTGTCTGCTCCCATAGAGAGTTACAGTCTCAGAAACCCACGGGGCATTCTACCCTATCCTATAGGGTCGCTATGAGCCAGAATCGACTTGATGGCAGTGAGGTTTTTACCCACACACTGTCGCATGTAATCCTCGCAAGTCCATTGGCTGCAGTTACACACCAAGTAATAAGAAATACAGGAAAAGACAAAGTTCACATATTTGTTTGCCGCCTTGTGCTGCTGCGAAGAGCAGGTCGGTTATAAGACATGATCAGGGTAAATCTAACCTTAAGGCGTCACCAAAGGTGAACAAAGGAAAGGTAGAGGAACACAGAGTCGAGAGACATGAAATGTGTGCCGGCGCAAGAAGCCCCACGTCAGCTGGAAGCAGCCTAGCAGCTGGCAGGAGAGGCCAGCACCCTCACCACGATGCCTAGTGCCCTCTAGAAACCCCTGGGGCTTCGGTTGTTAACCTGCAACCCACACAGGGGGAGGTTTGAGCCCACCCAGAAGCCCCTGGAGAGAATGGCCCGGTGTGAGTCAGAGTCAGCTGGGTAGCACCTTGAAATTTGCAATCAAGTATGAACCAAGCTGGGGCTGAGGAGCCTAAGTTGGTCCTGGGCCGGAGGAAGCATTCGACAGAAGGCCTCGCAGGGGAAGCAGAGCCTGGTGGACGAAAGGTGGCCTTCCCATTCTGAAACCTTACTAAGACCTTGAAGCCTTGCTTAGCGCAGCAGATGAGCATCTGGCTGCTAACTGAAAAGCCGGCAGTTCAAACCCATCAACCACCCCCGGGGAGAAAGCTGTGGCCGCCTCCTTACGTAAACCCCATGGGGCAGTTCTTCTCTGTCCTGTAGGAATACGACGAGGCAGAGTTGACTGAGGACCCTAAGTTTAAGCCTCTGTTTCTTCACCTATAAAGTGAAGATAATATTAAGACCTTGCTCGTAATTTGCTATGAAAAATAAGTGCGATTATTTAAAAGAGTGAGTAATAGCCTCCGTCAAGCACTGTCTCAGACAGCCTAATCAGGGCTCCAAGCATCAGAAAGCCCCAAACCCTAAAACAAGACTCAGGTGACCCTTCCAGGAAACCCCACTGGTTTGGCCTGGGGGGGTTTGAGGGTGAGCCCAGGGCCTGCCTGGGGTCCAGTCACGTTCTCTTCTTTTCCTGAGCGTGCCGGAAGCATGCCGGAAGGAT
The DNA here is from genome assembly GCF_000313985.2 of Echinops telfairi. Taxonomy (NCBI): domain Eukaryota; kingdom Metazoa; phylum Chordata; class Mammalia; order Afrosoricida; family Tenrecidae; genus Echinops; species Echinops telfairi. Next base: position 1,026,494 of record NW_022104341.1, read on the forward strand.
CTGGGCTTGTTTCGTCAGCTGCAAGGCTTTTGGGAGAAGAAGGGCGTGGGGAGGATTAAAGGAGAGAGCCCACGGGAGCTCGGAGCCATGCGCCTGGCAGATGGCAAGTGCTCAGTGAGTGCCAGCCACAAACCGTGTCTTTGAGGTGCTTTCTTCCAGTCTTCCCTGCTGTGAGAGGCGGGGAGCCCCTGGGATCCAGGCCTCCTCCGTCCCACTGCCACCATCTGGCTTGGTCATCAGCACATCCCCTCAGAGCCCCGTGTCCACCCAAACCCATGAGCGGCGAGGCCATTCTTACTCATAGTGACCCTGGGGGATGCAGTGGACTTGCTACTCAGGGTTTCCAAGACTGCAGATCTTACAAGAGCAGACAGTCTCATCTTGCTCCTGAGGAGTGGCTGGTAGGTTTGAACCATTGACCTTGCAGTGCCTAATGCTTATTAATCCACTGCACCTTTATGTATGTAAAATTTATCTGAATTGGGAAAAGATAGAAAGTAAGTCCAAAGTGGTCTCACTGCCCTGGAGTCGATGCCGACTCATAGCGACCCAATAAGGACAGGGGCAGAACTGGCCCTGTGAGTTTCCAAGACTGTAGCTGTTCACAGAAACAGAAAGCCCCATCGTTCTCCTTCAGAGCAACTGGTGTTTCAACAGGCTGACCTTGCAGTTAGCAGCCCAGAGCATAACGGCTATGTCACCAAGACCCCTTCAGGTGATTTAGGAACTGGGAAAACTCCCACCTAGCATCAAGTGGGCCACTTCGCCTTTCAAAGCTTCTGGTTTCCGACCTATAAAATTGGAGAGCGCTTTATCATAAAGGCTATTGAGTTCTCCCCCTGATTATCAGAGGGTGGGCTTTACTCTGAAACTGCTACCCGCTCTCATTGCCATCGCGTAGATAGCAACCCTGTAGGCAGGATAGCACACCGCTGTGGGTTTCCAAGACCAGCTCGGTGTGGGAACAGAGTCTCATTGTCCTCCCCTGGGTCGTGGTGTTGAGCTGCTGACCTGGAGATTCATGACAGTACCGGGGCTTGTTGTGAGGTGCCATCGAGTTGGTTCTGACCCATAGTGACATTACGCACAACAGAAGGAAACGCTGCCCAGGCCTGTGCCCTCCCCTCATTGTCCCCTCTGCTTGAACCCATTGTTGCAGCCACTCTGTCAATCCATCCTGCTGACGTCTCCTCCTTTGTGCTCCTCCTCTGCTTGTCTACGCACGATGTCCTTCTGCAGGGACTGGTCTCTCCTGATAGCATGTCCAAAGTACGGGAGACCAAGTCTCTCCATCTTGCGTCTAAGGAACTTTCTGGCTGGACTTCTTCCAAGAGGGCTTTATTTGTTCTTTTAGCAGTCCGTGGTACTTTCCACAGTCTTTGCCAGCGCCATAATTCAAATTCGTTGGTTCTTCTTCGGTCTTCTTATTCAATGTCCAACTTTCACATGCACGTCAGGTGATTGAACATACCCTGGCTTGGGTCCGGACCACCTTAGCCTTTCTTCCTTTTGAACACTCTAAAGAGGTTTGTGCAGCAGATTTACCCAATGCCATGTGTCTTTTGATCTCGATTGCTGCTTCAGTGAGCATTGATTGTGGATCCAGGCAAAGCGAAACCCTTGACAACGTCCACCTTTTCTCTATTAGCCATGATGTTACCTGCTAGTTGTGAGCATCTTAGTTTTCTTTACACTACCTCCTCACGTTCAGCAAGCAAGGTTGTGCCATCTGTGTACCGTCCTCCAATCCTGATGCCAAGTTCTTTTCACAGAGCCCGGCTTCTCTGATGATTTGCTCAGCATGCAGATTGGATCCGTATGGTGAGAGGAGACAATGCTGATGCTCTCCTGATCCTAAACCAGGCAGTATTCCCTTGTTCTGTTCACACAACTGCCTCTTGATCCACGCACAAGTTCCTCATGAGCACAATGCCGTGTTCTGGAATGCCCATTCTTCTCGAGGCGATCCACAGTTTGTTATGATCCACCGGGGCAGACGGTCCTTATTTGGGAACTCTTTACAGAGAAGCATTGGCTAGACCAGCTCTTCCAGACCCAGTTCCGCCCTCCCTGAGACCCTCACAGCCGGGAGGACTTCAGGCAGGGTGGGGGTGGGGCTTGAGCAGGGCTGCCAGGTGCTTCGCAGAGCCCATATATGGGGGGGTTGGATGGTTGTGAACACAGGTTGAGAGGAGACATGTTAGATCTAAGAATGTCCTGTTATGGGAACTTTCCCATTCCCAGGCAAGTTGGAAGGAGCCTGGGAGAGACTGGGACCCTACACCCTTGTCAGCTGACACAGGCAAGGACTGGCCCGGTCTCTGCAAAAGGAGAGGCAGATGGGGGTGAGGGAGGAAGGAGAGGTGAGAGAGAGCGAAGATGCAGGCTGCTGTGTGGGAGGACAGGCGAGGCTGGGCATCAGCTTGGAGAAGGAGCCCGAGACTCGGTGAGATCCAGGAAGCAGCAGGGCCCCTTAGCAGCAGTAGCAGCAGGAGTAACTCTGGGTGCACCCTGTGAGAGGGCCGAGGCCAGGCTGGGCCAGGGCGGGTGGCCTGGTGGTCAGGGCCTTGCCTTCATACCAGGCTGAGCTATTCCTGAGCTGAGGGCTTTCTAACGCTGTTGGGGAAGAGCCGTCTTTGGCCACTCAGTCCCTTTAGGCAAGGGAAGGAAGTTCTGTCGTCCAACCCCGGCACCTCTCTTGGATGGGACTCTGGAAATGGGGCAGGCGGAAGCCCCGAGGCTTCTCCAGGGATGGCACCCCTGGGCCAGCCGCCCCGCCTAAGCACTGAGCTCTGCTCTCTCGGTGTGCCGCTCGCTCAGCACTCATGCTCGGATGGGATGGGAGGGAATATCCATTACTGTCACTTGCTCACCAGCGGGAGGCATTCGCTGGTTCTGGCAGGAGTGCAGCCTCTCATTTTTGGAGGAGTTACAATAACGGAGCTGATTTGGTGGTTTTCATCCTCATGCTTTGGGGTGAGCAGAGGGGGAAAGGCGGCCTGGAGCCTGGTTCGGAACAGCCTCCCGGTGAGAGCTCTGTTCTTGCTCCGGGGTCTGCCCCCGACCCTCCTCTTTTACCCCACAGGCTTCTCTTTCTCAGAATGCAGCTCCAGGGTGGCTAAAGCCCACCCCCACTGTCAGCTACCAGAACAGCTCCCCTGAAGGATGTAGCGGAGAGGGCCTGACATTCTGAAGGAGTGTATCCAGCGCCTGCTCACCAGGCAGATCCAGCTAGATCCCAGGCAGCGGGGGTTGCCAGTGTAAATTCCTTTCACAGTCAACCCCATCTCTGGATGAAGACCTGAGATCATTGAGGACCGTCTTTTTAATTGGCAGCTGAGGAAAACCAGGGCTCAGAGACCCCGCTGGTTAGTGGTACAGCTGGAATTTGAACCCAGGCCTCCTGTCTCTAAATTCTACACTTCCTCTAAGCTTATTCTGTTGCTAGGACACCTGACGTCTGAGAAGACACCGGGATGCCCTCTCTAATCCCACAGGTTGAAGGTGCTGATGGGTGGGGAAGTTCTAGGTTCAGAGGAGGGTGGGGGCAGGCCTTGGTTTCCTCCACAGGCTGTCACAGGAAGGACCACACGTGGCTGACTCACAAGGCACATTTATTGTCAGAGGCATCCTTATTTTTTTTTTTAAAATATGCATTATTAAAAGTGTTCTGAGTGAGAAAAAAAGAAAAGAAACTTATTTTCTCACAGTTCAGGCCGCTGGAAGTCTGGATTCGGGGTCTGGGGTTTGAAGGAAAGCTGTCACTCAGTCAGCTTTGGGGGAAGATCCTTGTCTCTTTCCGTTTCCATGCTTTGGGTCTTTAGAGGTCTTCATGTGACAGGGACCTTCTCAATCCAGCTCACGTCTGCTCTTTACATAATGCAGAGGTGATGGGGTTCAAGACACACCCTGCACTGATAAGGCCTCAGTGCCCTAACAAAGGAAAACCTTCACCCCAAAAGGATTGCACACGCAGGCTAGGATTCTAAACCATGTTTGGGGGCGGGAGGCACAATTCAACTCCAACTAGTGTCTCATGGGACTCGGAAGCCAGGCGCTGGAACCTGTAAGACCCCGGCTAGCAGATCTTGTCATCCCCAGCCTCCGCCAAGGAACACACTCCACACAGCTGCCCCTTCCTTCTCCTCTTGCTGCCCTGAACACCCACCTCAAAGACCTGGCTTCTCTGCCCACCCGGCAGGCAGATTCCCCATCGCCCACTGAGTGTTGCACTTTGGACAGCATGCCTAGTGGGCGCAGGGCCACCACTGGTCCAGAGACGGTAGGAGAAGGAGAAGTTCCAAAATAGAGTATCTGTGTGTTGCATAAGAATCCTCGTTTTTTCTACTGGTGGTGGTGGTGTGCGCCGTGAAATTGATGCTGGCTCAGAGCAAACTATCCTAGGCTGTGGTCTCTCTGGAAACAGGCTGCCAGGTCTTTTGTCCCGTGTAGCTGTTGGTGGGTTTGAACTGCTACCCTTTCAGCTGGCCAAAACTTCCCTGTGGTTTCCTCAGGGGCTTAGTGCAATGACCCAACAGGGGCCAGCCTCCAGCATGGCTGCTGCTGGTGTCAGAGGGGAACCGGGCGGTGCCTGCCATCCACCGACATGCAGTCAGAAAGCAGTGGGGCAGAGATCTGAGGCTTAGGGTCTGTCCAGAAGCCCACGCATCCCCTCTTTGGGGCTTGTTTGTACTAACACATTGGCAACATGCTTGAGATCACTTTCCCTAGGTGAGTGAAGAGCCAAGAGCCACAGCTTCTCCCCCGTGTTCTTTGGGATTTAGAGCGTTCTGTTGAGTGGGAGGAGCCCTGCTGGTGTCCTGGCCATGCCTTCATTGGACTGGCAAGTGCAAGGTCAGCAGTTTGAACCCACCAGCCGCTCTGCAGGAGAAAGACAGGCTTTCTACTCTGCAAAGAGTTAGAATCTCGGAAACTCACAGGGGAGTTCTACCCTGCCCTGCAGGGTTGCTGTGAATCAGATTTTGGCTTTATGAGTTGGAATTGACTCAATGGGAATGGGCTTTGCTTTCTGGGTTTTATTGATGATTAACGGTGAGGCTAGGTCACAGTTTCTCAAACTTATTTGGCTTACTGCCTGGTGATTAAAAACGTTTGAACTATAGCCCGTACTCCAGGACAAAGCATCGGCACTTGCTTTTGCCGCCCCTGCATTGTTCCAGCAGCCTTGGGGTGGGGGTGGATATTTTCCCACTTTGGGAAACATTGATCTAGAGGAAGGTCATGGAGATGCCTGAAAAATGAGATGATGGGGTAAAAACAGATCAGTCTTCACACCTTCGAAGGCCCAGTGTCCACGCTGCAATGCAACCCTCGGTGGCCAGCAGGAGGGGAGGCCCTAAATGCCCCAGGAGATATTTATTGGGTTTGACATTAAGGAGAACTTCCCGAGTTTCAGAATGTGAGAGTCTGGGGAATGTGTGAGTTTCTTAAAGAGAGGTATCATGTGATAAGCTTAGTGCTGCCAAGGGACAGGTGGTTGGGGTTGTCTTGCTCTAATCTTTAAAACCCCACATTAAGATACAACCCCTTCGACTGTCCCAGGAAGACGGGAGGGCCTGCAGCCCATCTCCTCACCTCAGCACCACACCCAAAAGAGCAAGAAAATTACTCCAACTCTGCAAGGAGAGAGACGGAAACACCTCACCTTCTTGAACCTTCTCCACCGACGGGTTTCCCCCTCCCAAGTGTGGTGGCTGCTGCATGCTGGGAAGGTTCCTGTGGGAGGACACCCAGGTCCTTACCCTGTGCACGGCCTCTGAGCTTCTGGCCTGGGCTTCTGCCCACCAGCTGGCCATTCCCTACCCACCATCTCCCACAAGGCAGTTTCCCCTGGAGTCATTTAGCACTTAGTGAGGCGATGACCTAGCAGGTGCTTTTCATGGAAAATGACAGGCTGAGGCCAGGGTGCTGCCACTGGCTGGTCTAAAGATGGATCCTCTCATGATCTGTAATGCAGGGTGACACCACCTCCTTGTCTCCTGTCAAAAGCAAGAAGACAGCAAGAAGGTAAATCCTCTCTGGCGCAGAGGTTTCCCGTCCAATGCTTCTCACTTCCTGAACACCAAGAAGTTTCACCGTCAAAACCCACAGGAGTCCTCAGAGCACCTGATCACCGAAAGGGAGTCAAGTGGGATGGAGAGGTCACCTGTTATTCCAGGGGAGGGTGGGTGGGACGGGGGAGAAGCAAATCCGTCTGGGGCCTTAGGCAAATTGCTTAACCTCTCTGAGCTTTGGATCTTTTATCCATAAATAGCAATGCTTTGGGGTTCTTCCGAGGATTTCAAAGGGTGGTGTGAGGGTACAAGGTCAAGGATTATAAGGAGATGTGCAAAGGCAGGGGGAGTTAGAACACCGAGAGAGAACAACATGCGCAGCATTTTGTTGAAGCCAAAAGAACTGAAGGGAAAAAAATGCCATTTTTGAGTTGCAATATTGAAGGATTCCACAGGCAAAATATTGAGTGACACAGGACACATCCAAAGAAGATGGAAGGAATGTAGAATCACTGAACCAAAAAGATTTGGTTGACATCCATCTGTGACAGGAGGTAGCATATAATCAAGAGCCAATGTGATTGAAGGACAAAGTCCAAACTCCATTGAATGCACTGGTGGGGGGGAAAGGCTACATAAATTGATGGAATGCCGTTCAAGATGTTTCGGCAAATGCATGCAGTGGTAGAAATATCCATTCGTCTATGCAAGGGGATTTGGAAGACAGCCACTTCACCAACCAACTGAAAGAAAACAGCACTTATATGCCTACTCCAAAGAAAAGTGATCCAACAGATTGCCGAAATCATTGAGCAATATGGTTAACATCACTGGCCAGTAAGGTTTTATTGAAGGGAATCCATACGTGGTTGCAGCAGTATAGGGACAGGAAGCTGCCGGAAGCCCCGCCCGGATTCAGAAGAGGATTGGAATGGGGGATTTCACTGCTGGGGTGTGAGCTTGGCTGGAGGCAGAGAATTTTCCAAAACGTGTTTACCTATGTATTATTGACTCTGCCAAGGTATTCAACTGTGTGGACCATAACAACTTATGGATCATGTTGTGAAGAATGAGAATTCCTGAACACTTCACGGTGCTCCTGGAGAACCTGTGCATCGACAGAGAGGCAGTGGTTCAAACAGAACAAGGGGATGCTGCATGGTTTAAATCAGGAAAGGTGTGGGCCTGGCAGGGTTGTAGCCTCTCACCACACTTGTTCAGTAGGCGTGCTGAGCAAATAGTTTGAGAAGCTGGGCAACGTAAAGAAGAAAATGGCGTTAGGAATAAAGGATGACTCCGTGGCCACTGCTATATACAGATGACACACCTTGCTGGCAAACAAGGACCTGAAGCATTTATTGACGTAGATGACAGATGATAGCCTCCTGTGTGCTACCACAACATAAATAACCCAAAGTCCTCCTCCTCACACCTGGACCAGTAAGCAACATTACGATCAACAGAGAAAAGGTTGAAATTGTCAAGGATTGCATTTTACTCGGATTCATAAACAACGGTCAAAAAATCAAATGACCTATTGCATCGGGCAAATTTGCTCCAGAAGACCGCTTTAAAGTATTAAAAAGCAAAGATGTCACTTGGAGGACTAGGGTGCGTTTTCAAATACCTTCTGTGTGGGGGAAAACTGGATAAGAAAGACAGAAAACCAAAGAAGAATTGATACATTTGATTTATGATATTGGCCAAGAATATTGACTGCCATGGACGGCCAAGGGGGAAATGGAGCACATCTGTGTTGGAAAAGGTGCATCCAGAACAGTTCTTAGAGGGGAGGCAGATAAGACTCTACCTCTGCTACTTCGGAGATGCTATTAAGAAGGACCAGTCCCTGGACACGGTCTACCTGTTTGGTAAAGTGGAGGGATTTTGAACCCAAATAAGACCCTTAATGAGATGGATTGAACAAAAATAAGACCCTTAATGGATTGACACCATAGCTGCAACTAGGGGCTCAAACACAGCGAGACTGTGAAGATGGCATGGGACATATGTGGCTCAGTGTGCATTGGGTTGCTGGGAATTGGAACAGACTCAATGGCACCTGAAACAATGAGTGAGAGAACGTTGTACAAGTGAAACGAATTTCATGTATGTGATGTGCCCGAGGTCGTAACCAGCTAGCAGATGCTCCATAGCTGTTAATGTCACTGCTATCAAGTCCATTCTGACGCATAGTGACCCTACAGGACAAGGTAGAATTGCCTCTGCGGGTGTCTGAGACTAAAGCTTTATGGGAGTGGAAAGCCTCATCATTCTCCCATGGAGCAACTGGTGGTTTTGAACTGTTGATCGGACATTTAGCAGTTAGCAGCCCAACAAGCAAGCCCACTGCACCACCAGGGATCCTGCATATCTGTAAGTCCCCTTCAAAATAAGTCATTCCAAAGAGGTACAAGAAACTTCAAGACCCTGGCTACTGACCACAATGTACACGCTCACTGGTTCTTCTAACCCTGGCTTCAGACGGATTCGTTCCAGTTTGGCCCCCCTGTAGGTGATTCTTAAACATGTTAGGATCACTCGGGATCCGCTTAAACTGTGGAATCTGAGTCTGTACAGCTGAGGAGGAAATGCAAATTCTCAAGAGGGAGTGGTCAGCTGGGATGAACCCGTTCAAAGCGCTGCTTCTAGAAACCCAGCAAAGGAGCAGCCCTCGGTGCCCGACACTCGACCGGCAGAGCTTGTCCAGCACAGATTGCTGGGCCGTCCCGGGCGGGCGTCCCCTTCAGTACGTCTGCAGCTGTTGTTAGGTGCCATCGAGTCGGCTCCGACTCACAGTAATACTAAGCCCAGCAGAGCGAAAGGCCGCAGGCTCCTGCACCGTCTTCACAATGATTGGGGTCGGAGCCCAACACAAAACCTACTACACTGCGCCATGGCTTCTTCCCTGCATGACTCTCGGCCAGCAAATCTAATCCGACTCATAGCAACCGCACAGAGGCACTATTGGGTAGCGTAGAACTGGCCCTTTGGATTCTGTGTCAATGCACCTTGTCAATTGTCTTCTCCCTTTTCATCGCCCTTTTGCTTTATCAAGCATGATGGCCTCTTCCAGGGACTGGGTTCTCCTGATAACAAGCCCAAAGTACGTGAGTCTTGCCCTCCTTGTTTTAAGGATGGACTTCTTGCAACCTGAATCTATTTGTCTATTTTATTTTACAGTCTATGGAACTTTCCATATTCCTTGCCAGCACTGTAACTCAAACTCATCGATTCTTCTCTGGTCTTCCTTATTCAATGCCCAACTTCATCTGCACATGAGGTGATTAAAAATATCATGGCTTGGGTCAGGCACACCGTAGTCTTCAAAGTGATGACATCATTGCTCTTCAGCACTTTAGAGAGGCCTGGTGCAGCAGACTTACCTAATGCAATGGGTTGTGTGATCTCTTGACGGTGGCTTCTATGAGCATTGACTGTGGATCCAAGCATGATGAAGTCCTTGACAACTTCAGTCTCTTCTCCCTTTATCGTCTCTGCGATGGGGGATTGTGACTTTCCATTTCTGACAAATCCCAAGCGATGCACTGGGTCAGGGAACCACACATGGAGAACTTCCGCAGCAGGGAAGATTGTAGAATGGTGGCAGACATCTTAAAAGGCAACACTATCATGACAGGCCACGTAGTTCTTTTAAACCCTCTAAATTTGCACTTGTTGTTGAAATTCAGTTTTCTAGTGGAGCCCTAGTGGCCAAATGGGTTATGTGCTGGGTTGCCAACCACAGATGTGGTGAGGCTGGATCACAGCATGGAGAGGAGCGTCAGTATCAAGACCAGTGAGCGCCAAGGCGGCTCTGTCCAGGGCTGGCTCATCATGACATGCCTCAGAGGTTCTGGGGAAGGACGAGGACTTAAACCTTCCGGGTGCCTGTAGCAAAGAGCCGCTCTCTTGGGTCATTCAGGGATGTGCCCGCCCTCAACTGAGACCAAAGTCCTGCCTGTGTGGCCCCCACGGGACATGTTTGCAGAAACATTCGTTCCTCAGGACTGCCCCTCCGGGACCAGGGCAACCTCCCTTCTGTGAGACACCTGCTGCCACAGAGCTGGCAGGCAGAGCTCTGCGTCCCCACCGCTGCGACGCCCACCCTCTCCCCGGTGGAACTGACAGCTGCTTGACAGCCTCTCGGCAGGGCAACTTGAGACAAGATGTGAAGGCAGATTTCACTGGTGACTCTGTTGATGAGCCATTTACTCCCCCGTTCTTCTCTGTGACGTTCAATTAACCACCCTGGCCTCCCATGACACCTGCTCTCTGGCTGGACCAGGCCGTGCCTGCGATGCCTCTAAAACTTCTCCCAACTCCACGCCCCTCGAACTCCTCTCCACCCCCTCTTTGTCCCTTTCCCTCTCCACCCACCATTCCCGAAGCCAGCGGGAAGAAATCAGTACCTCCCAGTGTGACTCTGACTCACAGAGATTTGCCCAAAAGTAATGGGGTGTGTGAAGCACCAGACCTCTTTTCAAGGGCAGGTTCACAAAGGCGAGGCAGAGAAGAAGTCTCCTAAATAAAGCCATCTGTTTCCCTGAAAAGATGCTCACATCCACAGTCGTGTCCCGCTGCTGAGCTCCGGCTCCCGAGACCCAACCCCAACCCCCAGCCTCAGGACACCGGCTAGCCCGCTTCCTCCCGCCCCTCGACCCTGCACACCCCAATGGACCCCCTCTCCACCGGCCTGCACCTCCACACCCGGCAGCCACTTCGCAGGCTGGGGCCCGAGTCTATCAGAGTGCATTTAAGGCGCCTTGATGCTGGTCGATCATTTATTCATAAGGCTGCAAAAGCCCCAGGGGCAGAAAATCACTTGAGAGAAAAAACAGGCGTGGAATTCAAAACAAATACAACCTGCCCCAGCACCCAGCACCCAGCAGGAAGCCTGGAGCATCAGTCACCAGACACAGCCGCCCCCAGGATGCTCGCCCCAGCCTGGGAGGCCCGGCCGGAGGGGGAGCTGGGAGTCAACCCACGTCACAGGCCAGTGCTCACAGCAGGAGCCCTGCTCGGCACCGCGGGAAGGAGCTCCCACCCCCTTGGTTCCCACTCCCAACTGACAGCGAGGCAGCCAAGGGGGCGTGCAGGGGCGGGGTGAGCGTCAGTCTCCATGCTGTGCTGCCCGCGCCCCGACATCCATCGTGTCACCAGATCCCCGAGAGGGTCCCAGACACGTCCCGCCTTGGCTGCTGTCTAACGCATGGCGTCACCAGGAGCTGGAACCGGCTCTACCCCAAGGGGTTGGGGGCCCTATTGCTTTTCTAATTCCCCTCCCTCGATGGCGGTCCAATGGTGACCCCACGCCTGGCTAGAGTTAGAAAGGTGACTCCTGGGGTTTCCAAGGACGGCTTTTCCCAGACACGATGGCCAGGTCTTTCTTCTGAGGTGCTCTGGGTGGACACGAACTTTCAACTTTTCAATTAGCAGCTGAGCACACCGTTTGAATCACCTGAGATGTTTGTAGTACTTGTACCTAGGCCTTTATGTCCTGGGGGTGACGGGCACAAGCCCCTGACGCCCTCAGACCAGAGGGGTCCAAAGGAAGACCAGGAAAGGCCTGGTCCCAGGGGGGTGGTCTCCGGGGAGAGCTGGAGAAGGCTTCTGGAGCAAGGCAGGCTGGGTCCCAGCCCAGGGCCCCCTTGACGCCGAGGGAGGGTAGCTTTGGCTTTGCTGTCTTGCTGACAGCCCCTGCAAGGTTTAGGTCTTCACCCATCTCCTGCTCCAGACATGGGGTGGCCAGGTGAGTGTCAGCCGGGATAGTTAGCGCTAGGGAGGTGTGGAAGAGCCCCGAGGTTAGGAGAGGAGGAGGTCGAGAGACAGCGTGGGACAGTGGCTTCAAAGTGTGGGCCCTCTAGCCCGGCTGCTTGGGTTCAAATGCCAGCTTGGCCAGCTTGCCAGCTTGCCAGCTTGGCCAATTACTTGTCCTTGGGCTGTTGTATAATCTGTCTGTCCACTCTCCTATGGAGAAAATGGGGAGAATGATAGCAGCCATTGCATAAAGCTTTTGTGAAGATTCTATGACAGCATAAGGTGAATAGTAAACACACAATACATAATTAATGGTGACGAAGACTGGTTGTGATGGGGGCCTGGGCAGAATGAAAGGCCCCTGGGTGGCTGGCAGGAGCAGTTTGTGCTGGACGACTAACCTGAAGGTTAGTGGTTCGAACCCACCCAGTAGTGCCACAGAAGAAAGGCAGCTCTCAAACCTCTGTTCTGACTGACCACTCTGTCTAGCAATGGCCCTTGCCCCATCCTTAGTCTTTATCAGGTCAGTGGCTCGCTTACAGTACTTGGACACTACCTGGCTTAGTGTGCCTTGGCCTTTCTCCCCTAGAAGACAGTTTCTGCTGAGCTGGGACGTTGTCTGTCTCATTCACACCACTGTCTCTCCAAATGCATGAACCTTGAGCAGCTGCCTGACGAAAACGGGCTCAGGTGTGAGCTTCTGGGTGGGACTGGCTAGGGGAGGAAGCGCAGGTGGAGAAATGGTCTCCCAGAGTGTGCAGTCAAGGATCGCAGGCCCAGGCCCTGTCCCCAACCTCATTGTGCTTGCTCTCCTTCTCCCTGTCCCCATGCCCTTTAGCCACACAGAACGTCTCCTGTCACCTGAACATTCCATGCCCCCTATTCCCTCAGGAAAACCTGCCTGGTGTCCTGCACAGTTTGTTGTTCCTTCCTCGACCCCCTTGCATCTCATCCACACTTCTCTTATGTTGTTCTTTCCATTTGTGATCTGCAAGGTTTTCGCCGGCTGAGTTTTAGACGTAGCTCACAGGCCTTTCTTCCTAGTCTGTCTCAGTCTGGAAGCTCCACTGAAAACTACTCGGCCTTATAGCAACATACAAGCCTTCCCTGACAGATGGGGGTTGCCTTTGCATGAGGTGCACTGTGCGGGAATCGAACTGGGGTCCTCTGCCTATAAAGGCAAGAACTCGACCACTGACTTGCCTCTGCCCTCTATTGTGGCACTAATCAAAGTAGACGGACAGTGTTATTCATTTGTATGCCTTTCGCTCCCACACCCCTGCTCTAAGACAGTTACGTCAATGAGAATAAACCAAAAGCCACACTCAGTGCCATGGAGTCGATGCCGACTCATAGCAAGACGAGATCTCTTTATGGGAGTAAAAAGCCCCGTCTGTGTCCCATGGAGCTGCTGTAGGTTTCAAACTGTGGACCTTGCGGTTAGCAGCCCAATGCATAACCACTATGCCACCAGGCTCCTAATAATGATAAAAGCAGCTACTATTGACTGCAGGCTTACTCTGTGCCCGGCGCTCCTGCTCATCTTATTGGATCTGTGAAATAATACCGTGAGGTAGTGTTATTGCTAGCACCATTTTAGAGATTAAGACAACAAGACTATGAAAAATTAAATAACTCGCCCAAATTACAATACTCATAAGTTTCAGAGCGGGCACCTGGACCAGTTCCAGATGATCAACCATTTGCCCATCAGCAAGGGTTCCCATCCAGGAGACTTTCTGCTCGATGTCAAAGCGCTGCTGGCGAGCAAAATCAGACCAGACTCCACCCCTGCCTTTGAAGAGGCCACGCTTTAGCATCAGTGATTGTCGCATGGTTGCTAGGCTCCAACGCATAGTGACCTGAAGTACAATGGAACCAGGTGCAGCCTGGTGCTGCGCCGGCTTCACAGTCGGGGCTCTGTGTGAGCCCTTAGTTGCAGCCACTCCATCAGCCAATCTCGCTGAGGGTCTTTCTCGTCCCCTCGTCCCCCCTCCCCACCTTTCTCCATGACCAGGCATGATGTCCTTCGCCGGGGCGTGGTCCCTCTTGATAACATTTTCAAATGATGTGAGACAAGGCGTCACCATTTTGCTGCTAAAGAGCTTTCTGACTGCCCTTCCTCCAGACAGATCTGTTCATGCTTCTGGAAGCCCACGGTCCTTCCAATCTTCTCCACCAACGTCATCCTTCCAAGGCACCGATTCTTCTCCGGTCTTGTGTAGTCCTTGTCCAGTTTTCACGTGCGCGTGAGATGATTGAAAATACTGTGACTTGGGTCAGGCCCACCTTTGTCCTCAGAGTGACCCTTTGCTTTGAACCAGTCACTTTAGCTCAATCTGGCCCAAGCATCGAGTGCACTCCAATTCGCAGGGGCCCTGTGGAGGACTAATCTTTGTAGGGGAAGAGGGATGGAGTGGCTGGTGGGTTTGAATTGCCAGCTTTGCCATTAGCAGTCCAGTGTTTAACCCACAGTGCCACCAAACCAGAAAAGCCAAACTCACGGCCACTGAGTCCATGTCGACGCATAGTGACCGCCTAGGACAAGGGAGACCAGCCCCTGTGAGTTTCTGAGACCATAACTGTTTAAGGGAGTAGAAAGCCCCATCTTCTTTTCAACCAACCATAGACGCCCCAAATTAATATCAAAGTGGTGACGGTGTGAACAGATATTAGCGGGTTGGCCTGGCCCCCAAGCATCCGCCTCAGCTCTGTACCCCAATATGGAACACCTAGTGCAGCCAAATTGACTTTAGCCCTGCCTGCGCTGCTGGCCCTTAACAGCACTTCCTGTCCAGAGCTCCAGAGATCCTTTAAGGTCTCCTGTGACTTCCCCGAAGTGGGGCGGATGCTGCTCTGCCGATGATGAGAGCTTCAGACAAGGCACTTAATGATTAAGAGAGCAGAAGTGTTCTCTAAAAGACGGGACGCTTGGTTCTTGCTTCGTTCAGCCCGGATTCCCAAAACGGATGCAGAGCCATTGACGCCACTCACTGATTTAGGAGGAAGCATGGCCAGCCCCAGAGAAGAACAAAACATTTGGGGGCCCGGGGGGAGGTGGGGTGCAAGAGTGAGAGCATTTGGATTTCAAAATCAAATTGCTCGATTCCTTGAGAGGCGGGCCAAAGACACCAGCAAAAGCATCCTGGGCTGTCTCAATAGACGATGACTGGTGACAGGCTTCTCCTTGTGAATCCTATGTTCTCGTCTCTCATCTACATTCCTGCAATTATCCACAGCACGCCCGATCGCCCACAATGCTGCCCGTACCCGCACCATGGAGCCTGGAGCCCAGAGAGGTGATGTGACTGGTAGTGGCTAAAGCCTGGGTCTCCTGCTCAGGGCTCAGGACTCTTTCCCGAGCAGCCCTGATCAGAATCGTTTTTCTATGCCTGGCGGGATGGGAGTGCCTCCCCCAGGGAGAAATGCTTTAATGAGCTGTGGCAGGTAGGTCACAGGGGAGCCAGGGCCAGCAGGGCCGTACAATCGATGGGCCCTGTAGCCAGGGGAGAGGGCTGCCATTCTAGGCCGCAATGTCAGGTGGGCAGATTCATCCGGGAGCCAACATCTGGCTCTCCATCTCCTGGCCACAGACTCATCTCCTTGCAGCACCCAGTTGCTAGGGAGCTCGGGACCACCCTCTCAGCCCTTGGTCAGAAGTCAAGAGTACCATGCTGCCTTCCTCTGAGTCCTGAACAGTATTGGCCTCGCCAGCACCGGGGACCTCATTACCAGGCAGGGGCCCGAAGGCAACCTTTCCTGACAGCAGGTGACAGTGAAAGCAATAACGCACCGCTGCACTGCAGCCCTCGGTCACCCCTGCTTTTATTAAAGCCCAACGTCTCAGACATCCCTAATGAGGATCAGAGGCTGGAAAGGCGTGTGGGGGCTGCTCGGAAACTTCCTGAGGAAGAGGGCAGTGTGTGTGTGTGTGGGGTGGGGGTGGGGGGTCGGAGCTGCCAGGGCAGCCCCATGTGGGGCTGGGCTTTCTGGTGGCTACCAGGAGATGCTGGTTCTCTGTTTAGCTCCCATCCTCTATTTACTCAAAATTAACCTATTTGTTTTCCTTTATCTAATAACCCAATACTCTGCTGCCTGCGTGTGCAGGGTAGCAATATCTCTCTCCAGCCCCTGAGCCAAAAACAGTGGGCTGGCTCGTCGGCCTGGTGAGGCCCAGCCACCCGATGCAGAGAGAGCTGGAGAAGGGCTTCCAGCCTCTTGGCCCCTGTCTTTGCTCTGCCTCCAAGCCCTGGTGGGGCATTGGGCCAGGCCCTTCATCTCTCTGGGAGGAATTCACTGTCAGGGGTAGGGATAGGAACCACACTCAGCTTCCTCAGCCGACCCCCCCCCAGGGGGCCTATGCTCCCTCTGGGGGGGATCAGCCCTTGAGAGCCCCTCATAGGGCTCCCGGGCGAGGGAAGTTCTGTTTGCTCTGAGCTCACCTTCATATCATGAGTCCCTGGGGGGTGCAAACAGCTATGCACTTGCTACTTGTTGGAATACGGAGGTGTGGGATGAGGGGATGGAGGCTGGTGGTTCAAGTCCACCTTGGGAAGAACGGCCTGGAGATGTGTACTTCCAAAAACATCAGCCTGAGGAGCACAGTCCATGGGATCACCATGAGTCAAGGGCCGCCCAATGACAACTGGCTCTTACCCCTCACATCCCCAGGCCAGTCTCTCCCAGGCCATCAGCAAAAATCCAGCCTCCACCTGTGCGATGCATCGGGGAGCCCTTTCTCGTAAGATCATTTTGGCTAAAATGTAACCGTTCGTTTCCACGTGCAGTTGTGGGGCTCCTGTTGTGTGTTCTGGGCTGGTCCCCAGACTCGTGGGTGGCGCAGCTTCAGGGCAAGGGGCACCTGGTAACTACTGTGCGCAGTGCAGGAGCCGGGAATGCTGCAGGCAGGAGGAGAGAAGTGCTTGTCATGGGCTGGGCCTTGCGAGAGGGTTTCCAGAGGGGGTCGTGGCCCCGGGTCTACGAGATGTGTAGTATTGCCAGAGCAGAGCAATGGGGAGGTCTATTAGCTTCCAAGGGCTGTCATCACAAATGACCTTGAACCCGATCTCTTCAAACAACAGAAATGTATTCCTTCACCATGTTGGGGGCTGGAAGTCTGAAATCAAGAGGATCGACAGGGTCCCTCTCCCGCCAGAGCCTCCAGGGAAGGATCCATCCTGCCTTCTTCCAGTTTCACATAGCCTCAGGCAGCCCTCGGTGGCTGCTAACGACAACCTCTGCCTCCGTCTTCCCACGGCCACCTACGCCTGGTGTCTGTGGCTCTCCTCCCTTACAAGGGGCCCAATCGTCTTGTCCCAGGGCCCACACTCACTCCTGACCTCCTCTCAACTTGAATACATCTGCCAGGAGCCCATTCCGGGTTCTCAGGTGCCAGCCTTAGGAGTTGAGCACCGTCGTTCAGGGGGAAGGACACCATTCGGCTCTTCACGGAAGACCGTTGGGTCAAAGAGACCAAAGCTAGAATAGCCCACGTGGAACACAGGGTCAGCATAGAGACCTCCTCCGGTGAAGAGGGGAGACGGGCCCGTCGTTGAGGGCTCTGCATGCTACAAAGATGGGCCTTGCTTGAGAGAACACACAAGGGGAGCTACGGAGGGTCTTTGAGCACAGTCCTTCCAGCAGGTGTGTCTCGGGGAGGGTTAGCCCAAAGCCTGGCAACACAGTCAATGCCACGGGTTACACGCCCTTCCGATGCAGCCGTGGGCAAGTCACTTAACGTCACTGGATAGTCACCTCTCCTGCTGACGGGGGCGGGGAGTAAGAGTCGCTCTCCCAAAGGGCTGTGCTAGACGGATGATATCCTTTCGCCAGGTGCCCAGCATGGAGTCAGGGCGCAGCCAGGGGGAGCTCGGGGCGTCCTCATCACTCTGCTCATGGAGTCTGTAAGCGGGTCAGATCCCAGGTGCGTGACGGGGCAGTCACTTCCCACAATGCCGGGCCACGGGGAGCTTTCTGTGCCTCTCTGCTTTGACGTCCCCTGGGGGAGACAGGGGACATGCCAGAGGTGGTCGGAGACCCTGGAGCCTGCCACCTCTTGCTTATTTTAACCAGTTAGCCAGTTGTGACCCCATTAAACTGTATGTGTTGAGGAGAGTAGCTGTGTAATGTCCAGCGAGTACAGGGTCCCTGCTGGACACTCGGTAAATATGAACACATGAGCCAGGCTGGCAAGCCAGCTGGTCCCAGCTCGCCCTCGGCTAAGAATGTGCATTTTGGTCCCTGGGTAGGCCAGATCCACACTTTAACAAGGTCCCCTTAAGAAGCATCAGCTGGACAGGAAAAGCACGTGGGGATCTGTACGACTCGCGTGGGGGCCTTGTGAGACTGGAGATCTGGGTCCGTCTCTCTAGGGTGCAAATGCACACTCGCAGCAGGGGGCTGAAACCAGAATGACTCCATTGGAAGCTCTTGCCTGAACAAAGACCCAGCTGCATGAAGCTGAGGTCTCCAGTTCAGAGGGTCCCACGAGAGCGGGAAGGGCTGCTGCTCACAGGTGGATGCAAGGAGCCCTCTCCTCCCTGGACCACTCCTGTGGCGACTCCTGCCCGCTGTGCAAGGCTGGGTGGGGCTTGCACTCTTGAGTCCCAAGTTCGTCATCTGTGAGATGAAGGAAACTCTGACAGTCACCCTTGCCCCATGCAGTTGCCGCCCGCCCTAAGGTGCAGATGCCGTCCGTGGGAGAGCTCTGCAGAGCACAGCAATGCCACAGACGTTGGTCTCGGCTCGCTGGCCCTCAGGTGGCCACAGAGTTCTGCAAGCTGAAGGGCGAGATTCTCTCTGCAGGTCAAACTCCGGGCCCAGCCGGGTCATCGCAGGGGAGATGGAGGAATCAACTTCTGTTGTCCCTGAGGGGTGTTGGGGCAGGGTCGGCAGTGGCAAAGAATGGCAAAGGAGATCATTGGGGCCACAGATTCTGGAGTGGTAGGGGGGAGGGGGGAGGGAGAGGGAGAAGTGGGGAGGGGGGATTACTCTCCTGGTGGGCCCAAGCATCAAGTGTCTCCAGAACTCTCCAGTCCAATGAGTCCCTCACCCAGCTCTTCCTCAGAAGGCGCCTCAGGGACGGTGGCCCAGACCACCCTGTCTAAAACGTCAATACCTAGAGCCCTCCCCCATAGGAACCCTGGTGGCATACTGGATACACATTGGACTACTAACCAAAAGGTCAGCAACTCGAAGCCACTAGTCTCTCTGCAGGAGAAAGACAGGCTTTCTGCTCTCATCCAGCATTATAGTCTTGGAAACCCAGAGGGGCCGTTCTCCCTGTCCTGTCGGGTCGCTATGAGTCGGGATCAGCTTAGTGGCAGTGAGTGACGATGCTGAACAGGTTGCAGGCTAAGATGGACGAGGGAGAAAGGCCTGGCAATCTACTCCCAAAAACCAGCCGACAAGCACTGCGTGAAGCACAACAGTTCGATCATAGCTGACTGTGAGGATGGTCAAGGGGCAATCCAGCAGTTTGGTTCCGTTTCAGACGCATCGGACCACAGCACCATTGGAGATGAATTCTCCTGAGCAGGGAATCAGGCTTGTCTTAGTTATCTCGGGCCGCTATGACAGAAAGTCCACAAGAGGGCGGCTTTGACAGACAGACGTTTATTTTCTCACAGTTTAGGAGGTCCGCTGCCTGGATTCAGGGCCCAGCTCCAGGCACTCTCTCACGGCCAGCCTCTGCTTCCTGTGTCCAGTTTCCCTGGAGATCTCTAAGTAGCTCAGCGTCTCTCTTCCCCCATCTCTGCTCCCTCCTTGTATCTCTTACAAGAGGTTGACACCCCCGACTCTAACCCTGCTTCATTAACACAGCAGCCAGCTCATCCCCAAACGGGATTGTAACCACAAGCTTAGAGGATAGGCTTTACCAAACAAACAAACAAGCAAACAGGACCAAACTCACTGCCATCAAATTCAAGCCGTAATTTTGCCACCAGTGCCTTTTATACCAGTTACTCCCCACGGGAGCACAACCTCTTAGGTCTTGAAAAGATGGCACTGTGCTTCAAAGAGCATGCCGCTCACCTGCCTTCTTGTCTGCATTTACAGGAAAGTGTGGACTTGGGAGAGATCATGTTCTCCCTCTGCTACCTGCCCACAGCAGGCCGGCTTACCCTCACGGTGATCAAATGTCGGAACCTCAAGGCGATGGACATCACAGGTTACTCAGGTAACTCCCTGGCCCAGCCTCCCCGCCATCTGGCAGGGACCTCCACCCCCCACGTGGGTGGGCAAGACCCTGGGATTTGGAAGGGTGCTTGCTGGGAGAGAAGGGCAAAGTGTTGTCGCTCTTCTGAGCGTGGGAGCAGCCCGCTCTGGAGGCACGGGGCCTGGATTTGACTCCCAGCGCTGACTACATGCCCCGATGTCCTAGTGTGCAAAGTGGGAGTGATAATGCCGTGCTTACGGGGGCTGCTTCGAGGATAAACACGTTAACTCATGGAAAGGCCTGTGCCGGCACATAATAAGCACTCGGTAGATATTAGCTATTATTATCATTTGTTCTATTCGAGACGGAGAGGCTGAAAAGGAAATAGAGGCCATCCCCAGGCTCCCAAGGAGATTTGTCTGGAGAGCGTCTTTAAGTCAGATTTTTAGGTATGTCAGAGCAGGGGCGGGTGGTTCTCATGTCGCCTGACTTTAGCGCGAGCAAAGGCTCCGAGCTCTTTCCGTGACGTAGACGCTGCGCACGCAGCAAGTGAAGGTGGTTGTGGTGGAGAATTGGTCGCCAGTAGGGGTTGGCTCACTCCTTCAAAGCGAAGGTAATTTTACAGAACATTACCGGGCAAGACGGAGTTGGCTGTAAGTTACGAGGCAGAAGGATGGGCCCAGCGCAAGGACTGCCTGTGGTGGGGCACAAAGCATTAAGGAAGATCTTTCTAGTCCCCGCGAGGCCCCAGGACGTCCACAAGGGTTATGTGGGGCTGGAATGTGTACCTGTCTATGGGTCCACGTGGGCCTCCTGCAGCCCTGTGTATGGAGGAGTCGTGGGGGCAATCCCACAGAAAAGGAAAGTGCATCTGTGTTTGGGGTGCTCCTGCAGGGCTCCCGGCCGAGGCCTGGCCTCCGCACTCAGAGAGCTGCTTGGTGGAGAAGGAGAGAGAGCCCTGTCCTGGAAACGCACACAGATACGTGCTTGGGAGAGCATGGAATCTGCAAGAAGCCCTGGTGACGAAATGGGTCACACGCTGGGCTGCTAACCACAAGATGGGCAGTTCAAACCCACCAGCCCCTTTGAGGGAGGGTGATGAGACTGTCTGCTCCCATCAAGATGTATAGCCTAAGGCATCCTCTGTAAGCTCGCTAGGAGTCGGAAAGGGTGGGTAGGTGGGTGGGACCTGCAAGCTGGAAATGGTAGGCGAGGTTTGACGCGCACACACACCCACACACACACCCAGAGCCCCCATCAATTCGGAATCCTGGGAGCCTCCTCCCTGTGCCGTGTTGACTCAAACAGCCAGCGAGGTGAAACAGGGTGAGGCTTCCGGCAGCACAGGCACGGGGAGCAGTCAGACCACACTCGGAATAGCTACTGTTATGTTTTGGTTTCCCTAGACTCCCCTCGCCCCAAGAACCCCTTCGGATAGATGATTCAGCTCACCAATATAAAACAGCTTCAGGACGGGCCTCTGGCTGTGAGGGGAATCTATGGAGGAGTTTTCGTGGGATCTGGAGAAATTCCTTCGCATAATCACAGCTGCCATCCAGAGGTGATGGTCCAGGTAGAAACATCTGGGCCCAGGCACCACCTGGTGCACTCAGAAGGAGATGACATATTTGAAAAAACAAAAAACCCAAAGCAAACAACTCAGAAAACCCCACACACCACAAAACAAACCAGAGATGCTACTGCCCAATTGTCTTGAAAATTGAGGTTCTAGGAAAAGGTGGTTGGGAGCCGCTGAAGTCATGTGTTTCTTGTGGCTTGGGATCCTGGGAGCCGGAGCCCCCAGGTCCCTTGTCTCTGCAGCCCTCACCCCTTCAAGGCCAGACGCTCCCAGGAGAGCCTTGCCTGTCCCTGAAGCACCCTGACGCACAGCAGACCTGGTGCAGAGCTGAAAGAGCCTCTTCTGCCTTGTGAGAGGCTCTTAGTCAGCAGCAAGTCCACTGCGTCCCCAAACAGAGCCCCAGTCGATTGCATTTTAATAGCAAAATAAGTGTGTATCCGGGACGGCTGTGTGCCGAGGACTCTCGAGACTGCTGAGGGAAATAGGATTTTGCAGCCCACGTCCCCACACTGTCTTCTCGGGTATAATTAAATTGGCGTGCTAGAAAGGGAGCCGACGGCGAAGTCACAGGTTACACAGTCAGGCTGCTTCCAGGCAGAGAGGGCCTGGGAGGGGAGACTTCCTCCACACCGGGTTCTCACCTGCCTCTCACGTTGCCCCTCTTTCCTACCTGACTTTGGCATCTGGCATCAAGCCTCAGCCGACAGGCAGGGCCCCTCCTTTCAGTGGGGATTTCAGTCAGCGTTGCTCACGGATGTAAGTTCCTGGAACAATGGGCTGTGGCCATTGATCAAATCAAGCCAGATGTTGATGCCGACTCATGTCAGGCAGGGTAGACCTGCTCCTGCGGGTTTCCGAGAGTGCAAAGCTCTTGACAGGAGTCGAGAGCCCTGTCTCTCGAGGAGTGGCTCAACACCTCACCCCTACACCCTCAGGGCATCTTGTGGCAATTGATAGGTATTCCATAAGGGTCAAATGAAGGATGAGTCCATGAGGAGTTACTGGCTTGAAGGAGTTGGTCAGAGAGTGATGCACTGGGGCGAGCATGCCTTGGGCCTCTCTAAGCGGGTCTCTTGGTGTTTGAGTTTGGGTTTACCTTCAACCCAGACTGCTTTGATATTGGCTAAACTCGAGTGTGGAGAAACCAGCATTCAGTTGTTGCCTGATCCTGACCCAGGGTAGGGGCAGCTCTGGTCCGCACCTCACGACAGATTCACATGAGCCCTGGCTTCTGGTCAAGAAGGTGTCTCAGGACATCAGCATCTCCAAAGCTATTATTACCTATGAGTGGCCCTCCCGTTTCTTCAGCTGCACAGTGTAAATACCAATTACGATGATGACCCAGACACCTGTGCTCTGAGGTATAATAGGTGCCAGTTCACTTAGATGAGTAGAAAATTTCAGGGTAGAGAGCTGACTGGGAGATAGCCATTCAGAAAAATAAAGGAGAGCCCAGGCTGGGAGGCACAGGGGAGCTCAGTGAAGAGGCGCCTTCTACTTAGAGTGTCTCATTGGATGGAAAACATCCAAGATCCCACTGAGAAATGAAATGTCAACCAGCTGCCCTGACTCTCAGGAGGCCTGCCTCATTCCCCTTGGCCGCAGCTCCTGCCTCCTCCACTGCCCAGAAGGAAGCAGGAAGTGGCTTCCGGGGACACAGGGACCAGAGACACGACTCTCCTTCTTGATGCCAATGGACATGAACTTTGTGGGACAATGGGACCCATAATCATGCTGTCAGGTGGGGAGGACGAGAACGGCAGTGGGGTGCCGCTGCTCATTTGACTGTGACACGCCGCTACTCCGTGGGCACCGTTGAGTTCTATTTGTACCCACCCCTCTGCCCTCTGGTTAATCATGCTGACCAACCCCCAGGGAAAAGGACTTCACGTCAGGGAAAGAAAGAGTGCCTTTGCTCCGACTTGCCACCCTTTGGGGCCAGCTAGCCATCCCGGGGACCAGATTTAGGCCTGTGACCCGCATGTCCAGGGGCAGGTGTCCTGTGTGATGTGGGGCCAGCTTCCCCATTAGTGAAAACCCATGAAGCACCTACTCGGTAATCCTGAGGTAGCTAGAGCCTCTGTGTTTACTAAGCCCCGAGTGTCTTCAGAGACAGGTGCGCTACATACATGCATGGTGGTTTCATGGTTTTAACAACCCACTGATACCACCTGACAAACCCCAGCAGCTCTAGGGCTCAGTCCCTCTGCTGCAAACGATGTTTGAGAACATCTGCTTCGCACCCACCCCTCCCTTGCCACTGCCCTCTTTGGCACAGATCCCTACGTCAAAGTGTCCCTGCTTTGCGATGGGCGGAGGCTGAAGAAGAAGAAAACCACTATAAAGAAGAACACCCTCAACCCCGTCTACAATGAGGCCGTCATCTTTGACATCCCCCCGGAGAACATGGATCAAGTCAGTCTGCTCATCTCCGTCATGGACTATGATCGGTAGGGCATGACTCCCCACCCCTCATTCCCACTCCAGAAAGCATCGGGCTTCGGAGTCTGGGACCTTGTGGCTCGGGGTCAGGTGCAAGGTGGCTTTAATATGACTCCACCAAGGAGGCTGAGGAGTTGTAGGAAGGGCCTGGATGAGCCCCAATCAGAGGAATGAAGCTTCCCTTCCCAGTTAACCCATTTCCACAAGGGACAGCTCCATCCACCCTTCTCCATGGTTTGACCTCCAGCTATGATTGCTCCAGCTGACACGAAGCCCTAGCATCTGTCCTTTACTCGCCTCCATTGCTGCTGCTGCTGCTGCTATTCTTGCTCTGGGGTGGTCCTGCAGCCCCCTAGCCACCTAGGGAAGCACCAGGCTTCAACCCAGTCACATACTCAGCACGTGTCTTCCTAAAAGACCATGTTCCTTTTTGACCTTCCCCTTCTTTTGCACTCTCAGTGGACAAGGGTTTCCCCCCTGACCCTCAAGACCCTCTTCCATAATTTGGACCCGGCACGTCCAGCCAACCTGGCTTCCCTTCCTCCGAAGTGTTTCCTCCCTTCCACTTATTCAAACCCTGCTCTTCCACCAGGGCTGGCTCAAGAAGATCTCCCAACTACTCTAACCCCCCAGGCTTCTTCGCTGCAGTGGTACTTTTAGGTGAAGCAGAAGGCAACCGTGCAGGGGAGCCTCAGCCCAGGATTGTTAGCACCAGTTCTCAGGCTTAGTAGGTGCTGGGTGAACACATTTGCATGATGATGGAGGTCCTTCCTGTGTGAATAAATCACAACCCAGCCACCAGGGGTTGGGGGGCGGCTGGAGCAGTGGTGCTCCAAACAGGTTGATTGATTTCTAAATGGTGATGTTTCTGGCAAGACTGTGGTGCGGCGGCTGAGACAACCAAGGGAAGACACTTAAACACTCCCATCCTCCAAAGTCAGGCCATCTGTTCACCGCTTCCCAAAATTCCAGACAAGTTGATAACATGACGCTCATCT
Source organism: Echinops telfairi (assembly GCF_000313985.2). Classification (NCBI taxonomy): domain Eukaryota; kingdom Metazoa; phylum Chordata; class Mammalia; order Afrosoricida; family Tenrecidae; genus Echinops; species Echinops telfairi. The sequence continues at coordinate 1,051,445 of NW_022104341.1, forward strand.
ATCTGTCTCCAGAGTCCACGCAAAGCGGCTGGGCAAAGCTCTGGTGCCCCGCAGGAGGCCCTGCTGAACATTGTTAGAGCTCAGAGCCCCAAGTTAGCCCTGCCAGGCAGAGTCCTAGACCCCAAGACACCCCTTGTTGGGTGCATGTCTGATCACCAACTCCAGGCCCTCGGTTTCGCCCTCAGTGTGGGCCACAATGAGATCATCGGCGTCTGCCGCGTGGGCATCAATGCAGAAGGCCTGGGCAGGGACCACTGGAATGAGATGCTGGCCTACCCTCGGAAGCCCATCGCACACTGGCACTCCTTGGTGGAGGTAAAGAAGTCCTTCAAAGAGGTGGGTGAGGTTGGGCTCGGCCCTCCGCATGTGTGCTGCATGGTAGCGTTGGCTGGAGAATGGCAGTAGGCTTCTGTGGGAACCTCAGCCTTTCATGGGGAGGGGGTGGGAGGGTCACGTTGCTTCTTAAAGGCCCATGTGTAATCCATGGAAAGGAAATGGGAGAGGAAAGTGGGAAGCCGCCTGGCAAAGAGCCCCTGGTGTTGGGCATTATTGCAAACAAACTGAGTTCTTAATGGGAAATCAGAACTGGAGGAAGGTTTCCCAGCAGCCCCGCTGTGCCAGAACTCGAATGCTTTCACAAAGCCCCGGGGCCCAGTTCCTCCTGTAAGAGCGAGCCCCAAGGGGATGAAATCAGAACTTGGCCCAAGATGCCATCCTGATGAGCAGGAAGTTCAGGCCATCAGTCACCTTAGCTGGAGAGCAACACTCAGCAGGAAGAGGGCACAGCCTTGCGGTGCTGCATTTTGAAGCGAGGCCACGGTGGGGACTGGCTCTCACGGGCACAGAAGGGAAAGAGCGCTGACTTGGGGGTCCCCAGGCTTGGGCTCCCATCCCACCTCCACCTGACCTGCTGTCGAACCTTGAGCCAGACACTTTCCTCTCACTTGCAGAAATTAAGAGTCCCTTCAAGTGACATCAGACCCTCTCCGGGTTTCCGGGTCCTCTGCTGGTGGGGCTCAGGCCTGCCGCACTCAGATGGAGGAATGGGAGGGACTGTCCCGGCGAGCCGTGTCAACCCTCTTCTTCCCGAGCTCGTCCTTCCGAGGCATCTCTGTCCTAGGAGTCAGAGTGACCGTTCACTCCGTGTCACAGCCTTCAAGCCCAGGGAGTCTGGCTAGTCACATAGAATGGGGAAATGGGCTCATCAAAATAGAGGGTCCTCCCTCCCACACGTGGCCCCTCCGCCTGAAAGCAGAACACGTGGCATGTGCAGTCAGTCCCAAGGGCCCCGCGCCTTTCTCCTCAGCTGCACAGGCCCAAGCCCACCTGTGTCCAGCTCTCGGGAGACACTGAGAGCTGAGGGGATTGGACACGGGGACTCGTGTGCAAGTGAGACAAGTCCAGGGAGAGCCAGGCAGATTGATTTGGGCTTCCGGGTCGGAGTGTGCTTGGCAGTGCCCTCTGCCTACACTGAACCCTTAGAGGCCAGCAGAATTCCTCTTCATCTGAGCCTCGCAACTCTGCCTTGGGTAGCCTTGACTGGACCCCTGATGGCATTGGGGCTAGATGCTGGACTGCCAACATTCAAACCCATCAGAGGAAGATGACGCTTTCTGTTTGCAGAAAAATGAATAGTCTCAGAAACCCAGGGAGCAATTCAACAGTGCCATGAAGGGATGGACCCCAGGGCAATGGGTGTGGGGTTTAGTGGAGCTTGAACGTAGGAGGCCGATCTCAGATCGTTGGCTGGATCCCCCACCCCCAAGGAACCTCTGCCCACTTGGAAGGAAGTCTCTTTTCCAGAAGGCCCTTTCTGCAGTGCAGGGGAGGTCTGTGACCACCCTTTACACAGGAAGCAGCTACGGGGCACGACTTAAGTTAGCTGGGTTCAGCATCTGACTCCTCTTGACTATGGGGGGTAGATTCAGCCCCGGTGTGGTTGTTCTATGTCCCTGTCTCTCTGCCCTCTATCTTTTGGTCCTTTGGGGTTGTCTATGAGTTGGATAAATATGCTAAACAGCTTAGGACAGGTTAGGGGCACACACATGGAGTGGAATCTAAGGCCAGCCATGGAACAGAGCTGGTCCACTCTGGTTGTCAGTCCCCTCTTTGGCAAAATGAGGTCGCGGAGGGATAGAATGATGGTTAGGGCCCCACTCATCTCTGCCTTTTGGGGGGGTAAATCTCTGATCGAAATGAGGACTGGCCCATGAGCCAGCGTCTCCGACGGGGGCTGCCTCTCTGATCTCTAGTCTGCAATAGCCCACGCTTGTTGCCAGGCTGGGTCTGTCCACAGCCAACTGAAGAGAACCACCAGAGTCACCAGGTTGGGGCAGTGAGAGGGGTGATGGGCAGCTTAGAGGTGTGGAGGGTTCTTGGTCCCCGAATCACTTTCCTTGGCAACCTCATTATGCCAAATAATTGATCCCCGGTCCTGTTTCTCTGAGAAGTCTCCCTCACTCGTCCAGATGACAAAAGAAGGAAAGATCAAGTAGAACCAAGCCGCTGGAAATGACTCTTTGATGAGGCAGTAGAGAGAAAGTCACAGTCTATGGAAAACGAAAAGAGAATACATCGATTGCTGTCCTCTGGGTCCCCCTTTTTCTTCACTTCTGACACTGAGCCCCTGAGACCGTCTCTCCCCAACTGCAGTTTTCTGCTCGGCTGGTCATTTCTCTGCATCCAGCAGCCGAACGCGGCCTCCTCCTTGGCACCTTGGGGTGTCACCAGCTCAAATTCATATATGTTCCAGCCTACACCTTTAGCACCCACCATTCAGATACCTTCATAAAAATGCATGTGAAGGTCATCTGGCTAATAGTAGGTCAGCACTCTGTGTGTTTATGGGATGCGTGGGATGGGAGCCGATGTCCATCTTCCTTAGAGCCAGCACCTGCCTGCTTTTCAGCCCCGTGCTGGACATTGAGCAAGAGCCTAGCTCCTGGAACGTGTTTCTCCCACCTGTCCAATACAGAAAGCTATCTCAGGAGATAAGACATAATTGTATCTGCCACATCCCCTGTGTGCTTCATGCTGCGCCTCTCTTAGAGGAGGAGCCCGGGTGACTCAGTGGGTAAGCTCAGCAGTTCGAACCCCCAAGCCGCTCTGTGGGAGAAGGAGGAGACATCTGCTTCTGTAAAGATGTACAGCCCCGGGAGCCGTGCCAGGCAGTTCTCTCTGCCCTGTAGAGTGGCTTTGAGTTGGAACCAACTTGACTGGAATGGGTCTTAGTGTCTTCGAGGAGTTTCCAGCTCTGGGATCATTGGTATTTCATTGATGAGAAACGAGGGCACTCTACTCGCATGCTTGTTTGGGGTTTAAAACAAGGTTGAGGGGAGGAAATGAACTGAAAAGACATTTTCCCTGCTTGGCTTGTTTGCATGAATAAAAATGCATCAATCAAGCCATAACCAGTGCTCTTTTCCAGCAGCCCCCTCCCCTCTCAGGGCTCCTGCCCGATGCTGCGTGTCACCAGTGTCACCACACACAGAGTTCAAGTGACCGGCGACCTTCTCCAAAGCATTTTATTAAGGAAGGGTTGGGATCTTCTGCTAGAAATGTTATATCTCTGTTGGAGTGTGACCCACTTCAGAATAACAAAAAGCCTTGCTGGCACATAATAGTCTTCCTGCATGCTGGGGACCAGTTTCCTGCTCTTTCAGGCTGCCAGGATAACAGTCCTCCTGGAATCATCCACCTTCCCATTCTCCATGAGCTCCATCCCTTCCCTTTGTCCATCTTCGTAGGGAAAGCAGAGATGAGCAGGGGAGCCAGTGTTTCTTCTTCATTTGTCCCAAATAAACAATGAGGTTCCATGCGACTGCTCTCTGGGCTGTTATATAAAGCAAAGAAAAGAAGGGGGTGAGGGGCGATGTGGAGCCATTTCATTGTCTTCTCTGACCTGGCCTATCAATCAGGCTGCTTCAGTGACATGCTGCCCCAAGGGCAAGCCAGTCATGACAATGCCCCTTGCACCAACATTAAAGATTGCCACCACAAAAGGAGAGCCCCTAAAATGACTCTCTGTTCAGTGAAAGCATTAGTAATCGTCTTGTGTCACCTTCTGGTCAAGAAACACTTGAGTCAGAAGTGGCCGTGGGTTCAGCCGCCAGGCATTTATTTATCTACAATATTTCACCAGGGAAACCCTCGGTTGTGATTTCATTCACGTGGATGCTGCAAGCAGAGAGACTGCCACCTGGAGTTAGGAGTAAGTACCTGGTGTTGACCCTCAGAGGTTAGGTCTCTGGCTACCTTTTGTGTCCCTTTCTTCCCCCGGGTGACCACATGCTAAGGCAGCAGAAGGATAGAGCAGAAAAGCACAGAGTGGAAGGTTACAACTGGTTACCTGCTTCCAGGTCCTGGCTCTGGCCCGAACAAGCGATGCCTTGACTCCTCTGTGTTTGTTCTGCTCTTGGCTGCAAGAAGAAAAAGGTTTGGCTGGGTGAGCTCCCAGGCCCGCTTCCTCCGATGGCTAGGACCGCTCAAGTCTAAGTCACATAAAGAATCGCTGGGCAGTGAAAGGGGTTAATAGGCTCAGCTGCTCATTGAAAGGTTGGCAGTTCAAGTCCAGCCAGAGGAACCGTGGAAGAAAGGTCTGGTGATCTGCTTCCAATCAAACAGTCCTGGAAACCCAAAGAGCACAGTTCTACTCTGGCAACCCATACAGTCACCATGAGTAGGAGTCGGCCCGTGGCAGCCGGTGTCCCTCTCAGTGGGGTGCCTATCAGTCAGGTCACATCATAATGGCCATCACTAGCTGAATGATGGCCAGTCCTTGGTTACTTGTAAAGATCTTCAACTCCTGTACAAGGAGCTCTGCAGAAAAGGGCTGGAACATGGCAGGAGCTTTCTTGAGAACTGGGAGCATCGGGCTACTTTAGTAGGTCTGGGTCTCTACTCAGCTCTATGGCCTTCTCATCTCTTCCTTTGGTAATGCTGGGTGGCAAATGCCCTTTGCCCCAGGTGGCTCAGCACTCTTTAGATGTGACTGTGCTGAGGGGGAAGCGGCACCCTCTCCTGTCCCATCCCCCTACATAAATGATGCCTTGTGACAGCTGCTCCTTACACCCATTGTCCCTCAGTGGAGACACTCCCCACCCACCCCTCCAAGCACAGGAGCCGCAGAAGTTGCTGCCCTGTCCCGCAGACACCTGGGAGGGCACTGGCTTCCTCAGCCCATAAGAAGGATGGGTGGAGCCTTGGGCACTGAGTCACTTTGAGGTTATGTACAACCTCAGACAAGTCAGGAATATCCACAGGGCCAGACGCTTGCCCAGAAGACCCTGCTGTAGGCAGGGCGGGCTTTCACCCTTCCTCAGCCCTCTCCTTCACCCCACTGCACCTCATTACATCACCCACTTTCTCAGGGGGCTTAGAGGGGGGAGGGAGGCAATCTGGGAGACAGGAGAGCTGAGAAGAAGAATGAGGTTGGGGGTGCCAGGGAGAGGAGGGGGCTGCCACCTCCTCGCCCTCCTGCCTCTTCACAAGTCGGGTGAGGGGCCCATAGGAAGCATTAAGAGCAAGGAAGGGAGTCCAGCGCTAAACCAAGAGCAGGTTTTTCGCTGTACTAATAGCTCCCAGACAAATTGCTAATAATTCATGATCGCGAGTTCTTTGCAGAAAGGATGCCTCTTTCGCTGCAAACATCATCTGATCTTCAGTGTGAAAAAAGGCTGAGGCACACAGAGATGGTCCAGGCAAGCGCTACACACACACACACACACACACACACACACACACACAAGCCTGAATGATCTCTGCGGCAGTTAGAGCCTTTAGTAAAAAATCAGGTATCCCACACTGGACATTCTAAAGCTCTTTTCCTGACGTGGGTCGCATGGCTGACAGCCAAAGAAAGAAAGCTTATGAGAAGCGGGGAGAGGGGGTGCCAGGGCACGGGGCCGGGGAAGTTCCGGGGCACTCCCTGACCGCTTGTATCCTCCCGCAGTGGCAGGGCCGAGCTGCCAGCTTCGACAGCGAGAGCTCGTGCCCGTCTCCGAAGCCACCTGCCACACCGTGAGCGGCCGGCCGAGTGACACAGCGGCACTCCGCAGCGTTCTTTTTGCACTTGTCCAGCAGTGGAAACACAGCGTTGTGCAGTCGCAGCGGCAGCCAGCCTCTCCCTCCAGACTCCGCCCTGCCGCGTGTCGGCCAAGGCCGAGACGCTCGTCTTGTGATCAGACCTGTCTTCGTCTTTTCTGTCTCCTAAGGTTTTTATCTGTCTTTGTGGTTTTTCACTTTGCGTGGACCAGAGAAGAAGGGGGGGGGGTGGGACACAAGTCGGGGAAGACGCAGGGCGGAGAGCCCCCCGTTGGTCCTATAAATTACACTGTAAAATAGCAGTCTCTTCTGTGGAGCTGGATCGAGTTTCTGACATTTTGTGTTGCCACCGAGTCCCCCAACCCTGGGGAAGGCGGACGCGGGCCAGAGCTGTGCCTGCATTTTCAACGTCCTGCGGAAATGGTGCAAATCCAAGAGCATGACCCGGCTCATCATGACTCTTTGAAGCTGGTGTGACATCAACCGAGAGGGGGACTCGGGGCGCGTGTTGGGATCACAAGTCTGTGGTGTTGGGGAACCTTCAGCCCGGCCAGGGGGCAGGGTACCTGACTCTCCCTCCTCCTTTGCCTTCTCGTGAGTCCTCACGGGAACACCGTCACTTTCTCTAGGAATGACTTGGCAGAAACGAAACAGGCCATATGCTCTTTGGCGGCTCCACAGTTAACGATCACATTTGTTTGAACACAGAATCTTTGTTCTCGCAAGTCGCCTCCATTGGAGAGAGAGGAGACACGTGCTCGTTCCAGAATGGGTTCTACATGATACATAGCTTTAGAATTCCACAAAGTATCAAGCAGCTGTTTAAAGGGCCTCAACAGATCAAAGAAAAACCTAGATAAAATGTTTTTTTCTGAACGGGTTGTTCTGAAATCCAAGTACCTGCGCTGGGGACCCTCTTGCTCCGAAGGGCAACTTCTTGATTGAAACTGAGTCGGCATAAGCCAAGTTCACCCCCCACTGACTCTGGGGCAGTATTCATCTTAAACTTTAGTTTTATAAATGACTAAGGACTTCTGTGTTGTTGTTGTTTTTCTTTTCAGTGTTAGCGAGGGTTTGTGGGGGTTTTTGTTGTTGTTGTTACTGCTGTTTCTCTTTAGATCTCTACTTTAGGTCAAATTCTGTTTAGGAAGCAAATTGTTTAAATGATTCCATATTGTAATAGCACTTCTCTTGAGTTAATGGTGGCTTTCCCCTCTATGCCTGATAGCTGGGTTGATTGACTCATCTCACTCTGTAGCTGTAGCTCTGGTGAACACGTGGAGGGGAGTGCCCACGTCAACGTGTTACGATCAACACCACTCTCTAGAACTGTGCGTATGACGTACAAGAGGCAAGTCTGCTGGGGAACCCTTTCTTTCACCACCGGAAGGTCCAGAACCTAAAAGCTATTCAAAACCTAAAAGCTATTCCCCACCCTTGTGTCTTATTCTTTCTCTATGTCACATGCTACAGGAGCAGCCGCTCAATAAAGTAACCCTCATTTTAAGCTAAATTAGCAAGTATCTCGGCTGATGTCACTTTAGGGAGTGTCCCCTAAGCTGCCAAAAATGACCAGATTGAGCATACGGGAAGGGGGAATTGTGGGTAAAAGACATTTTGGACTTGGAAACTCAAAGGTAGTTAAACCCAAACTTCGTCCTGGACTGAGCCCACAGTGGAAATAAATGTCCGCCTGAAGGACGTCTGGTCAGGCAGTGCTGAAGGCGGAGACTCACTTGAGAAGGAGAACAAATTCCAGGTCATGACAGGACTCTCAGCGGATGGTAAACTTCATTCTGTTTCTCGGCTGTAGTCTGACTCCGGGACAGCCAACTCCATCACTGAGCTGGGGCTGGGAGCCCTGTAATTATGAGGGAGACGACAGTTTCCTGGACCACAGGGAGCCCAGAAATTAGTGGGAGGGGATCCTTCAAACTGCATATCCAGTTGTCACCTTGAAATCTTGAGACAGGTGAGGGTGGCCCGTTCTGACCTTCTGGGGAACGGAGTACTGACAGTGTGAATCATGGGAGAATTCCTGCTCTCAGACATTCCTAATCCTGCCACGCAGCCATCTCCCACAAGGGAACAGCCCAAGCAGTTTCAGAAAAACATTTTCTGAGCAGAATGTGGTCAGCCCCCACACTGCCCAACCAGCCCGAACAGCCCAGCTCCAGCAGTCTCTAAACCCTTACAGGCATGGGAGCCCACCCCTGGGAGGCTTTGAGCACCTGGAACCTCACCCTGAGAACCCCCAAGGGAGACTAGCTCTCCACCTGAAGCATGGGTGAACCATGAATGTCAGCCAACTTCCTTTTCGAGCCTAGCATCTCTCCCTCGGCGAGAAGAAGTTTCCGAATACAATGAAGTGCCAAGCTGGCCTTTGCTAAGAGAAATGTCTTGGGTGGTGGTCGTGAGCTTTGCTAAGGTCCCAATAAGCAGGGAGATTTGCACAAAGTCTTGTTTCGTTTTCTTTAACGGGAAGTCCCCCTTTCCTTTACTCGGCTAGGTTTCTGGGCTAAAAGGCATCTTCCTCACACCCCGCTTTCTCAGGCTGTTAATTAATTGCATCGTCATTTAAGAAATTATGTTGTTAATTACTGCTGTGTGCCTTCCCACCCCTGTCACAGCCTGGAGTTTTTATGCAATTAAATCTCTTGTCTGTTGCCCATTCTTGTCATTTCCTGTTCCTGAGAAGACTTAGTAGAATCACCCATTTTTCTTCTTAATTTTTGATTTGCACAGGTAACCACTTCCCTGCCATCAGAGGTTCAGCTGCAGGCTTGTTGGTTTTTTACCTTCTGTCTGAGGAATAGCCGCAGGCCCCATACGCTTGGGAATCCACCCGTGTTTTGTCAGACTCGTGGCTCACAGAGCAGTTGGTGTGCCGGCACCTGGCTGTTCCCACGGCTGTCGAACTCAGCCGGCAGCCCCTCCAGATGCTAGCGCTTCTCCAGGGAAGCAGGTCACACACGCTCCTCTCTGGAAAGCACAACGCACTCCCTCACCAGGAGAGCAATCCTGCTACATCTCGTAAAACAAAACTTGGCGGAAGGGATGGGGACGTCCTATCACATACAGTAAAACATCTTAAAAGAGCATTCTAATGGAATAGCATATTCTCTGTGCTCACCTCCAGCTTTTAATTAATTTAGAAGGCAACCCACAGAGAAGAGAGGGAACAGTATCATCCATCCTTTGCTGCACATCTGCATCAAAATCACTGGACGCCCCACAGTGAGAGGCCAAGGGACTGAACCACTCAGAGAAGCGTTCCTGCTGCCTAGCAATGCAGCTTCCCCATCCCCACCTTCTGACAGGCATAGATCAGCCACAGGATTCAGGGATATGCTGGCTGTAGTTATGCTGCATAATAAACTTCAGCAGCTGAGAACAAGGAGGAACTAGTCATTCGTGCCACGAATCCATCGCAGGTCAGCAGACAGGAGGACTCCTGACGACAGCGCAGCCAGTGCCCAAAGTGGCCGGCTGGCTGCCAGGCAGAGGGGACAGGGGGCTCTGGAGGGTCTCAAACTGCCATAGATGCTCTGGTCTGGGAGTAACTCATACTACTGTCCTTCACAAGGCATCCCCCAGAGTGCCCGCCTGCACTCCCCATATAATAGGAGTTCAACAAGGGCAATTGTGTGCCCAGAGGTATAACTCCTAAGAAAACCATTTCAACAAAAAGTTATAGAACTATTATATGACCTGATAATTCCACTCCTAGGTGTATGCCCCAAAGAAGTGAAAATTACAGATAGGTGTCCACCAATGTTCAGTGCACCAGCATTCACCAAACCTGAAAGGTGGCAATTCCCCAACTGTGCATCAGCAGATGGGTGGCTGAACCACATGCAGTATATCCATACAGTGGGATATCACTCAGCCATCACAAAGGAGATTAAGTGCTGGCACACATTACAACGTGGATGACTCTTGAAAACATTAGGCTGAGGGAAATAAGCCAGACACAGAAGGGCACATTGTGTATGATCCCACTTCTCTAAAGCATCCAGAATAGCCAAATGCATACAGACCAACATTTGTTAGTGGTTACCAGAGGTGTGTAGGAGGGGAAATGGGGAGCTATTGCTTAAGAGGAACTGAGTTTCTATAAGGGTGATGAGAACTTTGGAAACATATAGGGCTGATGATTTCACCACATGTTGAACATAATTAACTTCACTAAATCATACATGTAAAAATGGCAAATGTTTTTGTTATATATATTTCATCACAATAAAAATTTCAACAACAAAAAAAAACAAAGAGGGGACGAAGGCCTGAAACAAACACGAGAGTAGTACACACAGAAACAAGGACACCTGTACAAGGCATGGGGATTACAGAGGGGGAAGGCTGGTACCTGATCAGACTTAGAATGCAGGGCGAAGAGAGGAGTATCTAAAAATAATATAGGTATACAATCCTGCAACTGTAGTGATCTCTGAGTAGCTGCATGGACAGACACACACGCTGAATGAGTGTGGGAGGGAGAATCAGAGTACACCAAAACGTCTGACAAAGGATAGTTGCACCTGTGTACATTGTGCATTTACCTTTGCTGCAAATACAGCCATGGATGTGGTGGAACATAAAGGGGCCCAAATTATAAAAACGTCTTAGACATAATCAAGCACTGTGAGGAAATGAGTCCCTGGGCCCGAACGCTCAGGACCACAGTCTTAGAGGACTCAAGGGTCAGCTGGTATAACAGTTCACAGAGACACTTTTCTGCATCCTATTTTGATGAGTAGCAACAGAGATCTTAAAAGCTCCAGAGTGGCCATCTAGGGGACAGCTATTATTCTTTCCTTGACTAGAAGAAAGTAGGGAATGAAAATTGAAGACATGGAAACAATTAGTCCAGCGGACTAATGCACCCCACACGCATCAGGCTCCCCAACTCTGAGACCAGAAGAACTAGATGGTGCCCGCCTATCACCACCAACCGCTCTGAAAGAGATCACATTAGAAAGTCTGGGATAGACTGCAACGAAAATGTGGCACAAAACTCAAAATCAAAACAGAGAGCAGGTTTGCTGGTCAGAAAAAGACATGTGGGACTCCCAGACCAGCTGTGCGTGACATGGGCTCTGAGGTCAACGCTGCTGTTTTCTAGCTGGGTGACCTTGGATAAAGAACTTGACCTCTCTGAGTATCAGCCTCTTGATCGTAGTGTTATTTTTATAAGAAGATAACATACTTTAAAGAGCTTTGTGCATGAAAGAACGCAAGACCCCTTCGCCAAAATAGTACGACCTGGTATGATTCTGTTTTATAAGGTGTTTAATTTGTAACCAATAAAAAAGTAAGGCCAGTGGTTCCTCAGCATTAGGCGTAGGGGAGGAACGGGCAAAGGGAGTGTTTCTTAGGGGCTCAAGGAAACGTTGCTGATGGTGACTGCCCGTCAGCTTCTTTGTGGCGGTGCCATGAGGCGTAGGTCTGTCAGAACATCACATTGTCCTCCTTAACCATGCGCAGGTTTCGGAACGTCAATTAGATCTTAATAAAGATCAAGCTTTTATAAATATATTCACAAGAGAGTTTAAATATTGAAAAGTATACATCCACGCACACATACACATAGTATGTTTTATATTCAAAGAACTGGAAACATGAGCTTTCCATAAAACGAGAACACGGCATAACAAGGAAAATGATGAGTCCAGTCTGAGACAAACTCCGTTGGAGATGCTGGAGAGATGTCTATCAGACAGCTGCAGCTCGGCATAGAGGTCAAGCGTGCGATGTTAATTTATAGCAAGCTTACAAGCAAAAAATGAGATGTGAAGACAGGAGGCTGACACTGCTAAGCGGGGACAAGTAGACAAGGAGAGGCTCCCAGGGAGCTTCTTCAGCAACCATCAACACTTAGAGGTCAAGGGAAAAGAAAGTGATGTGAATAATAATGGAGATGTGCCCCAGCAGAGATGATCGATAAAAATACTGATGAACAAAAACAAATCAATCAAGGCCTTCACCAAATGGTTCTTCATAACAAGCTAATCCAAGGAGCTTAAATAAAACTTGATTTACAAATGTCTATTTGCACCCAGTGAATAAGAGGGGGGCCCTGAACGAGGTGGGCTGACACAGTGGTGCAGCAATGGGCTCTACCAGAGGACTGATTGTGAAGATGGCCCAGGACCAGACAGGGTCTTGTTCCCTTGGGCATAGGGTCACTATGAGTTGAAACCAACTTGGTAGCATCTAACAACAACAACATTTGCACCCACATGGACCCACCCAACTCTTGAGGACACTAGAATCACCCCATAAGATGCCATTTTCCAATATTCTGTCCACAAATCTGTCCTCTCTGGAGACCCTCCTGATAAGCACGTGTGGGTGATCATTAGTGCAAGACCACACACAGTTGTAGGGAAAAGAGCTGGCCAACCAAACCTTCTGTACTAATAACTGTCAAAATTCTACGTCCTATGAAAGTCAGCTCTCATGACTGAGAAATCATTGTCCAACTCCCAACCTGCCCACAAAGTCAACCTGGAAACCCAAATTCTCTCTCCGTACCACCCCCAAAACACTCAAGAACTTCACCTGGAGTGACTCCCAGAAATGCAAGCTCCTCCCTTTTCCCAGAGCCCAGGTTCAATCATTCATTCCCTCAATACACCTATCTTGAGCATTGTGTTAGTCTGGGTACATTAAAGAAACAAATCCACAGAAACTCATGTATAAGAGAGAGAGTTTTATATAAAGGTTAAGTGCACATCAAGAAAACACCCCAACCCAGTGCTGCCCAAGCCCAACATTAACCCATATGTCCAACACTAATCCACAAAGTCTTCTTCCATCTCACAAAAGACAAGCAATGATGCTGACTGCAGGAGGAAAGCCGAATCAGTGAATGTGTAAGCATCTCAGCACTGGCAGGGGTCTCCACATGGCTGCTCCAGCACCCAGGGCTGCATCGGG
>NW_022104341.1:1065373-1083776 GCF_000313985.2 Echinops telfairi
CTGTGGATTTGTTTCTCTAAAGTACCCAGACTAATACAGTTAGTGAAGAGTGACCTACATTGCCCATCTATGCCTACCCCCTACATGGTGCCTCCCTGAATGTGCCCTCTGAGATCCTAGCCATAGACCTCCCCAGAGCGGGCCCTGCAATGGCCTCTTTGTGAATCACTGGTCTTGTCTCCTGACGTTTGATGCCCCTGCCCCCGCCCCGCCTCATTTGAGAGTTACTCCTCGGGGAAGAACTAAAGTGTCACAAGGTCCATCTATTTCACCCAATCCCAGCCAGTCCCCCATAAACTTGTTCACCAGTGGGCGGTTGGAGGAGGAGCAGAAATCTTGGCGTTCGGGAAAGCCAGGGTTGAGCTCCCTGCCGGCTGACGGGCTCATCATTCCGAACAAAGCCTGCGCCCTTAGACTTGGTGGAAAGCCAATGTGATGACGAGTTCCCAGGGGAGAGAGGGCACGGAGAAGCATGCAGAGGGTTCAGAGGCACCCGGCAAACTCGGGAATTCAAAGACAGTCTGAACGTCCTTCTCACACACATCTCTTTCCTTTCAGTGCCAGTGTAGTGAGCCCCCTCCTGCCGGGATTGCCGCAGAGGAAGGCCAACTCCCGGTCAATTAGTCCTGGGCAGGAGGCTAGGGGAGCAGGGACTGGGCCTCTCTTCCCTGAGGTGGCTCCTTGTTTTCTGGGGCACAGATTGGAGAAGTTCGGTGACACGTCAGGCACTATCCTCAGAGACACAGAGCTCGGCTGTGGGCAGGCACCCTGGCTGTCCTGAGTCACGCGGTCCGTCTTGTCTCTGCCCCTCACCCTGCACTCTCTGACTGAGCCAGGGTCGGGACCCTTCAGGCTGGGCAGTGAAGGATGAAAACCTGTGGGCAGCAAAGCTAAGTGTTTTCGGCACTGTGCGCACGCATGACAGAGGACTTGCTAATCACAGCTGAAAGGGCTGGCCCTTTGTACCCTGGCTGTGCATCTCCCTGGAGAAATCACTGGCAATGAGCCACAGCCGTGAAAATGGACTGTGAAATCCGGGAGCTTGGCCACCCTCAGATCCGGTCTCCCTTCAATGACCAAGACCCCTGCTTCCCCTGATGCTCCCAATATGCCCTACCAAATCTCCGTGCCCCTCCTGCATTCAAAGAGGTAGCTGTCCCGGAAGCTTTGGGCGATGAGCCAGGGGGCGTAGGGGTGTGGAATTGAATTTCCCCACTCATTTCACCCCAGCGGGGACCTGAGCTGGGAGGCCGTTTCCTGCACGATGGGATCATTTTGTTGACTCCAGCACGCTAGAGGCACCCCAGAGTTTGCAGCAAGAAGAGCTGAGTTTGTGTCCTGGTTCCTTTGCCTCCCCAAATCCAGCCTGGACAGATCACTGAACCTCTCTGAACCTCATTCCCCGTATCTGGAAAACACGGACGTAGTAGCTTTGATAGGAGTTTTCATGAGGGACAAAGTGAAGTACTCAACTTGCTGAAAGGTTGGTGGTTCAAAGCCACCCAGAGACACTTCACAAGCCAGGCCTTGAAAACCTTATGGAGCAGTTCTACACACACACACCCCTGGCATCACTAGGGGCGAGAATGAACGCCCGGCCATTAGGAAATAGCAATAGCTCTGAAGGCGGTGGTCACACTCAGCTCTGACCGGCACCCAGAGAATTTCCCGCAGGGCAGCTCCCTGGACAGCCCCTCCCTCGTTCCTGGAAGGAGCCTGCTCACCTTCCACAACTGGCTGACTTAACTGCAAAGGGGGAGAGCTGCTCTTAAAGCCTGAAGAGGGTGGGAGGGAGCAGAGGGCAGGATGTAAGGAATAAATCAAGTAGCTGTGTAATTAATTTAGAATAACTTCAGCGCTGAACGGTGAAGAGAAACAAAAGTGGTGACATTTAACGAATGTGTCAGCCGATATCTCACTCATTCCAGCTGTCTTTTTAAATGTCACGCACCTCGCCGCCGTTCCTTTTCCTTGCCGCTGGAAGGCTGTGCTCGCACCAACAGTCAGCTCTGCTTTCTGCCCAGTGGGTTAGCATGGGGCACGTGGTTTCAGGAGCGACTGGTGCTGGAGGCTGCTTGAAGAGGAGACAATGGGCTTCCGGGGGTGCCTGCCCATCACCTCCAAAGCCGCAGCTGCTCCGCCAGTGGCCCCGCTGGCCCATTCTCCTCGCCCTTCACCCACCTCCTTGCCATCAGCGATAACAGGGCCCCCACGCCAAGAAAGAGACAATCAGTGTGTTTCTGTGTAGATCCCCCATTTGTGCTGCTTCAAGCTTCCCAGAGCTTGAATGTTTTCCAGGGAAAATCTTAGCTGAACTCCAGCAAAGAGACTGTCGCTCCAAAAAACTCCAGACTCAGGGAATTTCATCCTGCGCTGACTGGCCCCTTGGTTCAGCCCTCTGTAAATACCAGATACCGTTTCCGAGACCAACTTGGGGGACACACCAGCTGGGTCTTCACTTCTGGGAATAATGTGAAGCCGAGCAGGACCAGAGCTGTTGCCACCCAGAACTCCAATCTCGGCCCCCTCATGTGAGCGCCCCCACTTTCAACCACAACTGCACAGCTCAGAGGGGGCCAGGGAACCGTGGAAGCCCACCTGGAGTGCTGCTGTATTCTGAGTGACATGGGAAGAAGGGCAGGACTATAAAGGTTAACAGCTCAGCCTTGTCCAAGCCTAGCTGCTTAATGACACATCACAGGCGGGCCATCCTCTCACTGTCTAATTCATAGCCAGGTTGATCAGAGAACCCAAGGCCAGTCCTTCAGGAAAGGCATCACAGGACCTGTGTGTAGGGAACAGAGCCAAACCACATGAACACCACTGCCCTCTGCCTTCTCACCAGCAGGCACAAGCTGTCTTCCTACATTGGGAACTCCCAGTACGTGTCCTCGTGGTCCCTGGAGTGCCTCCTGAAGTTAACCAGCCCTGCCCTCTAGTTCTCTCCTAATGCGACTCCGGGCTCCTTCACTGGACCCCCAAGTCATATACACATGCTGCAAGAAGTAAGGAGGCTCGCATATCCATCCTCGATCTCTCCTGATCTCCCGTCCTCTCCCAGACGAGCCCATCAACCCCAGCAGCACCAGCTCCCCATCTCCTCCCATGCTGAGGCTGGGTCACCAGCCAGCTGCCAGCACTCTCCTGTGTACCAGCCCACACTGCCAACTGCTGATGGGCAAGGCCCTCGGGCGTCCTCCCACAACCTAAACCCAACACGTTCCACAGCCCTCTGTGAAATGCAATATCACTGTTTCATGGGCTTACTCCAACTCCTCTCTCTCCCTCAATCAGCCCAAATCAGCCGAGATGCCACCTTTATTCCTTCTTCTTGTGTGTTGGCTCCTTCTTTCTTATATAACTGTCCCATTCTTTGTCCCAAACCAAACCAGTTGCCATTAGATTGGTTCCAATTCATGGAAACCCCATGTGTGTCAGTGTAGACCTGTGCTCCATCGGGTTTTCTGGGGCTCATTTTTGGCAAGCAGGTCACCAGGAGTTCCTCTGAAGCAGCTCTGGAGGGATTTGAACAATCAAACTCTTGGCTAATCGCTGAGCCTTTAACCATTTGCACCACCCATTTTCCTCCTGGCCTCTTGCTGCTATCTCCTCCTACTTGGGATATCTACTTCTCACCTTCCTCGATGCCAATCCAGAGCTTGGAAACTCTAATCCCTTAGGATGCAGAAGAGGATGTGGAACAAGGGATATCAGTGCTGATGGCAGATGGATCTTGGCTCAAAGCAGAGATACCAGAAAGAGGTTTACTTGTGTTTTATTAATGATGTCAAGGCATTCGACTGTGTGGATTATACCAAACCTTGAGAAGAAGGGAGATTACACAACACTTCATTGTGCTCACAAGGAACTTGAACATGGAGCAAGAGGCAGTTGTGCAAACAGAACAAGGGAAGACCGCATAGTATCAAGTCAAGAAAGGTGTGTGTCAGGGTTTTATCCTCTTGTCATCCTGATTCAATCTGTATGCAGAGCAAACAGTTAGAGAAGCTGGATTATACGAAGAAGAGTGCAGCATCAGGATTGATTGGAGGAATATGCAGACTACATAACATTGCTTGCTAAAAATGAAGAGGACTTGAAACCCCTGCTGATGACGCTCCAGGACTGTAGCCTTCAGTGTGGATGACAGCTCTATGGAAAGAAGACCCAAATCGTCACACCTGGACCAATAGGTAACATCATGACCCATGGAGAAAAGGTTGACGTTGTCAAGGATTTTGTCTTACTTGGATCCACACTCATCAGTCATGGAAGCGGCAGTCAAGAGATCAAAAAATGTCTTGCATTGGGTAAATGTGCTGCATAAGACCTCTTTAGAGTATTAAGCACAAAGACGGTTAAGAGCAAAGATGTAACTTTGAGGACTACTCTGTGTGCCTGACTAAAACCAGGGTATTTCAGTTGCCTCATATCATGTGAAGTTGGACACTGAATAAGGAAGACCAAAAGAGAATCGGTGCATTTGGATTGTGGTGCTGGAGAAGAAGATTCAAAGTATCACGGACTTCCCAAAGGACGAACAAATCCGCGCTGGAAGAAGGATGTCCAGAGTGCTCCTCAGAGGAAAGGATGGCAAGACTTCGTCTTACCTACTTTGGACATGTTGTCGGGTGTGACAAGCTGGGTTAACTAGAGAAACAAATGCAATGACACTCATGTATAGGTAGGGGAGAGCTTTATATCAAGAAGTAATTATATATCAAGCAAATATCCCAGCCAAGTCCAGATCAAGTCCATAAGTCCGATACGAGTCCAGAAATCTATCCTCTTCAGCCTTACCCAGCCACGTGCAGAATGCAGGAAGGTCACAGCCGGTGGGCACAGAGTCACATGGACCCAATGGCAGTGGCCACCTCACAGGGCTCACAAAGTTCTCCCTGTGCCTCTTGTGCAGGAAGGTGACGGCAGAGAGGGGGGGGAGGTTCCCAGGTCCCTCCTTATGAGAAGGTCCCGCCCACAAGGAGGCACCATCGGGCTGTGTGACCTGATTCACAGGCTAGATTCCACCCCTCCACTTTTATAGCTTCAAGTTGACAGGCAATTACGTAACTACCGCATCAGGAGAGACCAGTCCCTGGAGAAGGACCTCGCACTTGGTCAAGTGGAGGAGCAGAGAAAAAGAGGAAGGCCCTCACGGAGATGGATGGACACAGCGGCTGCAGCAGGGGCTCAATCAAGCACAGGAACCATGGTGAGGCCGGCACTGGACGGGGCAACGGTTTGTTCTGTTGCACAGAGGGTGGCTATGGATCGGAACTGACTGGATGGCACCTAACAGCAGCACCAGCGCTTGCTTGGGTAGCAGGCGAAGCAGCGAGCATGAACGCAGGAGCCTGTGAAACAAAGGTAGAAGGCAGGCGGTGGGAACCACCTGGCGTGGGCGATCTGACAGCATTCAGGATGTTGTACTGCTGACAGGGAGCGCTGCATGGCTGATGACTGGGGTGGCTGTAAAAAGCAGGGGGTGCAAAGTATTCAAATGAAATTTTTTTAAATTGTACTGAGCAAACGAATAAAATTCCGTCCCTGGACAACTACTTTGCAAGCCCTACAAAGCTGTCCTCTGCTTCCCTAATAGTTTAATCACCCTAATACTTTTCTTAAGCACCCCACCATTACTCAAACATTTGTACTGACTCTCTTTTGCCCATAGGGGAGAAAAAGAATAATGAAGGTTTTCATCGAGCTTTAAAAATTACCAGGGACTCCCTCTCACATGAAACTGGCCATGCATTAGGCTGGCTAGCAGTCAAATCTCTCCCTGCATCGCCACCTCCAGCACTATCGCCAAAGGCACCCCCTTCCTCCAGCCCTCCTTTGCTTATGCAGATTCTCTACCCTCAGGGTACTCTCCCTATCCACCCCCCCACCCACACTCCACACCCCCAAACTCACAGGCCTGGCCAAGTGAAGAAAGAGCCTTGGTAGTTGAGGGGGTCAAGGGTTGGGTGTAGAGGGTTCCAAGGTCAGTAGTTCGTAACCACCAGCTGCTCCATGGAAGAAAGGTGAGACCTTCGACTCCAGTAAAGAGTTAAGAGTCTGGGGAGCCCGCGGGGGCGTTTCTGTAGGGTTGCTGCTGTGCATCAGAATTGACGTGATGTCAGGGGGAGAGAGACACAGAGACAGAGACAAAGGCCCACCTCAGCCTTTCCTCTTGGAAAAGCCTCCCAGGAGCATCACCCTTCCCTGCACCCCAGAGTGAGTTGCGGGACTCACTTCCTAATTAGATGCTGGTGTGCATCGCTTTCTCTTGTTGTGTTTCTCTTCTTGAACATTCTCTGTGCCTCCCCTCCGAGATCAAGAGGGAGGCCTTTTCCCTGCCTGATTTACTCACTAGGTCTACAGGGGGCCATCAGAGTGAGTCTGCCAGGGAGGATGCCAGCTACTGCCAAGAATGAGGAACAGACAGGAGCCCAGACAAGAGACAAGAGCCCACACAAAGCAGTCTAGAACACGAAGCTGGTCGCTGAGTGAGGGCTCTCTCCTGCAGTGTTCACCAGCTTGACTGTGCATTTGAACCACCTCCTTTACACCGAGTCCCGATGCACTCGATCTGGGAGGGAGCCCAGGAAGCTGTGTCTCAGCAAACTGGCAGGTGGTGCTGATGCAGCCAAGGCAAGGTGCACACACTGAAAACATTTGGCCCCAGAAGTAGAGCGTCCGCTTGCCCTCATGGCGGGGAGTACACGGGTGCTGCAAATAATGAGGAGCTCTACTACCAGCTGACAGTTTGGTGGCTTGATTCACCCAACGTGCCTTGAAAGAAAGGCCTGGCGATCTATGTCTGGGACACCAGTCATGGACACCTCTATGCAGCACAGTCCTGCTCTGCGTACACAGGGTCACTGTGGATCAGAGTGTTTGGGGGCCCTGGTTGAGACAATTCTTCCCGAGAAGGCCCTGGCCTGGTTTCAGCTCACATGGGGGGTTGTGCTCTGAATTCCACATGGCCAAGATTGTATCTACCCAAGTCCGTGCATAGACGGCCCTCAAAACACCCCAATAATAACCCAGGTGCTGTTGCGGCAGCTCTGACTCATGACACCCCCTCGTGTGTCAGTGTAGAATGTGCCCCATCGAGTTCTCCATGTCTGATGTTCCAGAGGTCGATGGTCAAGTCTCTCTCCCAGGCCTCCTCTGGGAGGACTCAAACCTCCAGTCTTTCAGTGAGCAGCTCGACACATCAAATACCCGCCCGGACCCGTGAGTCCAGGGACAGTCTCAGGGTGGGATTAGACCCCCAAGGAATACCTGAGCATCCACTCTGCAGCATCTCGAGCAACACATTGTTGATTGAATGGGGGTGGGGGGCTGTTAGCGGGCAAGACACCCATGCATTCTGCAAACTCTGCCCCGTGTCCTGAAGATCACCTCCCACCAAAGCGACTGCCGTTCAGTCCCCACTGGAGCAGGACAGGCCATCTGCTTCCCCTTCCCATAGCCCTGCCTCTGTCTGCACAGAGCAACAGCAGGTGCAGGCAGGTGGATTCTGCCAGAGAGCATCTGTTCCCCACCTGGCAGGCCACAGGCTGGGGAGGAGAACGGCCAGGAAAGGAGAGAGGATGAAGTGCATCCCGGAGCCCCTCCACCCACCTGTCTTCCTCACCCACGTCTTCCTTCTGCTTGTCAGCAAGCAGTGTCCAGCCTCTGAGGAGACATTGGGGAAGTAGAGGATTCAAGATTAGCACTGATGGAAGCATCCAGTAGGAAGAAAAGAGGCAGATCCCTAAGAAGGTGCTCATCTTATCCACCAGCCCGATCCACGGAGTCTGCAGATGGGAAGTCCAGTGAGCCTTGGTTTCACTGCCTGGGAGAAAATTCTTGAGACGCTCGAAGCAACACCCTCTCTCCCAAGCTTCCAACTTCCTGTGAAAGAACTCCATGTAGATGAGTTCCAACAAACAAGCAAACCGGTCACCCTTAAGTCCACTGTCATTCAGGCCGACCTCACCTATGCCAAGGACGACTGTGCCCCATAGGGTTTTCGATGCCTGATTTGGGAGGAAGGAGATCACCAGGCCTTTCTTCCAAGGCACCTCATGGTAGACAGGAACCACTAATCTTCTGGTTCACAGCCAAGTGTGTTTGCCATTTGCGCCACTCAGGGACTCCTGTAGACGGCTACAGTGGCCTCCAACTCAAGGTGCCCCATGTGCCACAGGCTCTCCTCCCTCCAGACCATGCGTCTTCCTGAGTCCCTCCGCTCGGTATGGCACCAGTGCATGTTCTTGTCCCCAGGCGCGGAGCCCCTGAATCTCTTTGATTCCTCCTCCCCTCAGCTGCTGCATCCAATAAGTCACCAAGCTCTGTCCATTCCACCCACGGAATGTCTCATCCTGCAGTTGTCTGGCTCTCTGAAAGCACACCGCTGCCTTGGTTCAGGACTCTTCTCTGGCTCCGATGACTTTTCCCCTACCTGCCTGGACCCCTGGTTCCCAACCTGGCTCTCTAGTATTCCAAAGAACTGGCGGATCTTCAGTATTCAAAAGAACTGCCGGAACCCGTGTGTTTCACCTCAATGAAATCTCAGGAATTAATAATAATTGCAATGTGTTCAATGGCTGAAGTCAAATTGTGACATCTGTCTAAACTCACTCACTGCCACTGAGTCAATGCTGACTCATAGCGACCCCCTGGGGGTTTCTAAGACTGTAATTGTTTATGGGAGTAGAAAGCCTGGTCTTTTTTTCTCAGAGTCAATGATAGTTTCAAAATGCCGACCATGAGGATCACAGGCCAATTTCTAAGCACTACACCACCAGGGCTCCACAGAGATGAATTCATGAAAGAGGTTTCCTGGTTGAGAAAAGTGGAGACCCACTGCCACTCCACCTCTACATGGATCCAGGTAGCTGCCTTCCTGGAACAAAAATCGAGTGCCCTTTTTCTTAGGCTCCCCTGACTCCTTCTGCCCCTCCCGCGCCCCACCCCGCCCTCAGCCCCCCAGCCCTTCAGGTTCCTTTCAGTGACATTCCGGTCCTGAAACTGCCCACACATTTCCCCAGCCTCACTCCACCCAGACGGCATTTCCCAAACGCCCATGCATTTTCACTTCCCAGTGACTTTGCTGGAGCCCTGGTGTCGGAGGAAGCTGTGTGTCGGGCTGCTAACTGCAAGGCCAGCAGTTCTAAACCACTAGCCCTTCGACCAGACAAAGATGAGGCTTTTTACTCCCATAAGGAGTTACCGTCTCTGTGAGTCAGAATTGACTTGAGGACCACGGGCTTCGATTTGGTGACTTGGGTCTGTTGTTCCTTTATCGTGGAATGTGCTCCCAGTCCTCCTTTGCCCCCAAAGCCCTTCTCATCCTTATACTCCATTGCCGATGTTCTTCCTCCATTACCCCGTGTTCGACACCTCCTAGATCACAGGGAACAGCTCCTTCACAATATAGTTAGGGTCTGCCCCATCATAGAGGCTCTTTGAGAGCTGGGGTCCCCACTGTGCCTTATGTAGTCTGGCCCTGAGTAGATTCTTGAGAGATGTTTGTTGGACCAATTGAAATATGAATGAATGAGTAGATGACTTCTCCCATAGGTTAAAATCAGCAGCATCCCAATGACTCATGGCTACCCCGCACCTTCCATGGAGCATAGGAGGAAAAAGCAGAGTGCAGCTCTGGATGGTTCTGTAGAGTTCTCCCACGGCCCCTGTAGTCTAGACTGGCTGCTTAGGACCGTAATGGCCACTCACTTCCAATAATTGTAACATTAATACTGTGAATACTAATAATAGCAGCTCTCATCTGTTAAAAGGCTATGAAGTTCCAGGCACCATGCCTGCCAGCCTCTTTCCATTACCTGATTTAGTTCTCAAAACAGCCCTATGAGGTAGGTACTGTTAGTACCATTTCATTATGTGTCTAAAGAAGCAAGCCAAGAGAGGTAAAGTAACATGTCCAAGGTCAAAGGGAAGAGCTAGGCTTCCAGTCTAGATGAGCTTGACCATAGTACTCTATTGTGCCTCTGGAGACCCAAGGACCACCTATCCCTGAACCATCGGCATGGAAGACAGGTTTATCTTTTTAAGGAGACCGTGGATGGCACAGGGCACGTTAGGATCTTAGGCCACAGTGGACAGACCACTGGCTGCTTGCTGTGCCCTGGCCAAAGCACAGGTTGCCCCAAGGTCCCTACACACCGCCCAGGACTCTGGGAAAGGCTCCCTGGTGAGTCAGTGTTAAGCACTCAGTTTCTCATTTCCATCAGCAAAAAGACTTGGAGATCTGCTTCCATAAAGATTCCGGCCCAGGAAACCCTATGGGCCAGTTCTACTATGTTGAATTACCACAAGCTGCGGATTGACTCCGTGGCACACAACACAAGCCTGGTCTCTTTCTGCCCTGGACATCTGAGCCCATGTCACCAAATGTCATCAGATTGAAATAGCTGTTTCTGCCCCTGGCCAGTCTTCTCCCTCTGCAGGAATGGGCAGTTACCTGCTTCCGATGACGGCTGTTTTCAACGTCCTGGCCAGTGTCGTGAAAAAAGGCTTGAATAGAACTGGGCCAGCAGGAAAAGGTAATTAGATAACAGTTTCTGATGAGGTGGGAGGACCAGCAGGTGTGTAAGGTCGGGAACCTGAGTCCTGGTGTGCATTTAATTAAGGAGCGCTGTTCTGTTCACACATTGGCTAGTGTTTTAGTCATCTAACCCTGCTGTGACAGATGGATGGCTTTGACAAACAGAAGTGCATTTGCTCATAGCTTAGGGGGCTAGCAGTCCCACTTCAGGGCACCCGCTCTAGGGGAAGGCTTCCTTCCTGTATCTTTCTTTGTCTGCCTGTCTGGTCGGCTTGTTTTCTGACTCCTCTGAGATCTCCATGTGGTTTGGCATCGATCTTCCCCCATCCCTGCTTCTTTCACCTGCTTGCTGAATCCCTTTTATATCTCAAAAGAGGCTCATTCAAGATGCACCTGACACTATTCTTGTTCACGAATATAATAGCAACAACTCATTCCCAAATGGGATTCTCATCACCAAACCAAACCTACTACCAGCTAGTTGAGTCTGACTCATTGCCACCCTACAAGATAGAGTAGAACTATTCCCTTAGGGTTTCCAAGATTGTAAATCGTTCTGGAAGCAGACTCACTCATCTTTCTCCTGGGGAATAACTAGTAGAATCAGACTGCTAACCTTTTGGTTAGCTGCCCAACTCATAAGCCAGTTCTCCTAGAGAGGTTAGTAGTTATGACACATATTGAGGGGTGGTTCACAATTCTGTCCATAACAGATGGTGAAGCTTCTCATAAAACCCCACCCCACCTCTTCCCCTGTAACTCTGGGTTGGGGCGGAGGAAGCAGGTCAAGAG
Organism: Echinops telfairi; assembly: GCF_000313985.2. Classification (NCBI taxonomy): domain Eukaryota; kingdom Metazoa; phylum Chordata; class Mammalia; order Afrosoricida; family Tenrecidae; genus Echinops; species Echinops telfairi. The sequence goes on from NW_022104341.1 coordinate 1,076,709, forward strand.
TGCCAGCAAAACAGGAAACGTAGCGGCCAGAATCCCAAGCCCTCTTCCTCTTGATTAGGTAAAGAGCAACCCAAAGGGAACAGAGAGCGAATCCTGGGGAGGCAGGGCTCTGATAACCCTGCCACAGACAAAGGGTCGGAGGAAGGGGAAGAAATACTTAAAAATCAGTTAGGGAAGAGCTGGGAGTCATCCCATTTAAATTCTAACAAGGCCGGTATTCGAGATAACAAAGGCCACTGTGTTTAATTAAGGGTATAAATGGTAGAAATATGAGACAGGCGCTTTTACGAGCTGTTAATGAGGTGGATGGGAAACCTCTAAAAATAAACCACGGCGTGAGTTGAGAGGGTAATTAGGGGTGCAAAAATAAACAGAGGGTGTCAATTTGCAAGAAGTTCACTGCAAAGGCTCCTCCATCACGTCCTCAGTGTGCAGGCCCAGGAGCCGGGCCAAGAGCAAGGGGACCAGCATCCTTTTCCCTTGCCTCTCTTGTCTCCTTCCTAGACTTTTAAGAAGAAGAATGAGCTCTACATTCCACCCTTCCCAGCCCCCAACCAAGTAGAGGAGTGTGAGGCAGGCTATGCTTTGTTTAACGGGGACTCCCGAAAGACATCTGAGCAAATATTAAGAGATGAGAGGCCTTAGCACTAAGTGATGAAAATCAATGTGTTCCTGGCCTTGAAGCCGACAGTCATAAATTGTGCCTACCTGCGTGTGTGCCTGGATGCAGAAACACATGGCTGTTTCTCTCTCTCTCACTCTCTCACACACACACACACACACACACACTCCCTCTCTTAGAAATTGAGCTTTCCAGCCAAGGCCAATTACCGTACTCAGGAATATGGAGTAGGTGGTTGCTTACCCTTGAGGCCAATTTGAAGTGCTTTCAGACCTCCTACCTCCATCATGTCTTCTCTCCTTCTCCAGTGCTACTGGGGAAAAAAGTTGGTTGTTCTGTGGTCAGGGACGTTTGGGAAATTCTACCTGTAATAGTCCCCTCTGGCAGATGCGCATTAACACAATTGGGCACACTGAGAACTCCAGTAAGACACGGTGTTTAACCCAGCTCGTCCCAAACCAATCTGACCCATGGTGGAGACTGAATTGTGTTCCCCCCCCAAACAAATGTTGAAAACCCTAACCTGTGTGCCTCTGGTAATAATCCCACCGGGGAATGAGTTGTCTTTGTTTTGTTAATAAGGCAGGGTGAGTATAGGGTGTGTCTTGAGTCACCCTGTTTTGAGATATGAAAAATGTTAAACAAGCAAGTGGAATGAAGCAGGGATGGGGGAGAGTTGATGCTGAGCCACAAGATCTCCAAGGACTCAGGAGACGAAGTGAAGAGACAAGGGCCTTTCCCAAGAGCTAACAGGGAGTGTAGGGTAGTTACATAACCTTGTGTCAACTTGAAGATAGTAACAGTGACGGGGTGGAGTCTAGCCTGTCAATCAGGTCACAGCCTGATGATGTCTCCATTGGGCATGGCCTCCTCATGAGGATTCTGAGAACTTCCTTTCTTTCTCTCTGCCTCCATGTTCCTGTTGACAAACCACTTCAATCCATGCTGATGGCAGCCAGAGCCCTGGAGATGCGTCTACCACCAATGGATTGATCTACAAGACTTTTCACCCACTGGCCTGTGACCTTCCGCCTTCAGCATCATTGCATGCATTGCATGAGTCTAAAGAGAAATTGATGGACTAATATCGAACATATGGGTTAACATCGGACTTATGGACTTGATCGGGACTGGACTGGGATGTTTTCTCAATGTACAACTGCTCTTTGATAGAAAGCTCTCTCTTACACACATATAAGTGTCTCTGAATCTGTTTCTGTAGTCAACCCGGACTAACACAGAGAGCCTCCTAAGCTGTGAGGAAATAAATTTTGATTTGTTAATGGTACCGTAGAATGAGGTACTCTTCTCTTCTAATAGATATCTACTATGGAGAAGTGATTTTGAAATTGTACCCTGGAAGAGTTTTGAAATTGTAGCTGGAAGAGTTTGAGGTTCCTGTTATGTATTGAATTGTGACACCACCATCCTCACCCCACCCCACTCCCAAAAAGGAAGGAAAAGAAAAAAGTGTCAACTTGGATCTTGGCAGTTATGTAATGATGCAACCATTCCCCATGACAAGCTCTGATATGATCAGGATGGGATCTTATGCAGATCAAAGACTTAATCTTTGATGGAAGGGGAGTTGTCTTGGGATGAGACCAACATCACCTTACATCTTCAACATCACCTTATATTTTACAAGAGGTAAAGGGAGAGAAGCAAGCAGAGAGGGAGGGGCCTACTACCGCAAAGAAAAAGAGACTAGTAGTGGAGCGTGTTTTTTGGATCTGAGGCCCTTGTGCTGAGAACCTCCTAGACCTAGAGAAAGACTGATGTGAAGATGTGCGCTCTCCAAAAAAGACCCAACCCACGTGTTGACAGAGCTCACAGGAAGAGAAAGCCTTCAGCTGGGGCCAGTGCTCTGAATTCAGACTTCTAATCTCCTAAATTGTAAGAGAATGAATTTCTATGTGTTAAAGCCATCCATTTGGGGTGTTTCTGCTATAGCAGTGCCAGAAATGTGGTGCCTAAGAGTAAAAGCCTTCATTGTCATAAAGAAAATATTGGTGGAATAGTAGGTATCAAAGATGGTTCTAACAAGGACACAAATGGAAGTGAAGAGAGCCCGCTACCATCTTACGTCACACATACAGCACTAGATGATGTATTGTTGCTAGAAATGTGGATGCTAGATGTGCTTCTGAGGAGGCTTCGAAAGAAAATGACGAGCATGTGATTAGACAACATAGGACCAAACTAAACTCACTGACACTGAGTCAATGCTGACTCATAGTGACCCTGCAGGATTGGATAGAACCTCCCCCACCCCCATGAGTTTCCGAAACTAATTCTGTACGGGAGTAGAAAGCCCCATCTTTCTCCTAGACAAGATAGGAAAGGAGATGCTTTTTATGTCATGGGAAATAACTTGCCTGGATTCTATGAAAATGTTTGATTGAAGATGGAATACTTAAGGGATGCGCCTGGCTAGTTCGCTGAGGAGATTTCCAAGCAAGAGCTGAAAGGGGCTGCATAGTTTCTCCTTGCCAAGTGCAGTAAAATGTAAGAAGAAAAAGATGGCTTTCCAAAATGAACTGTGCAAAATGAAAAGAGAGCATAAAGGTTTGAATCATTCTATTGCACAAACTAAGGGGCTACACCCTGGAATTGTCCCCATGGGTGTGGCTACACAGCCTTTGGTTAAAGAGATGAATGAGGCCTACGGCTTATAGATCAAAGCGATCACCACAGTGGAAAATCCTTCAGCTTAGAATGAAGGAGACAGAGAAAGGATGAAAAGAAAGAGTACTATCTCCCTCTTGGAATTTGATGGGCAGGAAACAGCCAGAGGTATCCATGAAGCAGGGGCATCTCCTTTTCAAAGGGTGACATCATGGCTTCCTAGGTTTAAAAGAATCAGGCCTTGATCAACTCTGTTCCAAAGGTGTGTGTGGGGGGGGGGGGGGGGGGGGGGGTGCTAACTTGTGCCAGAGAGATGGGGCTGCTGCCCAAAGCTGAGGGGCGTAGGGGGACTGCCTTGCCCAGGGCACTCAGGACGGCCATGTCCAAGGCTCAAAAGAAGGCAGCTGCCAGAATGGGGATGCTCAGATGTGAGTGATAACATCTCCAGTGGGCCTGGAGGGTGGGGCTGAAGCCCTGGGCTGAGCAGTCTCCACCCAAAATCCAGAGAGCCTGGCCAACACCCAGAGTCTGGAGGGCAATGCCATTGCTCAGAAGGTTTCAGAGAATAGAAAAGTATGCTCAACCATGGGGGTGAATATAAATTGTTCGAGTGCCTTTTGGACATGCTTGGTGCCCACTATCCCTTCTTTCCCTCCAAAATCTCCCATTTGCAATGGGAATATCTACCTTGTGCATGCCGCACCATTGTATTTTTCTTTGGGGAACAGATAACTTGTCATCTAGATTTCATGGGTTCACAGATAAAAAGGAATTTTGCCCCCAGATGGAATACACCTAAAACCTCACGCATGTTTGACTTAGATGATTCAGAAGAATGGGATTTCAGACTTGGAAGTAATCTAAGCTTTGGGGGATGGTGTGATGGGCTAAAGATGTTTTGCCTGAGGCAAGGACATAAATTTAAGGATAAGGCCTAAGAATGACGTGTGCTGGGAATCTGTACTGTCAGTCTTAACCTCTATGCCTGTGGTTTTAATCCCATTTGTTAGTAGGTTGTCTTTGGTATTTGAACAAGGCAGGACTAATATAGGGTCTATCTTGTTTCCGTCTCTCTTGAGATATAAAGGGAGTTTCACAAGTGACTAAGCAAGCCTGGGGGAAGAGAGATGGCGGGGCACATAAAGAGCAGCCAAGGACAGAGCTCAAGGACACAAGAGCCTTCCTCTGGAGCAGACAGGGACGGTTCTTCTCTAACAGCACCCTGAATTCAGACATCGAGCCTCCTAACCATGAGCACAGCATTCTCAACCAGACGAGGGACGCTGTGACTGCCACGGCGAGCTGGAGCAATGGTGGGGCTCGTGAAAGACCAGACAGGATTACGATCGCTGTGCCCCAGTCACCACGAGTCAGAGCCCATTGGACATCACCTAGCAACCACAACAACTCATGAGGAAGTACGTTTCTGTTTGTTAAACTACCCATCTGTGGCATTTTTGTTATAGATATCTAAGTCAACCATGGAACCTTTCCTCTGCATAATACCATTTGCCATCCCCAGACTCCCCCCCCCCCCAACGGACTGCATCCTAGTAAAATTTGAGGACATGAAGCCCAACTCTGAGGGGCAGGGGAACTTAGCCGGAGGGAGGGGCAACCGTGGAACGCAGAATTCTCCCTGCCTGTGTACAGTGAGATCCTACCCAACTGTGCCTCCTTCCTCTGCTATAACCGATGATCTAAGTGGCAAATGTAGCCTCGGCCGTCTGCCCAATAAGGAATCCTGTGGTGCAATGCTACATGCTTGGGTCAAACGCATCCAATGGCTTTTTAGGAGGAAGACTTAGTGGTCTACTTCTGTAAATACTACAGGCTAGAGAACCCCATTGGGGGCGTCTACTCTGTCACATAGGGTCACTATGGGTTGTCATTGACTAGACAATCAAAGCAACCCAACAATATTAACACCATACCTCCTTTCACGTTACACAAGAATTACGGCGGCAGGAGAAGAAAACCCCATTTACTTAGAAAATAGAGGAAAGGAAGAGATCTCTAAGACCAGGCCATACTGCGGTTCCTGGTTCCAGCATGTATCAAATTCTGAAGCAGCAGGGACAGGCCAACGCCACTGGGAGACTGCCTACCTGCAGCAGCTGCCCCGAATCCTGAGAACTAGCCCCCAACCATGTTCTGTTATTTAGACCCAAGACTCCCTTCTTCAGGCCTATTAACCTCCTCTTAATGGTACAGAAGGAAAGTGGCCACACAGTACTAGGTGTGTCTGTCTTTGACCACATCTCAGCTTTAGCTGTGAGAGCTGCCTCAGTAGGAGGATCTCCTCTTTCCCTGGGGAAGACAGAGCGAGAAATGCCTGGAGGAATTTAAGGGGGTATCGTATTTCTCTGTTCCGCCTTCTCCCTCGCCCTCCCCAAACCCTTTTCCAATGGCCTAAATATCCATCTCTGTCCATCAGAGCCTTCATTTTGGCACTATAAACTCAATGAGATGGAAAATTAAGACTAGACCGCAGTTTGGCAAGGCCCATCCATTTCTGGATTTGGCTCTTAGTAATTAGAGAGCTCCAGCTATGGACAAAATGGACTTTCTGCACCAGAGTTACATAATCACCCTGCTTTTTTCTGTTTCTAAGCAGAAGATTCTGGGTAGAAACCTGTCTCGTTCCTCCTGACCTTTATCTAAAGCTTATAAGTAATAAATAGTCTGCTTTATTATCTTTACACTAGGCCACCAGGCCCCCTAAAGCTTCCCCTTTAGGATGCACAGAGTCTGGTCTCAAGGAATAGCGGGTGATTACTTAATTCATTGTTTCTTCGCCATAATCACAGCCTGTACCTTCCCCATTCTATAAAGCAGTTTTTTAAAATGATGTCTCTTCTCAAATATACTCTAATTACTCTCATGCTTTAAGGCTCATTGACTTAAAGCCCCACTCCTGGTACCAATTTTTCTTCTAATTAAACTTTTCCCCCATAGAACTGGCATCCTGAATTCAACATTCTAGCCTCCTAAACTGTGAGAAAATAAATTTCTGGATTTTGAAAGCCTTCCACTGTAAATAGCAGCACTAAATAACGACATGGTTTAAAATCAGGGGGAAATGTGCATAAGGCTCTATGCTTTTACACAATCTGCATGCTAAACACATAAGCTCAGGAGCTGGATTATCTGAAAAACTTGACATCAGTAACAGAGGAAGATTTATTAACAAACTGTGATATGCAGATGACACAATCTTGCTCGCTAAAAGTGAACAGGCTTGAAGCACTTCCCGATGAAAATCAAGCCTTTAGTCAGGACCAGGGCCCGGCATCAACAAAGCAAAAATCCTCACAGTTGGGCCAGTGAGCCAATGAGCAATATCATGATAAACAGAAAGGAATGAATTTGTTAAGGATTTCATTTTATTTGGATTCACCATCAACACCCATGGAAAACAATGTTAAAGAAATCAAACGATGTATTGAATGGGGCAAATCTGCTGTAAAAGGCCTGTTTGAAGTGTAAAAAAAGCAAAGATGTCATTCTGAGGATTTAGTTGCACCTGCCCCACGCCCGACTATTTTTAATCATCTCCTATGTTCAAACGATGAACAAATAAATAAACTACAGAAGTGGAGATGCGATGCATTTCAATGATGATGTTGGCAAAGAAAACTGAATATACCATGGACTGTCAGCGAAAAGAAGCAGCGTGTCTTGGAAGAAGGGCCACCAGAATGCTTCTTAGAAAGGAGGATGGTGACGCTTTGTCTTTCATACTTTACACATGCTCTCCGCCAGGAGGGACCAGGCCCTGGAGGAGAACACTCTGCTTGGAAAAGTACAGGGTGAGC
>NW_022104341.1:1084148-1086579 GCF_000313985.2 Echinops telfairi
CTTAACGCCCTTCTGCCTTTCTCTGCATCCCAGAAAACAGTACCTGTCGGAGCACGGAGGCAGAGCGGGCAACAGCCAGGCCAGCGGACTCTCCCAGGTAGGAAAGATCCGTGAGGCCATGTTTGACAGCGTAGACCGGCAAGCAGATGGCAGTGACAGTCTGGAGGGCGTTGGGCTGTGTCGTTCCATTGCTGCAGGGACAGGCTCTGGCTTGGGCTCCGAACTCTGAGAACGACTCAGTGACAGGTACCCCGAGAAACTGGTGCAGATGTGCTCGGTGTTTCCCAACCAGGATGAGATGAGCGACGGGGTGGTGCAGCCCTTCAACTCCCGGCTCACACAGAGGAGGCTGACGCAGAACGCGGACCGTGTGGGGAAGCCGGATCCCAAGGCCCTGAACCTCATTACCACAGACCACCTGCACATCCAGAACCCGTCCTTCTCCCAGATCAGCCTGCTGGGATCCAGCATCATGTTCACCAGCACCCCTCGCCCCCTTTGCTAGCCCAGCCACATGAACAGTGATCTCATTGACCTTATCACCTCGCTCATCCCCACACTGAGACTCCACTGCCTCGTGACTGGCTGCCCTCCCCTCACCACCAACCAGTCACTGATCAGTGTGAGGAAGCCCCCGGGCCTGGATGTTATGAAGGCAGCTGCTGCAGCCTAAGACCGTGATGACATCCACAGGCCGGGATCGCCAGACCAACCACTGCTGCATCGCGATCCTCAACAACATCCAGGGAGAGGTGGACCCCACCCAGGTCCACAAGAGCCTGCGGAGGATCTGGGAATGCAAGTTAGCCACTGAGGTAGTTAGTTTCTTGTGCCAACCTGACCAATAAACACATGTGGGGTTAATTGAAGGGTGGAGAGATAAATGGCTCCGTGAGCCTCGCCTTTCTAGTTCTCGGGTCTCTCGCTTTCTGATGGTCGGACCAGGTGCAGCTGTCTTAGCCAGTTCTCTGCTTTAGTGGTCAAGGCTCACTTCCTGCAAGACATCCCCAAGGAGAAGCCATGTGAACCTACCCCGATGCAGCCCTGATTGCTGGAGCAGCCGTGTGGAGACCTCTGCCAGCACTGAGATGCTTACACGTTCACTGACTCGGCTTTCCTCCTGCAGTCGGCATCATCATGTGTGTTTTGTGAGATGGAGGAGGACTTCGTGGACTGGTGTTGGACATATGGGTTAATGTTGGACTTGTGGGCTTGGACAGCACTGGGTTGGAATATTTTCTTGATGCACACTTACCCTTTATATAAGACTCTCTTATACATGAGTTTCTGTGGATTTGTTTCTCTAAAGTACCCAGACCAACACAGCCACCTTCATCCCCAGGGGCCCAACCAGCATGCAGGTGGGCCTGTCTCGGAAGTATCGTTACCTGCCCTCAACCCACCAGGTCAGCGGGCTCATGAGGGCCAACCACACCAGCACCTCCTCGCTCTCTGAGCAGACCTGCCGTCAGGACGACAAGGTACAGAAGCCAGAGGCCTTCCGGGAGCAGTTCCGCACGGAGGACATTTGTAAGAGAACTGGGACGGGCTGGACACGTCCCGGGATGTGATGCAGTTGCTCACGGATGAGTTCCATGTGGCCACATGGCCAGACGACATCTCCTGCAGCACCCAGGAAGAGTGAGTCCCCTAGACATGGACCCTCGTCTTCCTTACAGGTTGGCCCAGGCCCCGTCTGACTGACTGTGCCCTCAGCACAGAGCAGGGGCGTCCTGTTCCCCTTCCTCACCCGCATGCCCTCGCTTTTGGCCAGGGCCTGTTCCTTTTGCTCTCTTGAGGCATGTTAATAAAGCACTAGCGACCAGTCCCAAAATAGGGGGAGTGGGGGTGGGGCTGGTTTCAGACCCTCCTACACAAAAATCCCTGACTGCTCCAGTCCTTTATATAAAACGACTTAGTATTTACATAAAATCTATGCACATCCTCCCATATACTTTTTCCCTCCCATATACATTAAATTATCTCTAGATTACTTATAATACTGAGACATAGTCAATAAATAAGATCGGGCTAGCCATAATCCTTTCTGTGATATATTTAAATTCTAGCCTCTATGACCATGGCTATAATCCCATTTTGGAAGTTCTCTGTTATGCTAATGGACAGGTTAAAGTGTGATGTATTCTGAATCGCCACCTTCATATCTAATAGAGCCACCACCCTTTGTTGCCTTGGGGTATGGTCTGCTGAAAGACAAAAACCACCGCTCCATCAAGGCCGTTCTCTACGCATCAAAGCCGTCTCAGAACAGGATCAGGAGCAGAGAAACCCTAGGACCATCAAGGATGAAGAGCCACGAGTGGAGCACCTTGGAGATCTCTGTCTGACATGGTGGGGTCAGGACCAGAGGCACCACAGGCTGTAGCGTGGAGACCAGGAGACAGAGCAAAGGAGCCAGGTGGAGACTAGA
>NW_022104341.1:1087056-1089486 GCF_000313985.2 Echinops telfairi
CTTTTGGCAGTCTGTGGTACTTTCAATAGTCTTCGCCAGCACCACGGTTCAAATGCAGCGATTCTTCTTCAGGGTTCCCGATTCAATGTCCACCTTTCACACGCTTAGGAGGCAACTGAAAATACCAGAAGTCTCATGCAGCAGAGTTATCAAATGCAATGTGTTGCTTTGATCTTTTGACTGATACTTCCATGCACATTGATTGTGGATCCAAGCAAGATGAAATCTTAGACAACTTCAATCTTTTCTCCGTTTATCATGTTGTTACCTAATGGTCCAGTTGCAAGGAATTTGGTCTTCTTGACATTGGGTTGTAATCCACACTGACAGCTGCGATCCTTGATCTTCATCAGCAAGTGTGAGTCCTCCTCACTTACAGCAAGCAAGGTGTGTCCTCTGCTCATCACTTATTAACAAGTTGTTAATCAGCCTTTCTCCAATCCTGATGCTGAAATCTTCTTCACATAGTCGCCCTTCTCTGATGATTTTCTCATCACACAGATGTGATAAGTATGGTAAGAGGATACAACCCTGATGCTCACCTTTCTGGATTTTAAACCATGTAGTATTCCCTTGTTCTGTTCCCACAACTGCCTCTTGATCCATCTACAACTTACAGATGAGCACAACGAAGTGTTCTGGAATTCTCGTTCTTCTCAAGGCTATCGACAGTTTGTTATGATCCATACAATTGAATGCCTTGGCATCGTCAATAAAGCACAAGTAAGCCTCTTTCTGGATTTCTCTACTTTGAGCCAAGATCCATCTGTCATCAGCAAAGATACCCCTTGTTCCACGTCTTCTTCTGACTCTGGCCTGCACCTCTAACAGCTCCTAGTCAAGTCTTTCTTGGTCCTCAGCCTCTCAGGTGCGGTCCCTGGACCTCTGCCTCCATGGATCAGGAAGCCCGCCTGTCCCGTAGTCTCAGCACCGCTCCTCTGGTTCTGTCCCACAGTCCCCACGCCGCAGTCCCTGGTGCCCCTGGGCTCAGCCTCTGCCACTTCAGGCAGAGGTCTGAAATGTGCCCTTGCGGTGGCCTTTCTCGCGGTGTCGGAAATGGCTCGTATATGCAGAGGAATGACTTGGAGAGATGCGTGGTTTTGTCTTTTAGCAAACCTTACCTCTAGGGAAGCAAGAGATAGTGACTTAAATCACACTCTCTAGTAGAGTCTGAAGATACATCCCACCTTAATCCCTTCAAAAATGGGATTATGGTCAAAGATGTAGTGTCCAAACTTATAATAGATCACGTATGTAATAGATCACGTAGCTAGAAGGACGATAATAATTGACTACATTTCCCAATCTTTTGAGTTGGTGTAGTCTATCTCTTAACCACTGTGCATCCAGGGACCCTAACGACACTTAATAGAGTGGAAATGTGTGTGAAGAGCACTGAGCCTTCCTTGGAGGTGTTGAGGGATGGCTTTGACCATTTTTGTTCCCACCAATATTTTTAATTCAGTCAACGGTTGCTTCTGAGGGCTGACTGGATATCTATATTCAACCCATACCAAAAGGGGGGCCGGGTGGTGGTAGAGCATAGCACCCCTCTAGAACAGAGTAGAACGGCCCCATTGAGTTTCCAAGGCTGTAAAATCTTTATGGAAATCAACTGCACATCTCCCTCCTTCAGGGCAGTTGGTGAGTGCAAACCTCTACATTTTGGTTACCAGCCAAGTGCTTACCTACTATGCCACTAAGGCTCATAGATCCTGAAAAGAAGTCACAACCTAAACTGAGCTCCTTCCTCTACCCTAACGCTTCTCTTCGTTCCATGGTCCCGACGCCCCACCAACTGCGTCGCCATCTGTAGAGAACCCTCATGATAGATGTGAGAGGTGCTATCCTTCACGCTTCATCTTTATATCCCACGTCCAATGAAATATGACATCTTATTGATTTTACTTACTAAATGCCTCTTGAATCCATCCACATCTCTTCAATCACTATCTTAGATCATAATATTATCTTCCGACTACTTTTTCCTAATAGCCATCAAGCAGGTCTTCCTCCTTCCCAAACATTCCTTCTGGGACAGACAAGTCTGATTTCATCTCTGCTTACAATGTTGCAAAACACTTAAAACCCCTTCAGGATCTGGCCTTACCACTTGTGACTTTCAATATTATGTAATGCTCTTCCATTCTGTGCTCTAATGTAAGGAGAGTTTCGTGTGTGTGTGTGTGTCTGTGTGTGTGTGTGCAGTCTGTATCCAATATAAATGGATGTTCAGCAAAGCACACTCTCTCTCGCTCTCTCTCTCACTCTCTCTCCATCCATCTTGCACCAGACTAGGCACCATCTGACCTAGCGTTCTTAGCACAGGAGACTGCAGATTTGGGGTTCCTTAGCCCCTGCAACCACACACGTCAGGGGAAGCTTGCAACCTGACAGCTGACACACAGACCTGGGGCTTGTTAGCCTCCA
>NW_022104341.1:1090442-1092129 GCF_000313985.2 Echinops telfairi
ATTTTTATTAAGGAGCCCTGCTGGTTAAGTGCCTGGCTGCCAACTAAAAGGTTGATGGTTCAAACCCACCCATCACTCAGTACCAGAAAGATGTGAGCAAGAGCCACATAGGAAACCCTATGAGACAGTACAGCTCTGTCCTATTGGGTCGCTGTGAGTCTAAAATCAATGATTCGCATTAGTTTCAGGACTGATGTATGACATTTCCTAATGGCAACACTCAGGAGAAAGATGAGGTTTTCTACTCCCACAAAGAGTTACAGTTTTGGAAACTCACAGGGGCAGTTCTAGCCTATCCTATAGGGTCGTCATGTGTTGGAATCCACTTGACAGTAGTGAGTCACTGTTAAGGGCAGCACACCTGGATGGGCCAAGCAAGGATTAGAGATAACACAACAAGCTCCAACAACCTGCTAAAACCATTGGTCAGGGGAGAGTTTGGTACAGGAAGTCCTAAGGGTATGGTAGGCAGGCCAGATGGACTAATGGAAGCAAGGGTCATGAAGGTCAAGAGCACATGGAACAAGCTGAGTGACTGCTACCACTGAGGTGGTAGCACTGCTACCACTGCTACCACATATGGGACAGCCCCAAGTGTATTCCTTTAGCACTACCAACAACAACATGCTTCAGTCATAAGGAAGAACTCTGGCAAAACAAAGACCTGCACCCATAAAACAAGATGATATCTGGAGAATCCAAGTGACAGCTTCACATCTCCATTTGTATCTGCAGTTGTACATAAGGCCAAAGAAAAGAGCCGCACCCGAAACAGATAGCTGCGGCAAACAGCTTCGCCTCCGGCAGTTGGCAGTTCCATTGCAGAGCCCAGTACAAGTGGCAGAATTAAAGCTCCCTAAATGCAGAGACAATGCATTTGACTTTATGAACCATAGCAAACCACGGATAGCCTTGAGAAGAATGGGGAGTTCAGAACGGGCTCATACAGAATCTGTACATGGATCAAGAGGCAGTTGTGCAAACCGAACAGAGGCATACTGTGTACAACAAGGGTGCATCCTGTCACCACACTTATTCAGTCTGTAAGCTGAGCAAATCATCGGAGTAACTAGATAATATGAAGAAGAATATAGTTTCAGGATATGCAGGTGACACACTCTTGCTTGCTGTAAGTGAGGGCAACTTGGAGAACATCCTGATGAAGATCAAGGATCACAGCCTACAGTACGGGTTACAATTCAATGCCAAGAAGACCAAACTGCTCATAACTGGACTAGTAGGTAACATCATGATAAAGGGAGAAAAGACTGAAGTTGTCAAGGATTTCATCTTGCTTGGATCCACAACCAATGCTCAAACAACAGTCAAAAGATCAAAAATGTGTTTCATTGGATAAATGTGCTGCACAAGACATCTGAAAAGCAAGGATGTCACTTTGAGGACTGAGGTGTGCCTGACCCAAGCCATGGTATTTTCAATCACTTCATATGCATGTGAAAGTTGGACATTACTCTGCATGTCTATCTAGATAAGATAGGCAGGATAAACAATCCAGAGGAGAAAACCATGGGACTGACGGTTCCAGGGGACACAGGACAGGGGGAGGCCAACAAACCCAGGACCAAGGGAACAACAAGTGATCTAAAATTGATGGCGAGGAGGATGTAAGGATGCCTGGTAGGGCTTGATTAAGGGCAATGTAGCCGAGAGGAATTACTGAAACCCA
>NW_022104341.1:1100218-1108891 GCF_000313985.2 Echinops telfairi
ACTCCTAATAGGAAATGGCTTCTTCCCCTTGTTCAACCTTGTAAAGTTACACAGTTCCAACTCTTCCCAACTCTTGTAGGAGCCCTGGTGGAGTAATGGTTATGTGTTGGGCTGCTAACTATAAAGTTAGCAGTTTGAAACCACCAGCCACTTCTTGGGAGAAAGGCAGAGCTTTCCACTCCTGTAAAAAGTTACAGTCTCGGAAACCCACAGGGGTGATTCTACTCCGTCCTGTAGGGTCACTGTGAGTCAGAATTGACTCAATGGTAGTGATTTTGTTTTTTTATTTTCTAGCTTTTAATACAAATTTTAAAAGTTTTGTTGTTGTTGTTGTTTAATATACATGAAAGTAGACAGCAGAGTATAATGAAGTTCCAGTTTGGGGATTTTTTTTCCCCCTGGAATGCTAGACAATGTATTGCCTCTACCCACTCCTGCAGCATGCATCGCTAACAAATACAGAGTTACGTTCAGCCTAAGGATCCCCTGCTATTGCCGCATTTAACAAACTGAACCATGCTGTTGTCGTGAAGTGCCCGGTCAGTTCAGCCTCACAGCCACTCTGGAAGAGAGAGCAAACCCCCACCTGCTCCCACGCCAGCCTCACAGGTGTTGGGAGGTTAGAGCCCAGTGTTGCAGCCACCGTGTCCATCCGTCTGTGGACGGCCTTCCTCTTTTTTCCTGCCCCTCTACTTTCCCAGGCATGATGTCCTCCAGGGACGGGTCTCTCCTGACAACACGTCCACAGTGTGTAAGACAAAGTCTGGCCATCCTTGCCTCCAGGGAGCATTCTGGTTGTACTTCTTCCCAGGCAGCTCTGTTTGCTCTTTTGGCAGTCTATGGTGCTTTCTCTGCTCCTCACCAACGTCACAGTTCCAATGCATCAATTTTTCTTCGGTCTCCTTTATTTAATGTCCAATTTCCACATGCATATGAAGTCATGTCCAATTTCCACATGCATATGACCGTGGCTTGGGTCAGGCACACATGTGTCTTCAAAGTAACATCCTTGCTTTTCAATGCTCGAAAGAGATCTTGTGCAGCAGATTTACCCAATGCCAGGCATCATTTGATCTCTTGGCTGCTGCTCTGGTTTTACATGAACACTAATAATTGTTTAGGTTTATATCACCTAAACCTCAGAAACCCACAGAGACAGTTCGACTCTGTCCTACAGGGTGACTAAGAGTTGGCATTGGCTCCATGACAGTGGGTTTGGTTTGTTGTGGAAGACCAAGTCTGAGTCCCTGCAACTCTGAGTTAAGAAGTTATTACCCTGTTTCCCCGAAAGTAAGACCTCCCCCAAAATAAGACCTACTTACAGTTTTGCCCCTCGCTGAAATATAAGGCATCCCCCCCCGAAAAAGGCCCCCTGAAGCTACCATAACTCTGGACTCGACCGCAGCGGCAGGCATCGCTGCGCAGCTCACTGTTGGCCGCAGTGCAGCTGGAGCGGACAGGAAGTGCGAGGTCTCTTTTAATAAAGCAATAAAAAATAAATGTGTACCATATTCTTCTTCATGGAAAAATAAGACATCCCCTGAAAATAAGACCTAGCGCATCTTTGGGAGCAAAAATGAATATAAGACACTGTCTTATTTTCAGGGAAACAGGGTAGCAGGCCTTCTCTCACAGAAGCAAATCCACCCTGTGAATGAAAGTGAACCATCTAATCATTGTCTTGTGCCAGGCAGTGTAATTTTTCAATGGGAGCTGTTTTAAAAGCTTAACGTGATCTGAGGATTGTCTGTAACCTAGAAGTAAACAGAAAACTCCAGAGATCTGCCCATGTTTCCATTGCAGAGCCAGAGGACGATCCCTACCACTGAATTCACTTACAAGGGCAATGGAAGACACAAGTAAGCTATGCTTTGATCTTGCGAGTCATGCACTGAGCATGTGAGTTTGAGAACTATCTCCCCCGCTTGGCGTACAAGCCTCGCAAGATCACTGACTTTGCCATCCAAGCCTATATCCCTAGAACTGAGAACCCGGGCTGGCACGTATTAGGCACTCCTAGTAGCAGTTCACCCAGGAACTTGAGTTCCTGCTTTGGAAGCGCCCTAGAAGTGTCTAGAAACCCGTATTGCGTAGACTGAACTAACGGTAATGACGACAACCCCATGATTAGAGTGGGCTAACATAGCAGATGTGCATTTATGTCTTTTTCATGAAAACCCCAACGACAACGTTGTGGGACTCTTCCAAGCAGTGACTCAAGGATCCAGGACCCTTCCTTCTTTTAATGCTGTCATCTTTAATGCACAACTTCCAAGACAGCTGTGGAAGGGGCAGAGAGTGAGGGACGACACAGCCCTCCTCGCTCCCCAAAGGACACTTCTACTTACAGTCTTTGGGCCAGAGGTAGTTCTATGGTCTCAGCTAGAAATAAGTGAACCAGGAACTGTGGTCCTTGAATAGGTAGCCACATTCCTGTGACATCTCTACACCGTGGAAGGTGGCGCTTGAATCTGCTTCTTATGCCTGCCAGAGTAACCACTTCCAAAGACTAGCTTACGTCCTGTTCCGGGCCCCGACCTTGAAACCCAACCCGATACCCGAATCTAGCCAGCTCAGCCCCGCCTCTCTGGTGCGGATGGTCCTTTAGTCTAGCTTCCCTGGGGGTTAGTACCCGCAAACACTCTGTTTCATCAGGAATCTTGAAACTGAATGCCCGCCTGCCCAACAGTGAAGCTGGTCACTGTTTGGGCCTGTGAAGATGACCAGGCCATTACCACCCGCATTGCTGGGTCACCCGCCAAGTACAAGCCTCTTAACGCCCTAAAAAGCTCCTTCACTTTGCAGATACAGAACCGGGACCTGGAGGGCTTGATGGCTGACTCGAGGTCACGCTGGTGAGTGGCAGAGCTGGCATCTGTGCCCAAACGCCTGCCCACTCTTCCCACCGTGCCACACTGTCTTCAGAAGCCCCACAGAGTGGCCTTTAAGTTCGTCATCTCTGATCATCGACTGAGCAAATCAACTACTGTTCAACTCATTGTCTTTCACTTTCTAACACGTTTCCTGGGTCTTCTACCTTTGACGCGCCTCCTTCGCTTTGACTCCCAAGACGCACCTTCCCCAGGAAGCCTTCTTCCCCCTGTTACTCTGGTTCCTGGCCCATGCTTTCTTCTCAGGTCACATTTGGAAGTTTTGATCTAGGCAAAATGTCGGAGCCCAAAGGGGCCTCAAGTACAAATGTATTGCCCCTCCCACTGCTACTGCTACTCTGTCAGCTTGTCACCCCATGGTGGCTCGTGTTAGGTCTTTCTGAGCACTCCGAGGGAGGAATTGTCCCATGCCTCTCTCCCAACTTCGAGTGACGTTCCTTGGCTTATAGAGGCACCACTCCTGTCTGGGCCCCCACCTTCCCATGGCCTTCTCTGTGTCCCGATTTTCCTCCTCCTCTAAGGTCCCGGCTTATATTGAATTTAGGGCCCACTCTACTCCAGTATGACTTCATCTTAACTTGATTACATCTTCAAAGACCTCACTTCTAAATACTTTGAAGGTCAAATTCTTAAGTTCTGGATGGACATGAATTTTGGGAGGACACTGTTTAACCCAGTACATCTGCATCACTCTTAGCTACCAGTGCGAAACAGAGAACAGGAAGAGAGTGTCTATGAATGAATCCTTTATTCTCTGATATTAAGAAGCCCGGCAGGCCGATTTTCTGGGGTGGAGGGAGGCGGAGGTGAGTCCCAATCACATTCTCATAATTAATGTTGTTATGAAATTATATCCTCCCATCACTGTGCTACCTTAGTTACCTCTTACAAGCACAGGACTAATTGCTATGGAACCGGCAGCTTTAACTATAGGAGCAGACATGTGCTATTGCTCCAGGGCTCTGAAGACAGCCACTCCCCCTTACCTGCCCTGGGCACTGGTGTTATTACTCCTCCAATATACTCAGGGACCTTTAGGGTTAGGGTATGGCCCACTTTGTTAAGTATGTGGGTACCTTTAATTAGAAGATAATTAATTTGCACACCCCTAGAGTCTATATAAGCCTTGGTTGGAAATATATTCTCTCTCTCTCTGCATGAACCTGGCTCCTGAAGTGAGGTGAGCCCTTGTATGCTCTATCTTGTCTGATGCCTCTTTGATTTTACCCCTCAATTACACAACCGCCCCTTGGACTCATTCAGTTGTGGAAGTTGATACAGGTATCTCTTCAGAGCCTCTCAATCCTACCTCTCTCCTTTAAACAGTGATCAGTTCTCTGTGAGCCAAGATCACCTTCCTGGGGCTAAGCCTGACAGCCATCACCTCAGGACTGCTCGATTCCCACCCAGCCTTCTCTGTCTAAATCAAGGAAACTGGAGGATCCTGGGGATTTAACCTTTGACCAACTGATGAGCAGATAAAGCTTTGTGCAGAGAAGAAGAGGAGCGCATAGATACTGCTCCTCGTTTCCCTCCAGTTCTGAGATGCACGGCAAACGGTTTCTCAGGCAGTCCCACTAGGTCGCCCACTTGATAATGCATCTGTGAATTCACACTCTGTCCCTGCTCACTCCCTCTGACTCTCCTTCATGTTTCATCTTTCCGGCTCTTCCGAAACAGGCTTTCGCTCAGGCTCTGCTTTCTGGGGAACTCAGGCAGGGAGAGGGATGGGAGGATCTCTGGGGTTGCCAGGCTGCTTGGTAGCTTCCAAGAAGCAGTATTGGCCCTGATGAATTCCCTTCACCATTCCCCTGGTGTGGGACTCAGTCTTGTCCGCTCAGAAACTTGACCTTTTCTGAGGCAAATGGGAATCTCCCTCGTGAAGCTCAACTTACCCAAGTTCAGGGATCTCAAACTATTTAGTGACCATAAAAATGATAACTGTGCGACAGTTCAGAGTCATCAGTTCTTCCAACCGGCACATCTTCTCCCTCTGTGTGAGAAGCCTAAGAGCAGTGAATGCTTTAGTGGTTGTAAGTGATTGTCATGGTCTTGGGCCATGTCCTTCAGCTAAGTAGCTCAAGGCCTCTCCATGTTCCAGAAGTAGCCTGTCAAGGAGAGCCTAAGCACTCCTCTCCCAAAAGTTGCTTAGATGGGCACCATTCATATTTGGCCCGCGACATTCCCATCTGGATGTTTCTACAAGGGGGCTTCAAAAAGTCCGTGGGAAATTTGAATCAAGAGTTTATGGAATTATTCCACAAACTTTTGGAAGCCCTCTTGTATACCATCATTGAGCCATAGGAGGGGAGCAGACACAGGGAGGCACTGCAGAAAAAAGGCCTGATGAGCTACTTCCAAAAACCAGTCATTGAAAGCCCTGTGAAGCACAGTGCTGCCCTCCACGCATGGAATGGCCATGACTCAAAATCCACTCACCTGCTGCTGGCTGGTATGTCACTCTTACTGTTCCTTGTTGATATTATGATTCTGCGGAGGGTCATACTTGGAAAAGCTATGGATGCGCTTTTCTCTTCTGTCTCTCAGAGAACATGATCTTCCCTCAGCCCCCATCTCTCTCGGGGGAGAAATTACACTGGTAGAGATGCAAAAAGAAATCAAGAGGAAATATTCTGTTATTGACGCTCAAAATGAGATTTCTTAGGAAGACATTAATCTTCAGATCCAGGATATTGCCTGGAGGTAAAAATGGCCAATTAGCTACAACAACGGACTCAGGCAAAGTATATAAACTTAAATCTAGGCTCTGTCGCTGCTCTTGAACAGTTGTTGAGTTTCTCTCTGACTTACTCTCGTTAGCTGTAAAATGGGAGTGATAAGAGCATCTACTTCAGACGATCATTGTGAGAATGCAATGAAATCACACCTAACGCATGCACTCAGCAGCTGCTTATAAATCCATTCACTGACAAATTTACTCAGCAGATACCTGCAAACCAAGCACCATAACACTTAGACATAGCTAGAAATGCCTGGGACCTGGCGAGTATCTAATAAGCACAGGCTGACATTTTCAAATCCCCTTAGTGTATCAAGCACCAGATTGGGAAGACCCAACTTAATTGCCTCTCTCTCTCTCTTTCTCTCTCTCTCTCTCTCTCTCTCACACACACACACACACACACACACACACACACACACGGAGAAAGAGAGAGAGATGGGGATCGGGTGGGGGTTGGAACTGAGCTTCTGAAATGCCCAGATAAGGGGAAACAGTAAGGACAGAGAAGCTTTGGATGACAAAGCATAGGTATGGGGACCCAATACCTGTATCCGGCAGAATTAAAGTCTAATTGGCTCGCTTGAGTTGTTACTAGAGGTTCATGGTGTATTTCCAGAGCTGTGGTTTCCAAAGCTCTGTAAGAACTCCCTGGCATCTGGGGCAGATGAGCCCTACAGGACCAGTGGTGTGAGTGGTGATACTAGGAGGGTAGAGGGAGAGTGGGTAGGAAAGAGGAAACCGATTACAGGGATCTATATGTGACCTTCTCCCTGGGGGACGGGACAGGGAAAGATATGACAAAATAACAATTTATAAATTACCAAGGGTTCATGAGGGGGGAGCGGGGAGGGAGGGGGAAAATGAGGACCTAATGCCGGGGGCTTAAGTGGAGAGGAAATGTTTTGAGAATGATGAGGGCAATGAATGTACAAATGTGCTTTACACAATTGATGTGTGTATGGATTGTGATAAGAGTTGTGTGAGCCCCTAATAAAATGATTAAAAAGAAAAGATTAGCTGATACCAAGGGCTCAAGTAGAAAGAAAATGTTTTGGAAATGTTGATAGCAACATATGTACAAGTGTGCTTAATACAATTGAATGATGGATTGTCGTAAGATTTGTAAGCACTCCCAATAAAATTATACACATACACACACAAAGAACTCCCTGGCAAGCTTCAAACTCACCGAAAATGCACATTCTGAATTCTTTTCTTATGTGGTAATGACACACAGTGCTATTGACTTTTTTTAATGCAATAAGGGACAACTTGTCTAGATCCAAGGAGTCCTGGTGGCATAGTGGATGATGAATTGGATGGCTAACCACAAGGTCAGCAGTTTGAAACCACCAGCCATCTGTGGGAGAAAGTTGAGGCTTTCTACTCCTGTACAGATTGATCCTCTTGGAAGCCCATCATCACTATTCCACTCTGTCCACAGGGTCTCTGTGAGTTGGAATCAAGTCAATGGCAGTGAGTTTGAGTGTTCAGATTGTCTAGAACTGTCCCACCTGTGCCTTGTATGTTCCTATGATAGTGTGGGCTCTGCCACTGATATTTCAGCTACCAGTTGAGTCACCCATGCCAGAGAGATTTCAGCAGTTTTTCTCAGACTAAGACAGATGGAAAGAAACGCTTGGTTGTCTACTTCTAAAAATGAACCCCTGAAACCCTATGCATCACAACAGAATGTTATCTGGCTCATTTGCTTTAGAGACAGCATCAGGTGGAATCAGTCTTCAGAGGAGGACAGCATGTATGGTGAGGGCAAGAGGCCCAAACTGAAATGGAGCGACACAATAGCCAGAATGATGGATTTCAACACGCCGGTGATCGTGAACATGAAGGAGGTCCTGGCAATGCTTTTATTGGGTTTTGCAAGCTACCACCATGAGTCCAAGTCAACTCGATAGTACCTATCTTATCTCTGTTTTCTTGCAAAGGAGCCTGGTGGCACAGTGTTTAAGCGCTCGGCTGGTCAAGCCAACCAGTGGCTCCCTGGGTGAAAGATGTGGCCGGCTGCTTCGTCATCGCCTAGGACACCTTTCGGGCAGCTCTCCTCTCCCCTGCTGGGTCACAATGACTTGCAGTCAACTCAGCAACCGTGAGTTGGCTCTTTGGGGTTTCTTTGTTAGTAATCTACTGGTGGTGACTATGAGTTACTAAAATTTAGAATTCACAAATTAATTGTTACATGAGATTCCTGAGAACTCTGATCTGGTGTCCTGCTAAGGAGGCTGTGGCCTTTGTTGGCAAAGAGGGCCCTCTCACGGTGCACCTACTGGCAGGCAGCTGGAGGTCCTGCAGTACTTCATCTGTGTTGCTTTGAATTGACTGTGGATGTCGATAGCTTAATTACAATGAGAATTCATTCAAAATTACTGTAAATGTGGCTTTATAATAAATTTAGTGTGTTGTGATTATTATGTGTGGTGATCCTTTAAACCTACAATTTCCAATAATCAGACTTAACAAGGATGCAGGATGGTTCCGATGAAGATAATCCAGGCCCTTGGATGTGCCTACAATCCCCCACACCCTCTCAACTTTATTAGTACATCGATAATAATAAATAGACTTGTATTCACTGGAAAGTGGGGAAGCTTTGAAAGGTTTTCCACGTCTTTGCCCCTCCTCACAGGGTCACCAGGAGAACTTTGAGACCGCTGCTCTACAAGAAGGCAACCTGCGTGCTGTAAATGGTTACACACGAGCCTGCTAACCACAAGGCAGGTGATCCAGACCCATCTAGAGGTGCGCTGGGACTGAGGCCTGGCGATCTGCTTCTGAAAGGTTCCAGCAAGTCCACTCCAGGCACAGGGTCTCCAGGAGTTGGACTGGACACCAACTAACTCCCAACAGTGACAGGGGAAAAAAGGCTTGCTGATGTTTTTGAAAAATTAAGTATGATGAATAGAGCACAGTTCTCCTCAGACACACATGGGGTCCTCATGAGTCAGAACCAACTGGATTGCATTTCTAGAGGAAATATCATCTATACCTGTATTAGTCTGGGTACTTTGGAGAAACAAATCC